>NC_056736.1:474248123-474558123 GCF_019279795.1 Protopterus annectens | reverse complement strand
ATGCACAATTCTACAGTCCACCATTATCAGTAAATATGCACAATTCTACAGTCCACCATTATCAGTAAATATGCACAATTCTACAGTCCATTATCAGTAAATATGCACTATCTCTGAAGAAGTAAAAGTCATCTAAATAATTCCACATTAAAGAAATCTGTAACTAATGAAGAGGTTGCTGCTAGCAAACACCTTTATATTTCATGGTTTCATCGAAAAATAAAGTGTCTGTTGCCCCTCAGGAATAAATTGCCTATATTACATTAAAAATGATAAGCTAGTAATATTGCAAGAGGAAATGGATGGCAAACTGATAACGGACTCATAGTTAGTATCTTCACCAAGGAGAACATTCTCACGGCAGCATCCACCCCTTGTGGGAGTAGAACCCACAGCCTTCTGCATCAAAAGCAAGTACACAACCTGTTGTGCTATTAACAAGGCAAACCAACTTCACTTAAGCAACACTAAACTTCTGTTCCCCTGCAGCTCTCAGCTCCTCGTAAAATCTACTCAATACTCAAATTCGCAGCACAAGAAAACTGGAAAAAGCCAAAATGTATTGGGGGGGGGGGTCAAAAGCCAAAAACCAGGGACACAAACATTGCTTGTATAATCTTGGAAAGTTGCTAGAACCATACATTTTACTGCCAAGGTCCCTGTGCAAAACAGTCAGAGCAACATACCACTATGCCAAATCAGCTGCTTTTTAAAAGAGGAAGACTGAAACTTAAATGGCTATCATTTAGTGAATTCAGTTCTCACCATAGCTGTCAACCTCTTAGTAATAAACACCTGGACAAACCCAGTAATGAGGGAATACAGCCCTCAAACATATTCAGTGAATTCAGTTCTTGCCATAGCTGTCAACCTTAGCACAAAAAACTGGGCGAAGCCAATAATGGGGGGAATACAGTCCCAAAAATAGGGACAAATTTCAAATATTCATCTTATAAACTTAGAAAATTGCTAGAATAAAAGGTTGTGTTACGGTTGTGTTACTATGTATTTTCTGAAGAACATGAAGATTGAAATTCAAATGCCTGTCAATTTTACTGCTGACAGAACAAAAACAATTTTCAGCAGAGAACCAGGGAGAAATGCTGCAGACACGTCTTTGTAAAATGACAGGGCACCAGAGCAAATCCACACAAACACAGGGAGGAGATGCAGACTCCACACAGAAGGCAGCCCAGCCAAGAATCAAACCAGAAAACCTATAGCTGTGAGGCAACAATACTACCACTGCACCATCAAATATGCAAGGAATTGAACATTCAGAAACCTGAAGTCTGAAATTGAAATGCCTGTCAATTTTATTTAACATTTGTTAATCAGGACAGCTTGACTTGGAACAAAAAAAAAATTTCAGCAGAGGCCCAGGAAGAAATAATGCAGACATGTCTTTGTAACATGGGAGGACACAAAAGCAAATCCACACAGACACAGGGAGAAGATACAGACCCCACAAAGAAGGCACCCCAGCCAAGAAGCAAACCTGAGAACCTGCAGCTGTGAGGCAACAATGCTACCACTGCACCATCAAATATCAATCATTGCAACATTTACAAACCACAGATATTATGAGGAACAGATCAGATCAAATATGAGGCAAAAATCTGCATTTTTTTTTTTTTTACAAATGGTGGTGGGTAGGGAATTCAGGTCTTTAACACCTGCATAAAAGGTACAGGGTTCAAGCCTGAGGTATTCCCTAACACACACACACACACACACACACACACACACACACACACACACACACACACACACACACACACACACACACACACCTGTAGTAGCAAACCACAAAAACTAAATATACTGCACTGGGTGCCAAACCACATGAGAGTCCAATCAAGACAAAAATGAAGTGTAGAAGAATAAAAATATTTCAATGCATTGACTGCATGACAGCTTAATATCTAGATGGAAACAAAAAAGGTTGTAAGGCATGACAAAATAAATTACTTTTTTTTAAATACATTAATGGAATGCCAGTCAAAATCAAGTATAAGAAAAACAAGCAGCACTCAACTCAAACCACTTCTTGCACTGCAGTTCTAATTATAATTTATATTCAGCTTTATTAAAGTAACAAGTAACATGCTGAAAGTAGAAATCTCTGATGCCCCTACTTGTAAAAATGTTCCTTATCCAAAAAAAGACCTGCTGCCTGACATCTACTTGTTTCATAGGGAAAACATGATCAAAGTAAAAAATGAAAAGCAAACAAAAAATAAGCTCAAGATACATTGCTTAAAAGGATTACTGTACAGGTTATGAACCATGCGATTAGCATTTGGTTTACGGGTAAAGCCTGCAGAGATGACTGGAAGTCTCCAAGTGTAATGAGACTCTTAAAATAATGTAATTCTGTCCTCTATTACAAATACTGGCATATGCATTTCAATACCCAAGGCTTATACATTATCTAGTTAAGTATTCTCTACATGGCAACAGAAAAGCTTTCAATGTTGGCAATTCTTTAACAGTATGCTTATTAAAGCTTACTTGCATCTTGCAATCTCAGCCAAGCTTACCTGATGGTCATTAAAGTATTGCTACTTAAACACAGAGCAACAGGCACTTTGAGTAATAAGCATAAATAAACAGTACAAAAAATATGACAGAATTTTCACTAGTTTCCAATACATCAAATGCAGACAGTGTAATGGATCTCCTTAATTAGTGTTTGCCAAAATACATACTACACTTTTTCATACTAAATCGAGATGCACTGTACTAGCCCACTCACCTAAGCATAGAAAATACTTATTAATATTATTGAAATAACATTTATTATTAGCAAAATAAATAAATACATAATTTTACAATTGCTGGTATAATTAACCAGCCAACAATCAATGATCATCACAATAATACTAAACAGCAAAGGCCTGAGTACAGATCCCTGAAGAACAATTGATCTCATCAGTGCTGGCTGGACCAAATTATTTTCCAACATGAATCAGATCACTGCTCTTCAGGTTCTGCCTCTGAGCCAATGACTTTTCTCAGTCAATGGAAGCAACATTTACCTGTCCTGATCTAATTCTGCACCTTCAGTCCTTCCTTCACTCTGTACTTTTCTCTTCTTCTTTCTTCTTCTTTCTTCGTTCTTCTGTTCTTCTTCCTTCCTTCTCTAGCAGTAGTAGCACACAAAATCCACCCAAAAGCCAAAACCAAAATACAAACGTCGTAATCCGAAAAAAAAAAAGATTTCACGAAACAAAAGAAATAATCCACAAACTCAAAGGCAAAGTTGAAGCTAAGTTACTGAACTAAGTCTAACTGACTGATTCTCGCTCTTTTCCCAGCACATAAAGCCCGGGAATAGAGCGACAACCAATCAGCAGCATTTAGCCCAGCAACTTAGCAAGCACGTCATGACGTTGCTCGCGGACGCCGCAGTCCGAGCCCTTCTAATTCTACGGTTTGGAACGGGCATCACAATGATGCCTTCATTATCCCTACAGGCTGCAAACAAAAACAAACAAAAAAAAAAAGATGTTTAAAACATACTTCCGAGTCGCGGACTCGGAAGTTTTTTTATTTAAAAATAAAAGGTATTAGGTAATTTTTTTTTTTTTTTAACATTGCACAGTTTTCTTCATTTATTAACACTTTATTCTGAGGGGGCTGCAGACCGGCAGTCCGATGCCACGAGCCGCCCCTGGATGATATGCAAACAAAAGTTTGCCTTATTTCATTGTGCAACACATTTTTGAAATCCATAGTTTGATTGAGTAATGACAGTTTAGTATCAAAGGTTCATAAATCGATAGCTATGATAGGTGAATGCCAGAATTTTATTTTATTTCATAAAAATTAATGGTGATTTTTAATTTGAGAAAAATGGAAAATTTATTATATTAACTGTCTCTGGGGATGTTTTGTGTAGTCCTAACATAAAAGATTAATAGGTGTTCTTATGTTATATAGTAGTTCATCTGTTATTGTAAAACATACTCAGTCTTTGGTGTGGGCACCCTACAAATAATTTTAGAACTGAATTGTCATAGAGCTCAGACTGTTTTTTATATATTAAGGCAAAGGCAGATGTAGTTTTATATACTAAAGCTCATTGTTGTTTGGATTCATTGTTACATAAAGATCTTAAGTAGACATACTTTCTTGACAGCTACTAATACTAGAGTAGCTGAATTGAGACTGTATTAGATATTTTGTAATGACAAATGTGTGGGTGTGTGTATCTGCATGTTATCATATCTGCTATCTGTTGTTATATTTTTCTGTGTGCTTTCCTCCCACTGCACCTAAGGACAATTAAGCTTACTCCACCAGCATAGCTCTCAACTGTCCAGAATTTTGCAGAATGTCCAGATTTTTGCCCCATATATTTGGTCTGCTCCACATAACATTTGTGTTTTTTCTGGTAAATCACTGAGGTTTAAAGTCACTAAATAATGACAAAAAATTGAGTTTCAGACTTAATATCATTCAGAAAATGCATGCTAACACAAATCTTGTTATTCTAGCAGCTTTCTAAGTTTATAAGAGCAATATTTAAAGTATGTCCCTATTTTTGGCCTTTGTTCCCCCATTATGTTAGGCTTTTTTACAGACTTTTTGTGCTAAGAGGTTGATAGGTATACCCACCAGCCATGCCCATGCATTCTGCCACCATGGTTATTTTTGTCTGTTAAGGTAAGAAATGGTTAAAGAAGTCCATCATACAGGCAGCCATCAGCAGTGGTTTACGCCCTTTTCAGCAAACGGACAATGACAGCATATATATTTCAGGCCTAACCTCTTCCCAGGCTAGGGTTACAGTAGACTGGAACCACAATGACCTCCCTAATGTGGGTGCTTGATCCCATGCACTTGTCACAGGAGCTATCACCAAAATGTGGTAGCAGTTGTACGAAGCATAGCTCCAGACCACATAAAATAAACCAAGAACTTCAGTATTCGGTAAGCGCATTCACCACTATTTGTAGCTTCTTCAGACCATATACAAATGTAAAAACACACACAAAGAGGTTTTTAAAGCTGTTCCTGTATACCTCATTAACCTAAATGACCACTCCCAGTCAATCAGGTTCCTGTAGTCACACCCTCTTTTAAAACATCAGTCCCTTCATCTATATTACATAGTACTACTTTTAAAATACAATTTTAATTTAAAAATCTAGTTTAGCAATCAAAGCATTCAAAGCATTCATGGGCATCTACAACCATTTCATATTTAGAAACATTTCAAAGCATTGCTTCTATCAGCAGCATATCAAATGCTATATATTATGCTAAGCATCATTATGTGAACAATGATACTAAAGTCTCTATTCATTATATATGCTTTGCTAAGTTCATATTGCACTATGTTATCTGCTTTGCTTCAGATATGTACTGTTACTTAAAAATTATTACAATAGCATAGCAAGGTCTGACCTTCCATATATTCCTATTACTTCTAATAGTATAAATAAAGCTGCAGTTTAAAATGCAAACAAGTTACCCATACCATGTGTTCAGATTCCATTTTAAAAATATGACTTATTCCCATCACATTTCCAACTATTAAACTTACCTAGCAAGTGTAATAACTTCTATTGTACCCCCGTTATGTTGTTTTCCATTTCCAAAATTTAGAAATGTTAAAAATGAGAGAGATGTGCTCATTGTCATTGCAGTGCCTTCGTGCATGTGCAATAACGTCATCACACTCGGCAAATGCACCGTTTTACTTCCTCCCACTTTCTTCATTCAGTATAATAGACAACCAGGTATTATACAATATATATCATTGCTAGATAGTTTAAAGTATATCAAGTCACAAATTCATATGTATAAACAGTTCCAGTCTAGGGAAATGTATGCTTTTCCCATAGAATCAAATCATACTGTTGTATCTCTGTCTTTCATATGTCAGTCAGGTATATGTGAATATAAGCACCAGACACATTATATGCATACATCCAGGCACAGTTTTATACAAATATAATACACCAAACTTTACCTCTATACCTCTGGGCTCCCCAGTCAAACCATAAAATATATATTCTATGCATAATAATAGTTCAACATATATATATATATATATATATATATATATATATATATATATATATATGTGTAAGCATTTTAGTGCAAATATATACATCATCAGTTTACTTAAAAACAGGACTTATTTCATATTCTTGTCCTACATATAGACCCCAAGTATATTCTTCATAGCACACACGGAACAACCTATTACTGTTTGTCAAAGGCATTCTTACACAGCTATATGGTACTTTAAATACAATGTACTTTATGTGAATAGGGGCTTCTAACAGCCACTTAAAGATGGATGGATGGATGGATGCTTTGGTTCTCAAATCTTATTATTAGCAAGCTTATCACAGACAGCCCATATTTACAAACATATTTAAGTAAGTGCTGTTACAGCAGGTTGAGTAAAAATCCAGAGTGTTCTTACTAAGTGGAAATATTTTTAATACCACCTATTAAGTATAATATATGTCACTATTTTCTAGATATTCCTCGTGCTTCTAAAGCACTTTTAATGGATACTTTCCCATTCAGCCCCTTCTCCTTATCTGCTCTGAGTTTGAGTATCCATCTGAGCTCACTTCTTTCTGTCAGATTCTTAATATTACCCAGCCTTTGTCCAATAATAACTTCTTCCAATGCTATAAATTTAAAATCATGGTATATACCACTTCTCTCTATGTATTTAGACAAGGCACTTACAGAGACCCTATTCCTCATGCTACTAATATGTTCCTTAATGCGTTCTCTAAATGTCCTGTTTGTTTTGCCTGCATAAAAGTGTAGGCAGCAGTCACATTGTGCTGCATAAATGATACTCATACTGCCACAAGTGACTGCTCCAAATGAAGGATTGTTTGACACCAAGGTTTATAGGAAAGAGTGCTATCATAACACATTATTGTATCAGGCAAGCATGCACCCTATAGAAACCTTTTCAAATATAGTTAAAGGACAAGGAATGAGGGTTTCAAGCTTGAGCAACCAGGAACCCACATTCTAAGAAGGACTAGTAACCCTGGAAAATAATTTATATGATAGAGGTTATAAAAAGAAGGAAGTGATTGATAAATTGGGAGAAGTAAAGACACTTAGGGAAGGAAAAGCAAGGCCAAATTTTTCAAATAAGATTGATCAAGC
The DNA here is from genome assembly GCF_019279795.1 of Protopterus annectens. Lineage (NCBI taxonomy): Eukaryota > Metazoa > Chordata > Ceratodontiformes > Protopteridae > Protopterus > Protopterus annectens. The sequence goes on along the minus strand of NC_056736.1, from coordinate 474,550,965 downwards.
ATTAAATAGAACTGATACAATGATTAACAAGAATGTAGTTAATGTCTATATCATACACAAGTGATGTGAGGAAAGAAAGAGATGCCTTTAATAAACACTGATCGCTTCTTATGACAGATGGAAGGATTATGGAAGTGGTTGAAGAGTGTCCTAGTTTCATTTTTAGAAATAGGAAAAATCTTAAATGCATGCTATGCTAGCCCAGGGATTTACCTGGAAGTAATCCAAATACATGGAAAGGTACCAGAGCATGCACCAGTTGCAGTATGTGCTAATATGTTAAAAATACTGATGAGTTTGTCCACCCGGTTACTGGTAATAAATATAAATTGAATGGAGCAGTCACTGGTAAACTGCTTGTATATATATATATGTGTGTTGAACTATTATTATCCACAGAATATATATTTTATGGTTTGAATGGGGAGGCCAGAGGTATAGAGTTAAAGTTTGGTTTATTATATTTGTATAAAACTGTGTGCTTGGATGTATGCATATAATGTGTCTGGTGCTTATATTCACATATACATGACTGACATATGAAAGACAGAAATGCAACAGTATGATTTGATTCTATGGGGAAAGCATAAATTTCCCTAGACTGGAACTGTTTATACATATTAATTTGTGACTTGGTATACTTTAAACTGTCTAGCAATGATATATATTGTATAATACCTGGTTGTCTATTAGACTGAATGAAGAAAGTGGGAGGAAGTAAAACATTGCATTTGCTGAGTGTGATGATGTCATTGCGCATGCACGAAGGTGCTGCAATGGCAACGAGCACATCTCTCGCATTTTTAACATTTCTAACTTTTGGAAATAGAACACAACATAACGGGGGTACAATATAAGTATATCTTAAGTGGATTACACTTGCTGGATAAGTTTAATAGTTGAAAATGTGATGGGAAGAAGTCGGATTTTTAAAATGGAATCTGAACACATGGCATGGGTAACTTGTTTGCATTTTAAACTGCAGCTTTATTTATACTGTTAGAAGTAATAGGAATATATGGAAGGTCAGACCTAGCTATGCTATTGTAATAATTTTTAAGTAACAGTACATATCTGATGCAAAACAGATAACAGTGCAATATGAACTTAGCAAAGCATATATAATGAATAGAGACTTTAGTATCATTGTTGTTCACATAATGATGCTTAGCATAATATATAGCATTTGATATGCTGCTGATAGAAGCAATGCTTTGAAATGTTTCTAAATATGAAATGCTTGTAGATGCATATGAATGCTTTGAATGCTTTGATTCCTGAACTAGATTTTTAATGTGATATAAAAATTGTATTTTAAAAGTAGTACTATGTAATATAGATGAAGGGACTGATGTTTTAAAAGAGGGTGTGACTACAGCAACCTGATTGACTGGGAGTGGTCATTCAGGTTAATGAGGTATACAGGAACAGGTTTAAAAACCTCTTTGTGTGTGTTTTTACATTTGTATATGGTCTGAGGAAGCCACGGATAGTGGTGAAAGCGCTTACCGAATATTAAAGTTCTTGGTTTATTTTATGTGGTCTGGAGCTATACTTCGTACAACTGCTACCATATTTTTCTTTGCTGCTACTTTTACCTGTTTGGTGGGACAGTTTATGTTTACCAGCTGGTTGTTTGTCTGTTTTTTTTTTTTTTATCACCAGAATGGCTTGGTGAGTGAATGCCCACATCCTTGACTTGTTTCTTGCAGTACTGCTCTTACTACAACAGATAATTTCAATTGATCGCTCTGAACTATCCCTCTCCATCACAAGATAAGCTTACCCTTCCTTGACTGCCAGTTTCCTCAAACACCACAGCCATTAATTTATCATGGGTTGCTTGGGCCATTGCTAGGCATTGGTGTCTTTACATCATTGGAGTTCGTATTTATTTTTTCTTAATTTTGTACCTGAGTATATTTCAACAATGTAGCCACAACAGCACACACTAGTTGGAAAGTTTATTATTAAAACTACTAAACAGCCTTTGAGATTGCATTATTATTTTTGCTATTTGATGTTATATTTTCACTTTAATATGTTAGAATAATATTGTTTTTATAGTAACATTTATTATTAGTTGAAAAATGTATTAGTAGAATGATTAAAATTTTCATTTTAGCAACTATGAAGAGCTGGTTTCATTTAAAGCTTACTTGGTTGGTTCATACTTACTATGCTAAGATAGTTTGTTGATAATAATGTTAAGATGGAGCTAGGTGGGTATTCTTGAAAACTACAACAAATAAAAGACGGACTCAGGCAAGGCTTCAGGTTCCAGTATAAAATTTGTATTTAATGCAAAGACACAAGCGCTTTCATAAAATGCTTCCTCAGGTGTTTAATAAAGACAAAACATTTTTCACCCTTACATACTAACTTAGTTACTAACATATGATAGTGAGACCTTGTCACATGATCTTAAATATCATCTGCTGTTAAAATTGCGTCATTATCCTTCATATTAATAAATGTATATTCAATCACATTCAGTAATAATAATAAACAAGTGCATATAAAAATGTATCCTCATATGTATCTTAAAAGTACACTTTAGAAAATCTATGAAAAATATAAAAATATATACACAGAATATGATAAATATGAAAAATATATAAAAAAATGTAAAAAAAATCAATACTTATAGTACATGTCAAGAGAAAATGTGTAGACATGAAACACATAACATACAGATCTGTAAACCCATAACTGTCATGCAAGAGTACCGTATAGCTTTACATTCATCTAAAAAGGGGTCTAGATTTAAATTTTGGTCTCAAAGGTACATCACCCCTGAGCCTCACTATTCACTTGGCTTCTAGGTCCTCTGTCAAATTCCATATATCTCCACCTCTCCTGTTCTCAAAAGTCCTGGCAATAGCCATAAACGTAAATGTGTGTACAGAACCAGTATTAATAATATGCTTAGCAAGAGCATTTAATTTGTTCCTTTTATTTATACGGTATATATGTTCATGCATCCTCTCCTTCAAAGTTCTATCAGTTTTTCCTATATAGAACTTTCTACATTCCTGACATTGGGCTAAGTAAACTATATAAACAGTAGTACTATGCTTGGAAATATGTTTTCATTTCTAATATGGTATGGCCGTTGCATGGCGCCAGGTATAGCGTAGGGACATGACACCATTATTTAGTTATTTGGTATGTGAACTACATACTTCTGTTCTTTAAGCTTTCCAGAGTGTTTTTATATGAGATCGGTGTTGTTTCATTTATGGTTAGTTAATATGCTACATATCCATCTGCCCTAAATGTGGATATTTGCATATATTTGCATAATATCTCTGGATATTATTAAGGCATGCTGGGTACTTACTTATATTGATCTTTTTTGTGTGTAAATGCTGTAGGATTGCATAATTTATAGATTTTCTGATATATGTTATACTATATCTTTGAGAGCAACCACTGCATTTTTGTTTTTGCTACTTTAATGAAGGATTTATGCATATTCATATTGATAGAGTTTTAGATTTATCCATCAGCTTCAATGATGTCTTGTCAATGGCGCTATATGTTTGGTGCCACATGACCATTCACATTGGTGCTTTGGTTGGTATATGAAGTATGCAATAATTACATCACAGTATAAGCAGTCTCTTTAGTTCCTTTCACCATTATTTGGCATATATGTCCTTGCTTCTATACTACCAACAAAGGTTAGGCAGATTTATAGGGTAATATTGTGATAAATGCCTTTGTTTAAGGTGCTTATTGCACCATATAATCATCTTGTACCTTTATTACATTCTACATGTGGCTTCATTAGTTTTCTGATAAATTATTCATATAAGAATCTAAGTTCTAATGAAACATTGACTTAATGTTTATTAATTTACATGTTTAAATATCAGATACGCATGCCATGTTTGTAATTTAGGATGAGTTTTAGTGTCTATTTGCTTGATACCACTGGCATATGACATTTTTATGCAGCACTCCTATGGCTTGTGTACTTTATCTTTTTGAACTTTATATTTATTTATTTATTTGAGCAATTCTATATGTGAATTTCATTTATGGTTGGCTTATACCCATTTAGTTTAGAGTGTGGATTTTTGCATATTTTATATTTGTTTTTATTCATTATTAATGCATGATGGGTAAAGATCAATGCTTTTCCTATTTCAGTCCTGATGCTTCATGTTCAAACAATTTTGCAAATTTATGATATATATCTTATCATGATATTGTTTTTAGTGAATACATCTTTGTATGTATAAATTTAAGGAAGGTAAGATTAGTTTATAAATATCTAAGTTATTCATTGTTTCAAGTGATATGTTTTTTATGCCAGTGAATCCATCAATACGATGTGATATGACTAGTTTGTCTTTGTACATTAGTAGGCATGCATCACAATAATTTGTTGTATATATTTTTATTTGTGTCAGAACATGTTTTAATGATAAATGTTTTCACAATTCATAGGAGGATGCATCAAACATATAATGACATCTTTATATTTGTTCTATTATATGCTAAAGACAGGGCTATTATCATTTATTGCTATTAATAATTTGTACCCTTATATTCTTTAAATATGAACATAAAAGTATATTGGGTCTGTGTTTTCATCTTCGTTCTTATTGAATAAAACCTTTGTTAGCGTACGTTTTGTTATAATTAGGATGTATTTGTTTCCGCATCACACAGATCAATGCATTCAATGTTGCTAGACTTATTATAACTTAAGATACTTATGACATGTTTTAAGAGTTTCCTGCTAGCTCTGTAGTTTTACAACAATGTTAGATACTTTGTATGTATGAGTCAGTGGTTACTTTTATTTGACACAAATGTATTCACTAGGGGCTGCAAGTCACTATGCAGCCAATTCAAAGGATGTGATGTCACTTTTTAATGCTTACTGTGATTGGATTCTATAAACTTTTTAATGTTTGTCATTAGTTTGTTGTATGGTCTGATGAAGCTACTTAGTGAAAGCGCTCACCGTTAACAATAAAAACATTCTTTATATATTTTTATGCTCGTGATTCTTCAAGCATCACCATATCTGTTGACTGCTGTTGTTGGTTTTCTTATTAAGTAAACTATATGCTCACTATCACATGTAGCCTGGACTTTAAACCTGTATGTTCTGTTTTGATCAGGGTGGTCAAACTGTGTACTAACATCGATGTAGGTACAGAAAGAGCATCTACCACAGGGTTTAGTCCCTAATTCAACCTGTGATAGGGGCATACTCTTGTGGGCACATAAACATCTTGTCAATGATTTCATGTTCCTGAAAAGGAACGTAGGTTCATCATCTATCACAGTATCTGTGTCTATCTATGTATCACAGGAAAAACTGATAGAACTTTGAAGGAGAGGATGCGTGAACATATATACCATATAAATAAAAGGAACTAATTAAATGCTCTTGCTAAGCATATTTATTTATTTATTTATTTTAGTTTGATGACCTTGGAGGTCCACTGGGCTCAGGAGCCCATTTTCAGTGGAGGTCCGGGGAGAAAAACTCAACATCACATAGTAAATATTGAAATTTAACAGATTAAAGTTAAAATTCAAAATGCTGATACATTAAGATACAACAAATTAAAATTAATATTAAGGATACAGATACATTATAAATCAGAGACATGATGTGGTACATTGGTTACATAGCATTTGAGTGATATGTAGACTTGAATTTTACAATGGTTACATAGAATATGAGTCTTGTTATGGCAGTTTTGGCAGAACAAGTACAAATGATAGGGAGGAGAGAAAAGGGAAAGCAGACTATTTACAATATTTACATTATGTACACAAGATAACACTGAAGATTGAGTAATATCCAGGGGGGGGGGCTAAGCTGTTAGAAATAGGAGTAGTATGGAAATACAATTTAGAGTAGAGAGAGAAGAAGACTAGGTGGGGAAAGTGCAATTGCACTTCCAATTAGAGAAAAAGTAGGAATGGAGATGGGTTTTAAAGTTGCTAAAGTTGTCTATGGTTCGTTGTGAAGAAGGGAGAGAATTCCATTTTTTGGCTAAGGAGAAGGACAGGAGGTGCTGTCCTGCAGAGTGGTTTGGTTTGTAGACAGTGATAAAGTTTAGGTGAGCAGATCTAAGTGGCCTGTTAGGGGTGTATGGTTGTAGGATGTTGGATAGTGCAGGACATTTAGTAGGGTTAAATAATAGCCTATGGGCAGTAGTAAGTTGGAGGTAGTCGAGATGGTTGGGAAGTTCTGGCCAGTTAAGTAAGTGGAGGGCAGAGCAATGGTGGGAGGAGTATTTGGCTTTTATGGCAAATTTTGAGATTTTATTGTAACAACTTTCCATTTTGGAAGAGATGGAGGCAGATAAGTTAGTTAGTAGAGGGGCACCATACAATAGAGAGGGGAGAAGGTAGGTAGTGGCAAGGGTTTGTCAAGTAGAAGGAGAGAGATAGTGGATGTTTCTGTATAGTAGGCTAAGTTTTTGATGTGTTTTCTTAATGTTTAGTTGAATATGGGTGTCAAAGTTTAGGTGTACATCTATGGTAATCCCAAGTAGTTTGGCGTAAGGAACAATTTCTATAGTAGAATTATTATGGCTTCTAATTTGGAAAGAATTTTTATCAAGAGGGCAGAAGTTTGAGGGCAGAAAGAGTAGCATTTTGGATTTGTTAGCATTTAGAGATAGATGGTTTTGGAGCATCCAGTTCTCAGTGGTAGAGAAGGCAGTTTGAGTGTATGATTGAAGTTCTGGGAGGTTGGTAGCACAGCAGATTAAAGTGAAGTCATCAGCGTATTTTACAATTTTAGTATTTGGGATGGCAGAGATGTTAAACAGCATTGGGCCAAGAATGGATCCTTGGGGAACTCCAGTAGGAGTGGGAAGGAAGTTTGAGGTGCCTTTCCTCCATTTTACAGCTTGAGATCTATCAGACAGGCAACTTGAGAACCAGGACAGGGTATTGTGAGAAAGGCTAAGGTTAGCAAGGTGGCTTAGGAGAAGAGTATGGGAGATTGTATCGAAAGCCTTGGAGAGGTCTAATAGAACTGTAGAAACTATTTTTCCAGAGTCACGGGAGTGGTTGACTATATCTAGGAATGAGAGAAGAGTAGTAATAGTGCTATGGCCAGGACAGAAACCATGCTGGGTTTGAGAAATAAGGTGTTTTTTGGTTAGAAAGGGCATTAGTTGGGTGTGAATGCATTTTTCCAATCTTTTTGATATTGGGGAGAGGATGGCTATGGGGCGAAAGTTTGAGGTATTATTATTTTTACCACCTTTGTGGAGAGGATGTATAAAGGAAGCACGCCAAAGCCTGGAGACATAAGATTCTTGTATGGATCTGTTGATTAAGATGCTAATCGGGAGGGTGATATCATCTGCAGAAATTTTAAGAAGTTAGAAGCAATGTTGTCTGGGGCATTGGAGCATGGTTTTAGTTTTCTGAGAAGATTTTTATGTAGGAGGTAGAAACTGGTTTAAGTTCAAAGTTAGGGGGAGAGTTGGGTTTAGAAGCTGGGGTAGAGTGACTAACTTGTGTGGATGGGGTATTTGGGAAGGACTTAGTTAGTTCAGCTATAGAGTTAGTAAAGAAAGTGTTGAATAGAGTGGCAATTTCTGGATCAGACTTAGTAGTGTCAGGGCAAGGGTTGTTTTTGGTGGCTGGGTTAAGGAGTGAGTTGATGGAGTTCCAGAATTGTTTGGGGTTTTTGGAGTAGTTGGCTTGGAGTTTCATATAGTGGGATTGTTTGTCTTTGATTATATGTCTTTTAGTAAGGTTGTGGAGTTGCTTATATTTAAGAAGGGTTTCAGGATGTTTATTGTGCTGAGAAAGTTTCCAGCATTTATCTCGTTGTTGCATAAGTTTTTTGATTTCCTTAGTTAACCATGGGTGGAGTTGGGTTTGACTCTTATAGTTCGTGGTGGGGCTTGGGAATTGAGTACATTTAGGAAAGTAGAGTTAAAGTAATCGATGTCGTTGTCTAGAGGAAGTGTTTTTAGATTATTCCAGTTAGTTTGTTTGAGGGTGTTAGATAAGGTTGTAGGGTTGAAGTTTGTAAGATTATGTGTATGTATATACTGGTGCTGGTGAGGGGAGGAGTGGGTTGCTTGGTGGATGAAGGCAGGCAGGTGGTCACTAAGAGAGTCAGGAAGGATGCCTGAGTCGAAGATGTTGTTAGGGTGGGTAGCTAGGATCCAGTCCAGAGTAGATCCTGGAGGCTTGATTTTATTAGGTCTAGTGACAGAGTTAATAAATTGAGTAAAGATGAATGGATTGACAGATATGGCAGTATTCTTGTTGTTAATTTTATTCCAATCTATGTTAACATCACCTAGAATGGAGTTCTCCAGGTTAATATTAGTTGAGGCCCATTGGAGGATTTCTTCTAAAGTAGTGGTGTTGTTACCTGGGGGAATATAGAGAGATATGATGCAGATACTTTTATGATTATTCATTTGTAGTACACCTATTACAAGTTCTGTGTTGTTGAATTGAGGAATGAGATTTGGGTATGGACTAATGGGGAGTAGATTAGAGAATATTAAGGCTACCACTCCACCTTTTCTATGCAAACGGTCGTATCTAAGGGCTTGGAAACCAGGGGGTAGGATTTCTGAGTCAGAGATGTATGGTTTTAGACAAGTCTCAGAGACAGCTACAATGTCAGGTAGGTTCTGGTTTAGCCAGGCATAGAAGATAGTTGCTTTATTTTGTAGACTCTGGGCATTGAGAGTAACTAATTTCAGGCTTTTGAGGCTGGTGGTATTAGTTATTATTTGGGGGATGGGGTTGTTAGTAGTACTAGGTCCGGGGTTTGGGTGTATATCACCTGCTAGAATTAGGTGGAGGAAGAAAGGAGGTAGTAGGCAATTTAGTTTTCCTTTTGAGTGTTGGGGATAATATGACAGAGGTTTAGGGAAGTTGTGTTTTGTTAAGGTGGGTATGATCTTTGGTTTTAAGTAGTGGAGATGGTTGGGCTGTACTAATGAGGATGATAAGGTATGGAAGTGAGGTATTGTAAGGGTGAGATGGGGGCTGAGAGAGGTGAAATGGGACAGGAAAGAAGGGGAAGAGGAGTGGAGGAATAAGTGGTAGTATGGTATAGTGGAATTAGAATTAACAAGGTGATAGAGGTGATACGGAGGGTTTGTAGTAGTGCAGAATGCATAATAAGATGGTATACGTTTGTAAGATAGAGTAGTACGGGAGGTATAATGTAGGTGCGGTATAAAAGAGAGAATGAAGATTTAGATCACTAGCTCTTGCGATGCAAATAAGAAAATAGGATAAGTTAAAAACTTTTTTCTGGGGAGTGCTGACATCTTGTGGTGGAATGGGGTAATAGCTTGTTGCTAAAGTAGAATATACTTGTGGGATACAGGGAGCTTTACAGGAGGGGAACGGGAGATAAATGGCTGCAGAAGGCTGCAAGCACACACACAAGAGGTCAAGTTTACAGGGAGACAACTGTTATAGTCACAGTTCCAAAGTTTAAGTTACCTACATAGTGGGTTGCTGACTGAATTTCCAAAAGGCAGGTAGTTCACAGTATAACAAAAATGGGCAGTTCAGGGCATCCTTTCAGAGATGGCAGGAGAACTTTCCTTGCTGTTTAATAGCAGAGAGGGCACCTGTGGAGTATGGCTGACTGCTTTGGTGTCCTAAAGGTCTCCACACTGTACTTGTGACTAATGGACTGGTGATGTTTCAGCTTCAAACTGCTTGATGATTATAAATAATCACTATTACAATTCACAGCTTGCTGTTCACTTCTATATCCAGGAAAAATTAGACCTTTATCTTTTTTCAAGTTCTCTGCTGGTATTCCCCAAGCTTCCTGTATATAAGCTTTGTGTTTGCATGGGTGTGAGCGCAGTTTATTGCAGCTGCTCAACATCTGGCAACTTGAGCCAGAGGTCTGGATTGCATCTGCACTGAAATTCAAGGCATCCACTCAGCCAGACTTTGAACTACAAGTAATAGATGTCCGAGAAAGTATCACTGGAAAGCATTTTGAAGCAGAATTCTTTCCAGATCCTTATACAGATATACATCAACAGTACCGCCTCCAAGGACATCTCAAGTTATTAAAAGCCAAATATCCACTGTATTTTATACCTCCAGTTTCCATCATTTATCTTTAGTGTATATCTGATGGCCACATTCTCTCTCACAGCTATTTCCTCATTACAAATTTGCACTTTTATGGGTTGCTTTCATGTGTTGACTATCCAGAAAAAAGCTTCAGTATGAACTTGCTGATGAACATTTTGATTCTGACACTAGTTAGCAGCAAAATGGGACAGGAAGCTATAGTGCCTTTAAAATTGTGTGGGCTGACAGACACTATCCTGTACACACATTTAAGTTTATGGTTATTGCCAGGAGTTTTGATAACAGGAAAGGTGGAGATATATGGAATTTGACAGAGGACCTAGAAGCCAAGTGGATAGTGAGGCTCAGGGGTGATGCAGGATATGGGTTAATTGAACATCTACCATTGAGACCAAAATTGAAATCTAGACCTCTTTTTAGATGAATGTAAAGCTATATGGTACTTTTGCATGACAGTTATGGGTTTACAGATCTCTATGTTATGTGTTTCATGTCTGCACATTTTCTCTTGACATGTACTATAAGTATTGATTTTTTTACATTTTTATATATTTTTCATATTCTGTGTATATATTTTTATATTTTTTATAGATTTTCTAAAGTGACTTTTAAGATACATATGAGGTTACATTTTTATATGCACTTAGTTATTATTATTACTTAATGTGATTGAGTATACATTTAGTAATATGGAGGATAATGACATGTGACTTTAACACCAGGTGATTTTTAAGATCATGTGACAAGGTCTCACTATCATATGTTAGTAACTAGGTTAGTATATAAGGGTGTAAAATATTTTGTCTTTACTAAACATGTGAGGAAGCATTTTGTGAAAGCGCTTGTGTCTTTGCATTAAATACAAATTTTATACTGGAACCTGAAGCCTTGCCTGGGTCCGTCTTTTATTTTTTGCTGTTTGGATTTTGTGCTTATTTGGAGAAAGGTACCTGGTTGTTGGTGGTTATTTGTGTGGTTATTCTTGAAAACTAGGTAAATACAGTTATTCTGTTAGAAGTATTATTCTGAGATGATTTAAACCTGACTGCATTGAAATAATATTTCATAAAACAATGACAAAGTAGATGTATGAATTAGAAAAGTTAAGGAAGTTTATATTGTGTCAGATCAGTATCCGTTATGTGCATCAACCAACATTTTACTATGTATGTGTTTTTTATGGCTTTGCTTAGGTCATTTTCTATTTAGGATATCATATGTGTCATTGATAGTTGACTGTGTAGTAAAGGATTGTATTGTACATGCAGATACATGAGTGAATAATTCATAAGTTGAGAGTTGTTTTATTTAGCTTTACATTTCATCAAAAGTGAGGAAGGCTGTGCGATGTATAACTGAACTTAGGGAATATTCATTTTCATGCTCAGGGAGCTGCCAAAGAAATGTCAGTTGTTACTGCAAAGTTAGTAAACATGCACCTGTAAAACATTCTTCCTGCCTTTGCTTTTGCCCGATGGTGTGTGTAATCAACTCCGAGGCACTGGGTCATCCATTTGCACTTAATATTTTATGGACTATACAGCGCCAACATTGTAGACCAATACTGCGTGGATAGGAACTCTATGTAAGAAATTGTGGACATGTATGAGCTGTGATGCAACACTATGGGAGTAATGGAGCACCTATCCCAGTGGATACTAAAGTATGTCGGCTTTATGTATATGTATATATAGGGAGCTTTTGGTGACCTACTGGGGACACAGAATCTCCTGCATATGTCATGAGAATATTTCATTGTTTTTTTGGTGGCATGATTCAGCATGTGGGGGAGGATATTTGGTCCCCATGTATCACAGATGAGAAAGCCAGCATGGTGTGGGATTTCATTAATATAGCTCATTACTCTAAGGTACAGTGAGATGACTGTAGCCCCACTGAAATAAAGACCCCGCATGGGGAACTGGACTGAAGGTCTGTGAACCAAAGGAAGTCAATCTATTAACTTTGGGTGGTCTTTAATGAACACAGTATTATCTACTATGTGTATGCAGGCCATCTAAGCAGTTATCATGACTCCCACATATGGCACTCATTTGACATGCACCAATGTTTAGCTGAGGGGAGACTTCATCCAAGGGCATGTTGTTGATGATATGGCTAGGTTGTGGAACCCTACCTCATGATACCCAAAAGAAAGCCACAGATATAAGATCTTGTAAGCAACTATACCCATTCACAAACAAGGAATATTTATGTGCATGTATTTAGGCTACCAAGGCATGCTTTCACTGTCTGGCTTCATCCAGTGGTGCCATACAGTATGACCCTAGCATGTATGGAAAATTAGTTTCAATATCGAAACAAAAAGAACTGCTGCCAACAAAAGTTCATTTTTTACTTTGATCATGTCTTCCCCATGAAATAAGTAGATAGTTGTTATCAGGCAGCATTTTTACAAGTGGGAGGGTATCACAGAGATTGCTATGTTCAACATGTTATTTGGTAATTTTATAAAGATGAATATAAATTATAATTAGAACTGCTTTTGACTGGCATTCCAGTAATGTATTTAAAAAAGTAATTTATTTTTTCATGCCTCACACCTTTTATGTTTCCATCTAGATATTGAGTAAGTTGTCATGTAGCCAATACATTGAAATATTTTTTTCTTCTACACTTCATTTTGTCTTGACTGGACTCTCTTACTGATGGTTTGGTACCCAGGACAGCGTATTTCATTAAAGTTCCAGTTGTTGTGGTTTTGAGCATAGCTCCACTCCTTTTTAGTTGGCCGCACCCCTTCCAATTGGCCCAACCCATTCAGGTGTCTCCTGCAGCCCCCCTTTAATTTGAAGTCACCAGCCGCCACTGTAATCATCAGAGGTTGCTGATCCTCCAGTATCAGGCAACAATAGTTATAGAGTACTGGTTCCAGAAAAACAGAAACCTGTGAATACGTCAAAGCACAATATTCAGTGTAAGCATTATTCAGTGCCAGAAGTATAAATGAAACTGAGGTGTACAAATATTAATATTACAAAAGTAAATATTTTTATTGTGTACCTTGTACAGATGGCTGTGCAGGGGGGAATCCGCTGATGTACCTCTTTACCATATATCAGACAGCTTTCATATTTGAATAGTGAGTAAGGGAATAGGGAGACTCGCAGGCTGTTTTACATAAACAGATATTAACATATCTGGGGTATGTAGATATGCTTGTTGACTACTCAAGCTCTGTCTCAATATCCAGCACCGCACAGTGGCTCCATATGGAGGTGCCAATGATTCTGATAGAGGGGAGACACTCATCTTTCTATATGAGATGTGGTTAACTTAATGGCCCAGCACACTTTGTCCTACCTTCCCATACCAAGTGGGCAACTCTTAGCTCAGTGGCATGTGCTATGCCAGCAGCCTTGCTGCACACCATTTCATAACTAATCTTATGTCCACCAACCACATTAATATCAAGCAACACATCTTACCAGCCCTGGTCCCAATAGATAAGATCATCAGCACTGAAGCCCAAGAGCCATTGGCTATGGAAGTGGAGGGCATGAAGAAGTACCTCATTCTCTGCAATAGAGAACTTTGGCATATGTGTTGTCTTTTCATCAGAGACTGCAGAGTGTTTCTGCTCCCCTGTTTTTTTTCAGCATTGCTCTGTCAGTGTGGAAAACAGTGGAATAACACATTTGTTCAAGAGTGGCCTTGCAAATTCCTTATACAAACAGTCTCACCCTTGCCAATATATGTGTGCTGTTTATATGCCTGACACTCTAGCCACACTCTTTAAGAATTGTCAAGACACGTAACTCCTCCACAATACAATGTCTATATCATTGCAAATGTCCAAGGTGAACATACTATTTTCTCTTGGGATTAAAAATGACTTTTGCAAATGGCATATATATATATAATCTATATAAACAGCTTTTTTTAACTGAAACTGGTACCAGAAGGCCATCCAGAAAGTGATGAAATGTGCTCTGAGTATGATGTTATTGAAACTGGTATCATAAAACTGGCTAGGTGATGAGCTGTGCTGTGAGTTTTTGCTGATGTAGATGTCTTCCATTATGCTTAAACAATCCTTTAGCCCACAAATTACCTGACTCTTTCAGTCCTCCTCTCAATACTCCTTCCAAAAACACTTATGAGTACTGACAAATTGATAGGATTATAATAACAAGTATAATCAAGCAGCAGTACTTGATAAAATGTACTTTTATGTAGCACTTCCCTTATACAAGCAGAACATTATTTTGCCTTAACCAATTATTCTCAGGTACAGCTGCTGCAGGTTCAGAAGTTGTTGCTCCATGAGTTTTTCTGTATTGCAATGTTTCTCCCCAGTTTCTCTCATGCATCTACTGTGTGAATTCACCTGGCTGGGCATGATGAATTGTTCAATTTGTGCACTAAGAAGGCCTGCTTAACATTGTGTTTTCAATGCTATTCACATGCCTGGTATGCTGTGGGCCATGCCATCTATTTGTTGGAATCTGTTATTGTTCATATAACATCATAGAAATGGAGTTGCTGTAATACCTGCTTTCTTGACATAAGCATAACAGGGATTCGGAACTGCTGTGTTTCACACCTTAAAGTGACATTCTGAGTCATTTTAATAGAGTACCTATATTATCCTAGCACACCATCAGCCATGCAAATAAGGCATTTCTCAGTTCCTGTCATTGTAAAGCAAATGTTACATGAAAGAAATGGTTTGGGAACAATTTTTCTTTTAATTTTTTCCTGTGATTGCTCAAGATGAGATGCCATGGCTGGAGAAGGAGAGGGTAGTGTTCCTTTTAGAGCAGAGTTGGTATGTGTAGGAGATAAAACATTTTCTCCACTTCCTACATAAGGATTACAGCTAAAGCCATCTGCACAAGGGCTACAGAAGGCCTCAGTATAGGATTGAAGCCTGGAGTAGTTAAGCCCATGCTGTCACTCGTGCTACTGGCATCCTATGCATGACATTAGCATCAGAGCTAGGGTTCAATGGTAAGGGAAGCCAGAATGAGTAATAATCAGGGAGGGAGAACACTGGGCAGGGAGTGCATTTATACAAATCATTTTAGCCCCCCATCCCAGTGTTCCCCAACCTTTCATGTGTATACCATTATGTTGTTTGTTGTTTTATCCTCCCTATCAACACTGTCTTTCCTCTGTGTGTCTGATGCCTCCTTCTCCATTGTCCTCCCAATCCCTTTTAGTCTTATCTGTCCTCTATGATTGTTCATGTGACCCCTGCTACCTCCACTAACCCTCTTGTCTTCTTGTTACTTCTCTTATAACCTTTCCCAGTTCATATATATAAAATCCATATCTGATCCCCACAAAAATAAATTCCTCTTCCTCACTTCCATCTTGCTCATTCATTAATTCATTATATAGTGTTCTACACCCTGTTTGCTTCCCCTTCTCACCACTTTGCTATCTTTCCAAGTCCAACCTTAAATTTGCACAAAAAATAGAAAAGCACTTTTAAGGCTGCCACATAACTTCTTGTTGAGACTTTGTGAGCTTGATCACAATGTGCACCATCAACACATGTGAATAACAGATCAGACACATGTGAATTACAGATCAGTTCTAATGGTTCTTGTACTTTGCCATGACCACACTACACTCCTACTTGCGCATCCCACAGTCCAGTCTGTAGCCGTGAGAAGAATATTTAATAAAGCACTAGTCGCTAATTCTTGTTTAACCACATTTATTATTAATGAACATTGGGGTTGGTCACACAAAGTAAACAGGTAAACAGAGGAGGGCTAGCCACAATCACACCTGCACTGTTTCTGAATTCCATGGTACGTTTTACACCATTGTATAAAAGGTATATTTTTTAAGGGTCCATTTTAAAGACTAATATTATAAATATTGTTTCCAACTCAATGTTATGCATCTCCTCGGAATGTATTACAAATTTGTCTATATTCTAACATGCTGATGTTCAGTGTTTTAACTGATGCTTACCAGATGATTAAATGGTTTGCTTAAAAATCCTTCAATTAAAAATAAAATGTATCTAAAAATGTGATTTTTTTTGATAGCATGATCTATTATGCCGAAGTAACTCACTAAATGTCATTAACCAATAAATAAATAATAAATAATAATAAATGAATTAACATATTAAGTATTCCTTATTACCTATATGTTTTAATTTTATTTAACTTCTATAGCTCACAGTAAAAGCAGAAGAGATAAAAGCCTTAGATTTTAGAAAGCCAACAGTAAAATCAAGAGTGCAATCACTTCTAGTTCATAATATCTATTACTGTTGATTTGTCTCATATTAAACTTAGAGGTGATGTCTCATTACATGTGTATAACAATTCCTTGCATGGTTACATGGGTTACAGTAAATTAAAACTGAAGCTGTTGGCATGTAAACTTTTAAATGGCCAGTAGTCCAAACTTTGTGAGCAAAACCTATGAACTTGTTACTTTTAAGGAGTTTTAAAGTTCAAGGACACCACATATACAAATGCCGTAGATATAGCAAACTTGCTGGCTGACAGATTCAGTGAAAACTTTACCCCTCTGTCCCACCCATCAGTAAATCAGGACAACCTCAGTACTTGCCTCCTTCCCCTTATATCTAGGGAACAGGTTATCACTGCTCTCTCAAAGGCAAAAAAAAATACAGCCTCCATGGGTCCCAATAGCATCCCAGGCTGCATCCTACATGAACTCAGTCAGGAACTTGCAGCACCATTAGGTACCCTATTCAACCAAAGCCTGAGCATCGGCTTCATTCCAGCTGAGTGTAAAATAGACATTGTCCCTTTGCACAAAGGTGGAGTGGCCACCGAGCTTGGAAATTATAGACGCATCAGCCTAACTAGCCTGATCTGCATGGTCATGGAATGGATTATTATGGCCCTCACTAACAAGGACATTGAAAACCTCCAAACAGTCAATCCCACACAGTTTGGCTTTGTCAAGAAGAGGTCATGCCTATTAAATTTGGTCAACTTCTTTGAGACAGTCACCAAAGCCATGGACAAGGAGAAGATGGTGCATACCACCTACCTTCACCTGGCCAAAGCCCTCAATACTATTCCCCACTTGGGCATAATAGATAAACTCTCTCAACTAGGCATCAATCCAAATGTTACCAGATGAGTAGCAAACTGGCTCACTGATAGAGCCCATCTCTTCAAAATAGGGGAAGACACCTCAAGCAGTAGACCTGTAATGAGTGGCATACTCCAGGGTTTGGACTTGGGGCCTCTATTTTGGATATACTTTTCTGAGGTACAGGCCAAAACCAGTGGGCTGTGGCTGACCAAGTTTGCAGATGACTACAAGCTGGGCACTGTCATCAATTTCTCTAGTGATGTGGACATCCTCCAAGAGGGTCTCACCCAAATAAATGACTGGTGCCAGAAACATGGCCTCAAGCTGAATACCAAAAAATACATCATTATCCCCTTTTGTGAGAGTGATGTCCCCACAAATAATCACATTAATAACAACATCCTAAGCACACAATCAGTCGTGAGGGATTTGATCACCCAGGTTGATAGCAACCTGACTTTTGACCACCATGTTGCTTTCGTTGTACGGAATGCTTTCTATATGGAACACCTCACATGTAAGGGTATCTCATCCAGGGACAAGGAAGGCATAACATCCCTGTATTCTTCCCTTATAAGGTCCATTATTGAGTACAATGCCCCATTCGACATGTACCTCGCAAAGCACATGCAGCAGCTGGACAGACCACAGAGGTTCCTCTCCAGAAGAGTCCAGGGCCTCAAAAATCTACCATACACAGATTGGCTAAAAGCCCTATCCATCTACTCAGTTTCATACAGACTCCTCAGAGGTGACCTCTCTCTGGCATACAAGATGATCTCGGACCCCGCCTTGATGGGACTGCTGCATATCAGCAAGTCAAGCTCCACTTGAGTAACCTGCAAGTGCGGCCTCAACCCTGTCTGTAACATCAATAGAACTTGTTGGCAGGACAGATTTGTGTCCTAGAGGCTCCCCCATCTGTGGAATAGATTGCCTCTCCACATCAAGCAGAGTACCTCTTTATCACTTTTTAAGTGCAACCTGTATAACTGGATGGGAAACAGAAAATACACCCCTGGGATTCCACCCATGTCCCTGCTGCACAGGGTCATTGAGTGCGGACTTGTCTAAATATGTGCCAAACTCTTGGTTAAGCTTATAAGGGCTTCAGGACCAATAGCCTAGTAACGTCCTATGATCCTATTATCATATAACTTGAGAAACTGGTGTTTTTTTCCTTCAACAACTCATTAGCAGTATACTGTACAACAGCTCAAACTTACAATGGGCAAGATTCTTAATGACAGTACTCCAGATGTGGGAGGAATGTTTCTGATTCAAGAACAGCCAAAATACCAAACAATTCAGAGTTGCACAGTTTCATACAACAGCACTGTAATCAGCAGATACTACAAATTTGTGCTGCTCTAGGACCCTCAGCAAAGGAGTATGTAAATAGCCCATATATTAATGTTTAGTAGTCATGGAGGGAGTTATAAAGCAAATTTAGCACCAAAGTTATGTACAGAGGACCACTAAATGCTGACAGCTTGAAAAAGGCATTCATATATACTGTCCCAGTGACTCCCTGTCATGTTTACTAATTGTAGTATGTGAGATAATGTAAGAAATCACCCTTTGATTGTGGACACCTGTTCACACTGCTGAAAATCATCTGTTGTGATTGCTACTCATTCCCTCTATAATGATGTCTGCATGTCCAGGGATTCATATCTGTACACGCAAATGCAAAGAATACTTGTGTGTTGTAGTCATATACATGTTTTATTTAATCCCTCAGGTTTATAGTGCACACAAGAGTCCAAAAAATACAGATATGAAGATGGCCAACCTGGTGAAGTAAGTGTTGATCTACACTGGACATTAACCATCACATATCAGAGATATGTGTATGGAACTATATGGACAGACTGATGGCAGTTCCTGTCCATGTAACACAGGCCTACATTACTGCACTATACTGGTAAATTTTCATGAATCTCAGTCTGTGTGTATTTGCTTTCCGAGTTGCATAGTTTATGAATACATTTTCAGTTATTGTTACTTCTCTTTGGCATGATGATTTTGAAGATGATATTTTTGTTTAGAGCCTATAATCTTAGAATCCAAGATGAAAAACAAGCAAATGAATAAATAAATATATAAGGTCTAACTACAAAGACATGCTAATGGTAGTAACATAACTTTATACATTATATTCTGATTATGCCTCTTGATTTGAAGTGTAATACAGGTGTCAATATTATTATAGCTTTATTCTTAGATTATATGCAATACAGAGACACAGACACACACACATACACACACGTACTCCTGCACATACAAATGTTTGCCTTTTTAAACTTCATTTGTTATTCTTTATTATTATTTCAGTAGAACATTTATGAAATGAAAGACAAAGCCAGTCACATTTCTTAGACTCATGGAACATGCTTGGTAGTTTTTCTGGTAAATTTAGTGGGATTCAATAAACTTCATGTATGCCACTTGTGAAGCCTACATGGAGTTTAATTGTTTGTGTGTTGAGCAGCAGTGCTAATTACATAGTCATGCTGTGCACTGCGTTTAAACATAAACAAGTGAGTTTTCATGGCTGGAAACAATGTTGCCAGCCAGGAAACCAGGTAAAGCAACATGAATAGCAGCAGACATATAGTCTTGTTTACCTACAGGCAAACTAGGTCTGCTGGATTGTGCAGAATGCCGCAATGATTACCACAGTTAATAATATAACAATGTATATAGGTTCATAGGTTGGTACTAGGCTATCAGCCCTAGGGCCTATACAAGCCTAGCCATAACAATTCCCTGGCTATTTCTTCCCACATTATTTACTTTCCTGGACCCCTGTCTAGCAGGGCGACTGACGTGATCCCTGGGGTGAATTTCCTTTCTCCCATCCAATCGTCAAGGTTCCTCTTGAAGAGGTCCAAAGAGGCACTCTGCTTGACATGTATGGGCAATCTATTCCAGAGTCGGGGGAGTCTCTGGGTCAGGAACCTATCCCTCCAGCATGTTTTGTTTATTGTGATGACAAGGTTTAGATCCCTGGAGCGTGTATATGGTCCAAACATAGTACAGAACAGTATATACAGTGCAGAGTATTGTGGAATACCATTTCAGGCATTCTAAACAAAAGTTGAAATGATCTGTAATGGTACATGGACTGCTATTTAAAAAAGCAGGGGAACTACATGTATTAAATAAGGACACACAGATGAATTGCAGGAATGAACACAGGGAAAGAGGATAGGTGAAACATCATAATGTACAGCAGATGAGGCCATATAAATGGATGACAGTTGCAGCAGGAGCACTAATCACATATTGACATGGTAGAGTACAGACCGCATAGTGAAAAAGTATATCATGTGACTGTCACACAAGGTGACATAACAACGGAGAAGATATCTTTGTGATATAAGCATCCTAACATGAACAATGGAGAGGACATCTATCATGGATGTTATATACAATCAGGTTCAGGTGCATATTGTGAAGCTGTGCAAACTAATTTGCCGGAAAATTACAATAATGTCAGCAGAGGTCTGCAACATGTGGAACACCATTACAGGATCATGGACAACAGTAAACAGAAGCAGGCACAACCATGGACAATATCAGAATAATACCAACAGTAATCCCATGTCTCTGACATAACGTGATTCTGCGTGATCATAGATGGTTCTGTAAAAATATACTTGTACAACTATTGTGACATGTCAGCAATCTATGAGGGCAGTCATGCACACTGTCTTGACACTGTAACATCTGCTAGAGGTGTTAGGCGGGACAGTGCTATACCTGTATATGACATTATGATCAATCGAGCTAGTTGACTGGTGTACATGGTAATCCATGCCATCAATGTTGTCAAACAGCTATGCATGTACTGTGTGCACCAGCAGAACAGGTATCACACTGATTTAACACCTTGATGAGGCTTCTGCTCCATCAGACTGTAAAGTTTATGCAACAAAAAGAATACCTAGGTACAGCCAATAAGATGTGTGGAAGCTCACCATGGCAAAGGTGATACACTTCAGTTACACATCACTGGAATATGTGTAGGGAGGTACATAAATAAGGGTGCATTGTACTCATTTATTGGTGTGATGAAGGATGTGAACTATAGAGGTATTATGGCCTTTGATATAGATGCCATGCACATACTCAGTAGTTGTTTTAAATACAAGGGAGTAATCATCACTGTGGCTACATGCTGGTGGAAGTTCTACATACCATCTACCCCAGGACACAGGTCACATACCACTTGGTCTGCTCATAGGGGTGTAATGTCTACATTATCATTTTGTGAGTTTGTTTTCATAACGTACCAAATCCCCTCATGTTTTTGCTTCATCTCATTTGTTGTCATTGCTATGGCAGCAAGCTATGGTGTGTGTCGATATTGTTTGTATTATACTAATATCACAGTTGGAGTAATTGATTACCCGCAGTCTGTAGTCCTCCAGACAGCCATTTGGACACAGGATGTGTATGTCATTCTTGATGTGTGTGACTTAAATAATGGACGGAAAAAGGCCTAGCACACAGCCCCAATGTACAGACCCGATCACTGGACTCTAGATATAGGTCACTTCACACATTTCAAAATATTTAGATGCTACATATGTGATCCAGTGGTCTAACCAGTTGGTGATATGTGTGTTTATGGACACTTCTGACAGTGCTGAGTGAATACCTCAGTGGGGATTTGTGTCAAATGCCTTGGCCTGGTCATGTTCCACAGAATGACAGTGCTGATATCATGCATGCCCTCAATGACATCTAACAGATGTAACAGACATAGGTGTAGCAATAACAACTTACACATGTCTGTTACACAGAGCTGGGATATTACCAGTGTCCATTTAGAAAGGGTCTATGTTTATATGTTGGTCTAGCTCACAGATGAGGCAAGTCAGGATGTGTCTATACATGCATGCATCAGGTGCTGCCCCTCCAACTCAGACTGATGCATGTTGATACACCCTTCTACAGGAACATATTCCATCTGGAGGGTGTGTTGAAGTGTGTATCCTACTGAGTCAGGTAGGTGTATGTTCTGAGTCATCCTATAGGCAATTTGTGATGTTTTCACAGCCCAATGATTCTGTGTGATAGGCCTGGATGATGGTAAGACAGTACATACTGCCCATCTTGATCTGGCCTAGGGTTTGGATGCAATCCCCCAATCAGATATTATTCAGAAACTCTCACAGCTGGAGATTAATCCTTACATCACTAGATGGTTAACCAACTGGCTCACTGACAGAATATATACTGTGAAAGTCGGTGCATCAACCTTTACCAGTAGAGGTGTCACCACTGATGTACCCCAAGGATCTGTGCTGGGCCCTTTACTGATTGGAATCTATTTTTCAACAGTCCAAGCTACAGTACATGGACTTTGGCTTGTCAAGTTTGCTGATTGTTGCATATTGGGTGTAATCATTCAGTCCACCAATGATGATAACATATTACAGGAGGAGCTAACATGGGCAAATTATTAGTGTGAAAGCCACACAGTCTACAAATAGATGCAAAAATGCATCAGTATGTTTGCCTTCTGCAAAGTGTAATTCCCTGCTAATTACAACATAGACAACACCATCCCTATGATCAAATCCAGTAGTGCAAGCCTTGGGAACACACATAGATAGCAATCTGAACTTTGACTGCCAAGTTTCCACAGTAGTATGGAAAGGCTACATCATGCACCTCATAAGTCAGGCCATCATATCCAGATGTGTGAATATTATAACAGCACTGTACTCAACCCTCATCAAAACACTAATAAAGTATCATTTTTACTTTTGCATGTACCTTACCAGACACCTACAACAGCTGGAGAGACCACAGGAGTTTCTCAACAAGAAAATACAGGGCCTACAAACCATTCCATGATGCATATGGATGAGGCGAATTGTGCCTGACCTACAGGTCAGTCTCTGACACTGCCCTGATGGAAATACTGCACATCCGCAAATCAGCTATAGCTGATGACATCAACAGAGTCTGATGAAAGGAAGATGGTAATAACAGTGTCTCCCATGCTGGTGTAAAAATGCTCTCTCTGATGTCAAGAAAGTAAACAAATACACACACACACACACACACACACACACACACACACACACACACACACACACACACACACATTCCCTAGTTGACTGTAGTGAAAACATAATCCCTACCTATCTAAGTACACCAACTAGAGAACTCTGTATTTAAGACAAGTGCAACAGCATAAGTCTGCCTTGGAGATTGTCAGACAGCACTTTATAGGTTATGACATCAGCAGGGTCTGGTGAGAAGAAGATGGCAATAGTGTCTCACATGCTGGTGTATATTGCTCTCTCTAATGTCAATCAACTGCATAAACACTCACACACATATACCCCAGTTTACTGCAGTGAGAACAGAACCCCTACCTATCTAAGTACACAGACTAGATAACCCTGTATTTAAGACATGCACCACAGCAAAAGTCTGACTTTTACAGGGCTTCTGGAAAGCTTAGAGTGAATGAAATCACCAGTGGATGTTGGATAGAAGATGTTTGGAGGCCAGCATGTAATGCATAGCCAGCCATGTCCAACTGTGAAGATATTAAAGTTCTGCATTTTACCAGATTGATGAGTGTGCAATGTGTAGTATTTGGTGGTTGTGTTTCCAATGTGTAGATATACTGTAAGAGACTGTTTTACAAACTATATGCAAACAGGTGTCCATATTACTACAAGTAGCTGAATGTGTATTGTCTTTTTAAATAGGTGTATGGTATGTAAGACAACATGTATTTATTTATGTAGTGTAGTTGATATATTTGCAAACAAGTACTGAGAGACTGAGGATGCAGTGTATGATGGAAGGTAACAGATGTCTGCATTGTAAATACGTCTCTTTTTCTTAGATAGTGCCTTCATTTTGTTTGTGTTTCCACATGTAGTTTCATGGCATAAACACTAAATGGACAATAAACAGAAGTAATACATGCCATTGTCCACTTTGCATAGCACACCACTGAGCAGCAGGGCAACATGTTTATGTGATGGCTGGCAAAGTGTTTGCACATGTATGATATGCATTTCTACTGCTTTCCCTGTTTGCTCATATTTGCGAAGTGCACAAACACAAGCCTCATTGCTAAAATTCTGAGAGTTCTCAGTATTTAAAGAATGAAACACACCTGCTGCTTAGCTGACTCTGTGGCAGCAGATGTTAATGCATTGATACCTTTTTTTTAGTCCAGATGATATAGGGTTTGAATCCAGGTGTATGTAATACTTTTGTATAAGTAATGATAATGCAATGAAATTATACTTTGCCCACATTCACTGTGAATTACTGTGTGTTGATGTAGCACAGATGTGTTTAAGTGGCATTACATGGAAGTAACCACACCATTGAGGAACCATTCACCATCACTTGGTATTAGTGCATGATGCAAACTCTGTGCAAATACAGAGACCAAAAAGTGAAGGGCTCCACTGTTTTTTTTTTTTTTGGTTACTTATGTTACTTATGTGTGTTGTGTGTGATTATATTTTTGACCAAATTATAGGTATTAAAATGGGTAGATAGGAATGTGGTGAAATGGGGAACAAGCAGGGGAAGAACAAAGGGAAAGCAATATAGGAATGTGCAGGAGGGTGGTAGGAAAGAACCATAGCTATCTGTCTCTACAACAGTGTAAAATGAAAATATGTACAGAATTTGGACTGTCACCACCACATAGAGAGGTGAAAACAATGCAATCATATTGTATAGCCTATTGGACCAAATCAAGTGTGTCAAGAAAGAACACGTGCAAAATGGATATATATATATATATATATATATATATATATATATATATATATATATATATGACAATTTTTTTTTGTGGGACAGGTGCCTGTTATTTTTTGAACTTCACTAAATGAGGAATGCTGGATAAGAGACATTGGTACTACTGGGTCAGGTAAGTTGGGTAGGCAAAGAAGCAAATGCAAACAGGACAAACAAGACAAAACACAGGGATGGTGAGGGGACTGACAAGTTTGGGGGACACCATGATTGGGGTGAGAGAGGGGACAATGCAAGCCCATGCCAGTCAAACATGGGGACAGTGAAAATCTAGTTTTCACCTGCAGGAATGTCATTACCATCTTCTTACTCTGCTGGCTGCTGGAGTGCTTGACGTCTTTTCATTCTACAGACCATGAGGGAGAGCAGCTGCTCCATCCGGCATAGGCATACAGCAATGCTGCTGTGTAGAAATCTATGCACCAACCCTGGCATCTCCTGGAGGGTGATGAAATCCCCACCTCTGCCAGTACTCACAGCGGGTACAACAACACCAGCTGCCAGGGTAGTGCTACCTGTGGGTGTAGGTAGTGCAGGGGTAGCAGACCAGTACTACCAGGTTGCATCGCAGATGTGCTGAGCATCAGTGCAAGAGCCAGTGGAGCCAGGGCAGGCTGAGCCACTGGGGTTGGTATACCTTGTTGTGCTGTGAAGCATTAAGTGACTTGTTACAGATGGATGACATGGAGTCATTTTGTTAACACACAATAAAAAAATGATAAGGGTTTCGGTGAGAGAAAAACAAAGAGATACAAGTATTACCATTGTATGTTTTATACAATACCTTATCACAATAATGCAACTATTTTATATGAAGTTTTACATTTAAGTAGTTCTTATATCCAATGTTTTTGAACTGATTTGTTTATTTTCTGATAGAGTTTTGATTATTTCCAGTTATCAATATCACTGTATTATGTTATACCATATGTTTTCATGACTGTTTCTTAAGTAATTTTGTTAATTGCATTTTTTGTTAATGTTTGTGTTCATGACAACTTGTTTTCTTAACTAATTGTTACTGTACTGGAGCTTTTCTCCCCGGGTCTCAACCGAAAACAGGCTACTTGCCCAGTTGTATACTACCCAGTTAACAAATGTAAATAAATAAATATGAAAATAAGCATACTTCCTAACAACTGCAGACTATAATTATGGATAGTTCAAAGTAATCCTTGCAATGTGCAGATATTGCACTTATGTTTAGTCCAATTATACAGGTTACAGTTAACAGCAGGGCATTTATGCCACTTGTGCAGAATTTAATTTATGTAATATTATTAAAGAATTCCAGTATTGTTTAATTAATTGTGGTATTTGAACCCACAATTCTGATTACAGTCTTACCCTTGACTCCTAAAGGTGGCTTGTGCTCCAGACTGACGCATGCATACATGCTTTTACAGTAAGGCTATGCATATTTACTTCGCTACTCCTGCATAGAAAAGAAAAAAAATATTTTCCTTAAATTTTAAAGCTACAGTAATACTTCTCTTGTGCTGCATGGATACCACTTGCTTTCCTCAGTCTCTCTAGACTATCAGCGTGAGCTTATCTGCTCGCAACTATTTCAGAATTAGCTGTGAAAATAAAAGAAAAGAACAGAAGACGATTATGCATGTCACCGTTGCCTATATTTATCTTAATATGTATTATAAATTCTCAGTATTAGCATACTCACACAACTGTGGGATTTTGCTAGTTCAAAAATCATCCAGGCACTGTTTCAGTGTATCTCTCTCTTGCACCTTTTTAAATCATTGAAGTGATGCCTACACTGTTCTCCAGTGCATGGGATGTCAGTGGAACTGGATACAACCTTGGCCAGACTATTCCAAGCCTAAGACTTGTACTGAAAGCCAGAATAATCCCCCTGCAGAAGCCTTTAGCTGTGGTGCTTTGCCAAGAGTCCAATAAATATTCTCGATGCCTGAACACCACACTTCTGCACCCTAAGTTGGGCACCTTCTCCTCTGATACTAGATATGTCTAATCCTAAAGCAGTGCAATAGCAGTTCCTGTTATCATGTTTACTGGTAATGTGCAAATCTGAGCAAAGATGCCAACCGTGTTTGCACAATGTAAAGTGGAGAGCAATAGTGCCAAACAGAGAGGGACATTTTTGAAAATGGAAGATTAATCTGACGCTTGACAGTAGTTTGAAGGGTGTCTGCTGCTGTAGCTGTCAGGTGATTTAACTTTGCAGACATGTATTGGGTGAATAAATTCCATGAACTGACTCATGTTTGGGTTTATACACTGCTAAAATTGAGTTTTACAATGTGGGATTCAAACATATGCATAAGGAAGAAAGCATTTTCTTCCATAGTGGTGATTTTCTATCTTTGCCACAGAAGAAGTGCTTCTCAGGCACATTCATGAATCATTTATAAATACAGATGACAAAAACTAATAAAATAAACAAACAAGGCAGTGGTAATCTCCAAAAACAGTTTTATGTTAGCGCTTTCATTCACATCCAATATATGAACTTCTTCATCTCTATTTTATACAAGGAAGATGACAGATTGAGGTGTTAACCAAGTATATAGGTGACCTGACAAGGTCCTTGCATATATACATTCATTTGTGTATGTGTCTTATTTAAGCGTGAAGGCCATCACGTCCATATAGCAGAATTATACTTACAGAAACATAGTAGATAGTACTAAACCTTCAAAATGGAGTAAGAGTGTATTATCTCTCATACATATAACTCATTTGAGCTCCACTATTTATAATTATGAATAAAGTGTTATAAGTGATATTTAATATAATGTGAAATGGAAGAACAGTAAAAATGTCTGTAATTTCCTGTATTGGAACTTAGGCATCCCTACATTTACACCTGTTGCCAGAGGAATAAGTAATAACAATTCCTATTTTCTTGTTCTTTATTATAAACTGAACTGTCACAACAGTAAAAATATGTTGTACGTCCTGTATTAGAACCCAGGACTATTTGCATTACAGCCCTACAGTTACACCTGCTGCCACAGGAATTGTTAAATAAAAGTTGGATATTTCCATATTCATTATTAACTTTTGTGTGGTAACTGCTGTGCCACACCACTTATTGTGTTTGCACAGCTGCCAACACACAGTTGATATGATGCATCTGTTTTGAAATTGTTGGCTGTTGGCTTCCACTCTGCAGGTGTTCAATGGTTGCAGGTGTTGGGGAAGCTTGCTAACTACCACACAATTAATGTAAAGCAAAAACTACAATAATGTATCTTTTTTGACATTTAGAATGTCTACTCCCTGTCTGCAGGTGCTCTGTCTGCTTCCTGTGTGGACCACTAGTTCAGGTTTGTGCACCCTAAGTGTCATGCAAATGAGATAAGCAATGTTAAACATAACATTCATTGTGTTGCTTCATTTCCTTATTTGGTCTAAGCTACATACCTTGCAAACACTGGCATTAAAACAAAAAAGTGAAAATTATGAGAAAAGAAGAAAAGAAATATATTAAATAAACAACACAGCAATTTGTGTTGGTACACATGAGGTATTTTTACACAGGTCTGGATTTGATCTCTCACTCCAATGAACCTTAAAGTAAAGGTGTCTTATCCCTCTTTGCCACAGAAACAGCATTGCAGCAGAGAATGAAAATCATTATGCATACAAGCAACTGCATCATCTGCAGTATTAACAAAACATATGACAGTTGTCTGTACATATATTAATTTCAGATGCAGTGCACTGAGTGATCACACAACCATCTATGACTATTCCTTGCAGAAATGCAGCTCTGCCTTATCTCTATGTTTGCTGCTCATTCTTATCTTATCTGACCAGTAATCTAAGAAATGCAGTCTGTAAGGCATGTCCTTAAAATGTGTGATGATATTAAATGACAATAATATACAGCTGTCAAGAAATGAAGGGGAAGTTGTATGCTGCTGAACAGAAACTGTAACATGTGTGCTACTTACCCACATTTAAAACCTTGATTCAATTACTTCTACACTTTGTAAGTCTAATCTGGCTGATGCACCAACTGAAGTCTGAATTGTTGTGTTTTCCTTCTCTTTACCAGTAATCATTCACAGTTGCAATCCATTAGCAACAAATACTGAGGGATGCCTGCCCTATGTTTAAATCTGCTACACACAGACAAGTATTTGGATTTAGTAGTTCTAATGAGCTCACACCTCATTTGCATATTTACCATGTTCACAGCCCTGAATCTGTACTATAAAAAGGGAACTGTGTATCTAGGGAACCAGATACTGAGAAGACTTGTTTATATGGATAACAGAAGAAGATATTACTTTGGGGTTTATCGGCACAAAAGACTACTGACCTTGACAAGGTATGCTTGCATTTTTTCAGTTATATACTGGATATGCTCAAATGTCACTAAGAAATGTCTTTCATATACAGATATATATATATATATATATATATATATATATATATATATATATATGCATTAGCAAATGCTACTTTTATCTGTATGCCTTCTTAGAAGTTTACTGATGGCATAAGCATATTTGCCACAACATTTAAATTTCTTAGATACGCAGCCTTTATAACTGTCATCACAAGTGCTACTGTTACAACTGTTTTTTTTCTTTATACTCTCCTGTTGTTATTTCAGAAAAATGTAAATGTCCCATATTGTCAATGATACAGGGGTGTTAGCATTCTAGGAAGGCCCATAGATCCCTCTAGGGAAGTGCTGGCCACAGGTAGCACTGACTGTCAATTGCATAAAATTGAATGTCCTGTAGCAAATTTGTACACATGTTCTTAGGACAGTTTATTTGATAGCACTTTTAGCAGTTTAATGATGGTTTGTTAGCAAAATGCGTCATTTGCCTGCTGTTTGGGGGTGGGGGAGCCAGGTTTAATTTCTGTGTTGGCACAAACAAAATTTGCTATTGTTGCTGTCCATATTTTGGATCCAGCATCACTTTGTATATGATTGTAATATGTTATAACCACATAATTTATTTTTTATATTTGAATATACTGACTGTTTTGTGTTTCTCCAGTGGGAAATACTGAAATACTACCTTTTATGTGTTATATCTAAGCAGGCCTTTTATTTATGTGATACTTATGTGTATTATCCTTCTTTTGTGTTTTATGTCACTTAGGACTATCGTACCCAGGCATCTCAGTCCCCACAATCACCCTCCCCCTTCAGTGAATCTGAGAATGAAGTCATTGTGGAAGTATTTAGGTGACATGGTGCCTCTCTGCCTGAGAGTGGATGTGGGGATTTGCCTGGCAGAATGCAAATTTGGCAGGAAATAGTGACTGATGTGAATGCAGTAGATGTCCAGAGCAGGTCATATAATCATGTGTGCCATAGGACCATTGACAAGATTTAATCAGCCTGAAGGAGAGTAGCTACAGTGGCCCATGAATGGATGGATACCAGAGGGAGGCCTGCTACACAGCCACCACTGACACCAAATGAAGAGCTCCTGTTCACTGTCAGGAATCCAGACAGCTCAGTGGAAAGACCATAACTGCATCTCATTGATGTTGGTGCTGTTTCAGGGAGGACAAGTACATCCCAGGAGGAGCTTCCTGGTAGGCTTACCTATTTCAATCTTGTATAGCAAAATATTGAAAGCAATACTTAAGTTCTAAATGAAAAATCCCATGAATACAGCAGCATGGCTCAGGCTGAATAAAACTTTAATGTTGACAAAAAAAAAAACACACAAAAAATATACAAAGTAGGTCAGTAAGCACTTTCACATGGATCCATCATGCTTCCTCAGACTGTCATAATGTCACATACATTACTCATCTATTTAAAGTAAAATCCTTCTACAGGTTCTAACAATCATTAAATCGATTGTCTTAGCAACAACTCATATTAATTAACATCCACATCCTTCTCTTAAAAACTGACTAAAAAGCTAAGTACATTGAAATAGAACCAAAAACATTCTAAATAACAATTAAAATCAGACTATAAACACTTATTATATATATATATATATATATATATATATATATATATATAACTTCCTCATACTATTATAATTATATAATCTGTATTAAGAGCATAAAAAATATATAAAAATGTATAAAATAAGTTTAATCAGCATATTATTACCACATAATTAATGTACTAATTGTATCTTCTATTTGTGTATAGTACAAGTGTTCTCTAATTCTATCTTTTAGCTGTCAGTTAGTTTTTCCTACGTAAAACTTAGGGCATTGTGTGCAGCGGGCCAAATAAACAACATTGCATGTGCTGCAATTAGCAGAACATGAAACTTGAATTCTCTCAGTGTCTCAGGATGAATAAAAACTTGAGCTTCATGTATATAGCAACAGTAATTGCACCTACTACAACCATATGTACCTATTCTACTCTGCCCAACATTATTCACTGGTGCTCCTATCTTATCACATAAACGTCTTTTGAGTGATCTCATATTCTTATACGTAACTGCTGGTTTATCACCTACTACGTCCTTCACCTTCTCATTGATAGTCAAGATATGCCAATTCCTATATAAAATATCCATAACTGCTTTACTGTCTGAAGTGTAGGGAATACATACCCTACACTAGTTAACCTGGATATCCATAAAGCATCATTAGTACAAATATCCAGGTTAACTAACGGTGATATTATCTACTCTGAACAGGAGCAAGAGGTACAGGCTTTATTTTTACAAAGAGGGTATAGTATAGATTTATGTCAAGAAACCATTGAGAATGTTAGGGAACAAAGGCATGGAATTGGTCAACCATATTTTTCACATAGATCCATTCAAAGGGAGAAGAATAAGAGAAGTTTTAATTATAATAAATGTAGGGTATGTATTCCCTACACTTCAGACAGTAAAGCAATTATGGATATTCCAAGTCAAAACTCCAAGGATACACCACGAGAATGGGAGCAAAAATTCTTTCTTTATTCCAAAAAACACATAAAGCAACCAATTATGGATATTGTATATAGGAATTGGCATATCTTGACTATCAATGAAAAGGTGAAGGACGTAGTAGGTGATAAACCAGATGAGGAAGTTATAGATATAATAAGTATTTATAGTCTGATTTTAAATATTTAGAATGTTTTTGGTTCTATTTCAATGTACTTAGCTTTTTAGTCAGTTTTTAAGTGAAGGGTGTGGATGTTAATTAATATGGATTGTTGCTAAGACAATTGATTTAATGATTGTTAGAACCTGTAGAAGGATTTTACTTTACATAGATAAGTAATGCGCGTGACATTATGACAGTCTGAGGAAGCATGGTGGATCCATGTGAAAGCACTTACTGGCCTACTTTGTATATTTTTGTGTGTTTTTTTTGTCAACATTAAAGTTTTATTCAGCCTGAGCTGTGCTGCTGTATTCATGGGATTTTTCATTTGGATAGTTATAGACTGACACAAAGAGGCTTTATTCCTGAGAGTGATGTACCTTTTTCCGATACTTAAGTTCTGTTTAACATAAATATATATTTTTTTGGGGGGTGAAGAGTTGTAGATTGATACAGTTAACACATTCTGGTTAATTACCCATGGACTTGGTGTGGACATGTCATCCACTTTTTTGTTAAAAGTGTTGTTAATGGACATATAAAGAGCAAAACGTTTTACTCCCCTTTGTTACTGTTAATTGTGATGATGTTGTCCTTACCTTTTGCTTAACTTCTTCAAGGACCATCCTCCACAGGGAGCCTACAATCATCTGCACATGATAAGCCAAACATTTTTATGTCAGTACTGATGAGCAGTTCAAAGAAATATTTATTTTGTAATGTCGGTGTCTGGACTGTTATGTGTATTGCTGTACTGTCTGTAATAGTGGCACCACTATTAGTTTGTTGGCATATATTAGATGATAGTAGTGTAGGTATTACTTTCTTTCATGTGTTGCTTACTATCACATGATCCTAACAGTGGAAGTGTAGGACTCTTGATAATGATGATGGCCAAAAAGAGGCATGGTCAGGGGTGCAGAGATTGAATCTGACACTATGGTTGACATTCAGCTATCCCCTGTAATTCTATCGGACACAGCCTGTAGGCCTACGCTACCCATTCCAGTGAGCCCTAAGATATTGGACGGGTGGAGGGTGAGACACTCAATCAGGGTAGTGTGGCTACTGCAGCTTCAGTACCTGTTGACTCTGGCCATAGCCAAAGTGTGGGTGAGGTGCCACATAAGAGGGTTGTTATGGGTTCTCGGAGAAGGCCTGCTGTCCATCATCCTCCAGACCCAGGTGTGTCTTCTCATGCCACTTTACACATGTTTAGGACTGTCATGTAGGTGCATGCATGTTCCAATAGGTCCTCCAGAGAAATGCTTAGGGTTGTAGATGTGGGGTAGACTGACATGCATGACTGCCTCCATCATGTTTGCCGATTCAATGGATCAGATGAATGACATGTTGGAATGGGCGGTATCTGTGATGGAACATCTGCTGGGTGGGGGGCAATATCCATGTGGGCATAGGTCAGCCATATCATCTGATGTTACCGACATAGTCGAGCCCGATCATGCTCCTGTAGTGGAACTACTTCCAATGCTCCATCAGTGGTTGAGTTGTCCACACCCAGACATGGCAGGCCATGGGTTCATGATCCTGGGCATCCTTGTGAGGAGAGCTCATCCAGCAGGCATCAGTCACATTCATGTAGCAGCAGTGCATCTGACTGTGGATGCTCCAGTCCAACTCCTGGCAGAGCCAGTTCTTATGGTCGGGTCAGTGTTGAATTGCCAACTCTACCATACATGGCTCACACCTGTCTAACATACCAAGACATAGAGCTAGCACAGAGCTTGACTGTGTTCCTGCAGACACTCACACACCAATTTCACCTGGAGGGCCCATACAGACACACACACAACAGTTATATGGTTCAACCTTGAGGCTTAAAGCTCAATCTGTCTCAGGGTCGATTTGTTACTTTATCCAAATGTCTGCCTGTTTTTGTTTCTTACTCACATGCACTTACTTACCTTTTGTGGCAGCCTAGGCTTCCTACCCCCCCCCACACACACACACATACACACACACAAACACACACAAAAAACCCTGTGTTGGTGATAACTGTGCCATATCCTTGTTTTCTGTCTTTTGTATTCAAGGATACATAAACTTTGTTTCTGATGCTCAAGGCACATACTTAGTGCTTAGTGTATCTGTGTTTGTGATGCTGTTTTGCTAATAGTACTTTTGACTTATTTTGGTCTTACAAAGTTAGACAATTGATAGAATATTTCATCAGTATTTTTAAGAATCTTCTAAGTGTTATGAAGTATGAAAATTAATGTGTCTCATTACTTTCTAACTTCTCTCGTTAATTATTTTCAAATACACAAGTATGAGGCCAAAAAGAGGACATTCGGTGACCATCAGTATAAATGTGTGAATCTTTGATGCCTGAGTCCTGTTACTTAATAGAGGACACATGTATTCACATAAGTCTCTGCTTTCACATGTTAAAGTCATTGCTGTACAAATCACCCACCTTTTACTTACTCACATCACCAAGTAACAACATGCAAGGATATGCCATTCATTTGTTTTATTACACAGTCCTGTTTTAACATTCCAGGTTCAACACTTACCTTGTAATTTCAGCAGTTGCTACAGTTTTAGTTCAGTGCTGAGTCTGTCTGATGCTAGGAGTACATAGCCATTACATAGGTAGGTAAAGGTTGTGAGCATTGGCTGGCATTAATGTTACTATATGTATGTGTGTAGGAGGAAGTTTTCAGGCCCCTTGGTAGTGAGTGAGTGTGCTATGCATTGCCTCTCAGCCAATGTGAGGACATACTGAGCATGCCTACATCTGCCTCTACCTACAGCAGCTGCTGGTTCCCCCTCTGACTCCTTGCCATTGGTGGTGTGTTGCCTGCCACTTCCCCTTGTTGATCCTGCTTAAGGTGTTTCCTCAGGATGATGTTGTGAAGCATGGCACAGAGGGTGAAGATTTAAGTACATGTGCATGGATTTTAATGCAGGGCTCCACCAGATGTATCTAGACAGCAAAACCATGACTTCAGCAGCCCAAACACATGCTCTATGATATTTCTGGTTTGAGTATGTGCCTCATCATGGCATTCTTCAGTGGGTGTGTGCATTTCTGATGGGCGTCATCAGTCATGGTTCCAGTACATAACCCGCATCCCACAGTAAATGACCCTATGAGATATTACTCGTAGTGAACATCTGATGCAGTTGGGAGGTGTGCCAGATGTGTGAGTCATGGTAACTGCCTGGGTTGCCAGCACACACATTCAAGATGATTCCCTTAGTGTTACACATGACTTGGAAGTTAATGGATTGGAAGCCCTTCTATTTTATGTAGACCCTTCCCTGTTCACTGGGTGGTGCCTTGATTTCTATATGTGTATAGTCTATGGCACCCAGTACGTCTGGGTAGAGTGCTACAGGGTAGAACTCCTGCATATTTGTGACCCTGTCCTCAGGAGTATGAGGAAAGTCGATGTGGTCACTAGCATGTTGGAACATAGCATTCAGGAGATGACAGAGGATCCTGGATGCTGATGCTTGTGACATCCCCAGCATGTCCCCTCTTAGTCTCTGAATGGTTCCTATAGCTAAAATTCTAAGTGCTACACATACCTTTGTCTCCGGTGGTATTGGTTCCCCTTGTTTTGTCCTGGGTCTGGAAAACAGAGGTTGCAGAGTTCCTGTAGTGTGTCTCTATCTACCCTGTAGTATTCTACAGTTTCCATTCCATGCAGATTGTGATAAATTAAATGGGGTCTGAAAACTTTTTTCCTTTTTCGCTGTGGTCCATTAGCAGCAGCAGCAGCATATATTTCAGCCTGGTGCATATACACATGAATTAAAGCAAAAGCAGCCCATGGCAGTATTCCAATAGGTTTTGCAATTCACAGGAAAAAACAACACTGAGTCCACACAGTTTCTTTTTAGGTTATTAAATAGCTCCTCTACCTTAGATGGGTTGATTAGCATACCATTCAGCTGGGTATGTTGTAATCACCATACCACAGTGTGTGCCATGGTTGCATGGCTCTACAAACTATCTGCAGCCACTTTCTGAAAACAAAACAGTGAGTTACCTTGTGCACATCGCATGGTCTTAGCAGATCATGTAAGGTTTATTGAATCTGCCCTAAAGTCTACTTCCTAGTGTAGTTATTTGACTCTCCATGTAGATAAGCTACACCTTTATTTTGTCTGGCAGTTTGTGCAGAGGTTTATGGTTATGTGCTGTTAACAGGCTTCATCATGTAAGTTAGATTTTCATTCCCTCATACTCCATTTGCCTACTATGGGAGTCTGAGTAAGTTACTTAACCAGACAGTGCTCTCAGATGAAATTTGAAAAATGCCCAAATGGATCACTGCTCTACACTGATTTACAAATAAATAAATTTGCCATACATCCATTTAGTTAAACAGGCTTACAAGCACTGCAGCATCATAACCATTGCTAATGCCTGTAAAAAAGGTTATGTCATTTATGTAACACAATCTCAGGTCAAGTTTTTGCCGGAAACTAATACATAAAAGATGCAGCACTAAAAGTAGTATAACGGGCAACAACAATAATAACAGTGCTCATTGCATTACTTCAGAATACAAAAATGTTCAAAACAAATCATCAAAATGACATAAAATATACCACGAGTTTTGTTATCACTGAATGTTTATTCAGTATGTAAATAGTGTGTTGTTTAACAATTTACAGACTGTTTTGGTGATAAGAATTCAACCTAATTGACACAAATGATAAAAAAGACAGACTTAACTGTCCCCTGAGTAAAACTGCAATTTAGCAAGCAGACGCACTGTTGCTAGATAACTATGAAAAATTCATTTCAACCATATGCATCAGCAAGGGTTCCTCACAACCTCACATAATGTGTGGGGTATAGCAGTAAACATTGTTTAATATGTATGCTTAAAATGTCTCTGATACAATTTGTTGCATTTGTCTTGGAAGATAATGATGCCTTAGGTGCAAGTGAGCTACAAAGTGCAGCTTTAATATCTTTCATAAATAATTAACAGCAAGTGCTAAAATACAAGATCCACTCCTAGTACTGAAGATTGTGGAGTGGACTGAATCTGACCCATACATGGCTTTCATTTTGCAACTCTTCTTACTAATTGCAAGGTGTCACATGGCTCGTGCAGTTATAATGAAATGAGACTATGCGTTAAAAATGCCCAGAGGAAAAAGAGAAAGCACCACCCACTCTGCCAGAATTATATGTAAAGTAATTTTGAGCATAAGGTGCAGATCCCTTCTTACTGTTTCTTTCCGTCACAGTGTAAGTTAATAAATTAAACAAACAAATCATTTAGTTTGTAATATTATTCCTGGAATATGTCTAGCACTATATTTTTGAAAACCACTGAAAAGCTGTCCAGATTTGGTATGCTGCCACTAACAATTTACAGTTGTTAACTGTTTAAAACCAATATTTTGAAGGGACACATTCAGTGCTTTGGTTATATATGTAGA
Organism: Protopterus annectens; assembly: GCF_019279795.1. Classification (NCBI taxonomy): domain Eukaryota; kingdom Metazoa; phylum Chordata; order Ceratodontiformes; family Protopteridae; genus Protopterus; species Protopterus annectens. The sequence continues at coordinate 474,513,525 of NC_056736.1, read as the reverse complement.
ATATACTCTTAGTATATCTAGATAGAGGACAGGAACTTTGCATAATCCAGTAGTCACAGTGAGCTCATTTTTTAAATGAATCTTTAGCCAGGTAAGCCCATTCGTAACACATGTCCTTTTTAAGGACAGCCCAAATACTCTGTCTGGTGTAGAGTGGCACAGTAGGTAAATGGAGGTAGAAGTAATCAAACCTAATACCTTAGACTATAGGAAACTGTTAGTAACTCCAGCACCTTAATCACTGTGATAACTGTCAACTTGCTATAAATACATGTTGGATTTTATAACCAGTACTTTTGCAGTGGTGTGATTATTCTTAATGGATCGGTAAAAGGAAATAGTTGTTTACCTCACAGTCATAAGGTAAAGAGTTTGATTCTCCCCTTGGAAAAGGAAATTGTGCTTAAAATGTCCCACAAGGATAGCTAACTTAGTATTTACCATTAATCATCACAGTCTAATTTCCACTGCAGCAAAGAGAGTTATTCGTCTTTACTCATTTTACTAAAAACACACCTGTTTATTTTTCCAAGGTGGGGTTTGTAAACGATGTATTAACTTCAAGGAGCTGGTCCAGCATACACCTGAGCCCTGCATGATACAACACAAGCTTGTAGACCATAAAATGAATATTAAGCCATGCACAGAACTAACACAGTACCAAAAGCACACCTTTATTGTCAGCCTCCTCACTGTTATAATGCAGTAGTACGGCAGTATTCATCAAAATTCTAATGGCACAGGGATACTCAGTTGATGCAAAAATACAGAAGAACCACTGTCAAAGCAAAAACAAGCGCATAAAGACTCTGGTGTCAGAGGTCATTAAAAACATGATAAAGGCCACAAAGGCAGGCAATAAACACAAGGTAGCACCAGCAACTGCTGCAGGATTGATCAGAAGCAAAGCGCTCTTATATATGCATACTATGTTGAAGAAGGAAAACATTAGCCACATCTGCACTTGTCAGAATATTGCAATAATGCTTTTACAATGACTGAGGAGTTGAGCAATCATTTTAATAATTACCTAAAATATTCTATGCTTAGGATAATCTAATGCAGTTCACTTACATTTCACATTCAGAAACAGATTCTTTCTCTCTTTTCTAGTCTTAACAATATTACTGGCAGCCACATGTTTTATCAAACTAGACCTATATAATACAGTGTTTAATGACTGCACAATCTTAACCTCCTCAAAACAAAGAATCCTGACCTCTAAGCAGTCGGAAACAGAAACAAAGACACAAAACATTTTAAAAATAACTTTAACTTTGTGGCCTAAAACTTGTTCAATCAAGGATGCTACTTCAAATATTAACAATTTAATGTGTCTCTTCTAAAACATAAAAGTTCTCTAGAGAAAGAATAATAGATAAAAGCACCCCCCGCCATGTCTTTCCCAAAACAGGGTTTCAGCAGCATTCTATATTATCAGCTTATATTCAGACATTGAAAACCTCACTGAAGCAAAACCTCAGTCTAATTTGTCATTCAAAAAAGAGAGAGATCAGTATAAGTGATTGTCAGTACTTTCCCTAAAACTGTAATCCTAAGGATTGCACTAATAATGTGCTTCAGCTGTGACTGCACATGCAATGCCGATAAGGTCTGAATGCCAATATGTCCAAAAGACCTGTATCTGTTGATCACTTTACATTACACTTTGTACCTAGGGCAGCTGGCATCTTCCTCTTCACTGTAACAGAATATCCAGATTTCTGTATGAAGTTAATTCCTCTAACATTTTTTGTTTGCTGGCAAAAAACTGAAGGACTGAAGTCATGACATAATGACAACCATCTGCATTTTAGACTTCACATCATTTAGAAAATGCATATTAATGCAACATTTTGTATTCTATTTAATCTGACTAGTCATGCTACCTGTACTCTATCTAATGTTATTACTGAAGTATCATTTAATATTTTTATGAATCCTAATTATGTACAAACTTTTTGAATGTCTATATTGCTTCTATGCCTATTTGTTAATCGTTAGTTTTTCTGTATTTTAGTATACACATGTCTACAATTGTGTGTTTGAATGATTTGTTGTGGAGCTTTTCTCCCTGGGCCTCTGCTGTAAATGGACCTGTGTCCAGTCAGAACTTCCTGATAAACAAATGAGAAATAAAATAAATAAATACATTCTAGCAAATGTCTGTTTATAGGAGCAATACATACATTTTGTTTTACACTTCATATCCAATAGGATATGCATGCTAATGCAACACTTTTTTACTCTAGCTGATCCATAAGTTTATATGAGCAATATTTAGTATTTATACAGCCATTATTTTTGACATTGTCTGGAAATCTTGTGAGGTTTGCCACAAACACACTTTGTGAGGGGCAGTAATGCAAATAAAATCTCCAAAGAGAGGAAAAAAGTTTTGACTCTGCAGCAAGGTAATGTAGCATGCTACAGAAATGAAACAGATTATGATGTCAATGGCAGGAAAATTTGAAAGGTACACATTCCCTACAGCTTGAAGAGCACAAAACAGGAAAAAATATATAGTTTCTTTAAAATATTGCTGCTGAAGGGAAAACAAATACTTGCTTACTTACCTGTACAGTTGTCACTAATGCATTTTTTTCCTGCTGGATAACCAGATAATGAAAAACCTATGATGAGCAGTGGCAAGGTATTCCTCCTTTCAGTTTTCTCAGCAGCTGTGGCACTTGGACTGTAGATATTGGGTTTGCTAGCGACCGCGAGTCTTCTGTTTTCTTGACTCTGTGAATGTCCTCTAATTGTGAAGACCCACAGATCCTTCCCTATTCTGCTGCCACTCTAATTCTGCAATATTTGGTGTAGTAATCTATGAAATTATTTCCTGGTAAAGAGAAAGGAGAGACTACTGCTGCGGGACCCCAGAATTACCCCCAGAACAAAAAAGAAAGAAAGAAAGAAAGAACTGAGGTAAGGACACAAAGGTGCTATTTGTATTCTAAGAATCTGACTGGTTCTTGCCACATCCAGGAGCTTAGTGAACTAGTTTAGGTATTTTTGTGGGGGGAAAGTCTCATACACACTTGCTAATTTTTAAACAAAATGGAATATATATTTTTTTATGGTGGGAATAAATAAGTTATGGGTAAGGGAAACAAAGAGGTGATATATAGACTGCAGAACACAATACTGGTTTATAAAGTGCCAGAAAAGGCTTGCTGTGAAGGATTGTTAACAAAGACCAAGTACATAGCAAGCAGGTTTTCTTAAAATTTTGTTATGTAAGCAACAGCTAATTACAGTAGAGAAACAAAGTCTACAAGGTAAGCTACTGATTTCTGTTAAGTTTTAAATTGCTTGTACCTGCCTGCAAAATGTGTCCTTTTTCCATTACTTCAGGGGAGACTCAGTAGTGTTCAGAGACGTTCCCTGAGGCAGTGCTCTGTAGTAATGGGTTAAAAGACAAGTATGATGGTCTATCTCCTCACAAAGTGCATGGCTAAATGTAGTAACTCCTTTCTCTGAAAAGAATGGCAACTGTAATACAAAAGAAATACAACTTAATACAATACTCCACATGAAAGGCTTTAACTCCCTTACCCCACAACATGCGGACTTTAGACCTACTCCTCCCTTTGTTGCATGTGTGAAATGCACAGCTGCATCACTATGGCCAAAGTGAATTCAACTGTAAACTGCTATAGTCAACTAAACATAAACTGACTACAGCAGTTCTTAATAAATTATGAAATCAGTGTTACCTGCAAGCTGACCAATTATATATACATATATTAACTCTGAGATTGCAAAAGAGTGGGGATAAGCAGAAACATGATTACCTTCAGTGCTTTGCAATCCTGTACATAGCTGGCTGTCAGTCGTTGGGTAAATTGATGAAACTGCTTATCAAATGTATTTACCTGTGCTGAGCTCCAGAATAAGCATAACCAGGGAAAAGACAGGAAGCTACCATGAGTCCACTACAAGACATGGAATCTGACTAAAGACAAATATAATAGATCTGCTGTATAATAGTTAGATCTGCTGTATTCACCCATATTGCTTTGAATTCATGGCACTGCTACTCCTAGTAAGAAAATGGTAGAAGCAACTGATTACTAAACCTTCATGGAGAGAATTGGGTGCTTAGTGCCTACCACTGGTTTACTGATTCCATTTAAGTAGGAACGTTTTTGTGTTTCAATATGTAACTTTTGCACAGTCTGGTGCTCTACTGTGCTAAGCTCAGACCATGTAAGCCAGTAGTTCTAAGAGAAGGAGAGAGGGAGAGATTCTATGAGAAGGAGAGAGGGAGAGAGAAAGAGAAAGCTTTACTGGATCTTTGCAACTTCTGGGGCAATAATAAAGGGGTTCCTATTACATTATTGAACTTCCAGAAGGTCAAACACCAGATGTTCAAACTTGGAAGATCGAAATGTAATAACATCGAAACAGCAGAACAGCGAATTTTTTTCCCAGGGAAAAAAATTGCTGTTCCGAAAAACACACACACAATATAAGCACACCAAAAACCTTATAAACCTACACTAAACCTTACATACACAACTACCTATGCACTAACCTTAACCCAAACCCTAACCCTAAGGTCCGTCACTATCGCACACGTACCTTACCCACACCCTAACCCTAAAGTCCATCACTATTGCACACTTACCTTACCTGCACCCTAATCCTGAAGTCCGTCACTATCGCACACTTACCTTACCCTAACCCCAACGTCCGTCACAATCGCACACTTACCTTAACCCATTCCATAACTTTCGCACCACAGTGGAGAAAATGTCGAAGCCACAGAAATGTCCCAACTGAATTCTTTCCCTGGGAAAGAATTTGGACTTCCACTGCTTCGACATTTTCACCTTTCAAACTTCCAAGTTCATACATCTGGTTTTTGACCTTCTGGAAGTTTGATTAGGTAACAGGAACCCATAATAAAGACTATGACAGACCTATAAGACCTGCTGTACATCCCTGAATTATTTTGGATTGATATCCCTTCTAGTCCTGGCAAAAGAAAAAGAAAAAAAGATGGAAGCCCTTAATTCCAGGATTCTTTTGGAGAGGAGCATTTCCTCAGTGCTTACCACTGATTGATTGTTTCCATTCCAGCAGGAACATTTTCAAGTTTACATTTGGGACAACAGCATAGCCTAACATTGTCATGTGCTCCGAGGTACTGAGTGCAAATACTTTGAAAATGATATCTGTATTAGGCAAGAACTAGTCAATAGACATACCAATATCCACTTTCATCTTTACTACAGAAACCATATTCAGTAGTCTGTTTCACTTATATGTAATAATTACCACTCTGAGTATACCTACTACATGGAGGTAGGTTGTTTTTATTTTCTTCAATGTTTTTTATACCTTTCAGTAAGGTAAGAAAACTGTGACTTTCACCATCTGTCTTACATATTCTATATGAGGTCATATTTTGAAAATATCGTGTGTGCATGATTGGGGAATATTTTTTGCATCTTGTGGCATTTAATAGTTGTACTTGTACTTCATACTTCTTGTGGAGTGGTCTGTTTGGATTTGTGTCTACATAATGCAGATAATTATGACTGGGTTGCTGAGCCTAGCTGAATTATTATGTATTTGAGATATTGATGCCAAGAAATTCACCTACTGCATGTAGTTTGAGAGGTGAATCTCTTGGCATCTGTGTCAAGAACATATAATAATAAGTTAAGGTTGGAGACTATATCATAATTCTTTGTAGTGTAAGGAAGAGTTTATCTGCTCTATGTACTACAAGTTAAAAAAAAAAAACTAAGTGTGTTGCTTTCAAAGTGTAATGCACTTAGCAAGTGCTGTCAGGAAGACAGTGTAACACAGTCTCTTCTTTTTACATTCACATTTCCATGCCTCACAACTGTCCAGTTTTTCACAGAACTACCATATTTTTGTCTCATATATTTTATCAGGTCATCATAAAGTCCATGGTTTTCAGACAAATTAATGAGGATTGAAGACATTAAATAATGACAATCTTTTAGGCTTTCAAACTTTGTGCCCATCAGAAAATACAGGCCAACACACATCCTGTCATTCTGGTAACTTTTAAGTTGATTACAGGAAGTCAGGACATGCTACTGGTAGACAACAAGCAGAACCAAGTATTTTATTCTGCCACTCTGTTTTACTGGTCAGTACAGGCAGATTTTACTGCCAAGTGCTAGATCGGACCTTAACAACTTTAGCCGGTAATGCTTACCATTTGTTAAGATCAGGTCTCCAGTCACACAGGCATTTAACTGATTTGCCTTTTTAATGAATATCGAAGGGTAATCAGCATGATCTATGCACTGCATCTGCTTTAAGTAAGTATTACAGTGGTCTTTCTTGTCAATATAGGACAATAATATTTTACATAATTTAACATTTTATTATTGTATGAATTTACTTTGATTCTAGCTCCATTTGCTTCCTTATCTAGCTTAAACTAACACATTTCTGCTGCTTCTTAAATTCATCTTCCACACACTGTATTACATGACTGCTTATCCAGTTACCACCTTCATGGAACCACATTCCTCTCTAGCCTCCATCTTGACTAGCTTGCTATCATTTGGATCAATGATGCAGTCTACCAAGTGCCTTATATTTACTGACAATCCTATAGTCTTATCAAATACTGACAGCACTTATGAGATATAAATATTTACTGAAGCTGCAAGTTAATCTCTCCCTACCACAAAAAGTTGCTAAACAATGTTTGTCTGCTGCACTTACATATGATGAGGTAGTCAAAGATGTTACCTATGTTTTCAGTATGGCATTCCTGAAGGAGGTGCCTGAACCCAGCCCCTCCCTCTCTGCAAGAGAATTAATAAAGGATTATCCTGAAGCTGACACATGAAAAAGTGCAGTTATGATTATGTAAAATATCTGAGGCTACAGTGGTCACCTTTGTGTGAAAAAAGTGAAAAAAAATTACATGCAATTGAACAGATATCTCAGCAGTTAAGAATAGATTTGGGAAATAAAAACAGAAAAGTGGCCCAGCTCCATGAGGCAGCAAGTGCTTGACAGACTGCAGAGGAACAAAAGATGTTGTTAAAGGTCATCCTGAATGAAATTAAATGCTTGAAGAATATACTGTAAATAATAATAATAATAATAATTATAACAACAATACCATACTGAATGAACTCAACATTAATTAAACATGCAGAGGCTTTCCAGACTCTGATACAAACTGTGATCCTAAGATAAGGGTTGACACATAAGAGGTCAGGCATGGCTGCATGGAACAGAACTTCTTAAATATAATAATTGTGCCAGACACACAAAGATGTAAGGATCAATGGTTTGTGGAGTGACTTATGGGTCAAGATTGCCTGTAGCTGGTTAGATCAATGTCTGTCGAATGGAACAATATAAAAAAAGAAAATTTGACTGGGAAGAGACATCATCCTGACCATTAAGCTACAGAAGGAGGGCATCAAGCTCAAAAGTCTATTATTTTTGATTTGCATCTCTTTCCATCAGGGAAAGAATGCCAACCTGTCTGTGGAAGTCTGCAAAAGTTAATGTTTGCCAAAATATAATAATACTTGTAGATCAGGATTCCCCTGATAGGACATACAAGGAAGCAGCAGTTTTTTATGCTAGCAATCAGAGAGTATAGAGTGGTGTCCATGGGTCTGTATAGTGAACCCAGCCACCACGACAAAAGAAGTCTTTGCACCCAGCAACCATGAAAATCATGTTCTTAGGACAATGTTTGCCTTTTGCACACCAAATGAAGTAACTTTGGTTTATCCAAAAGTCAGCAAAACAATCATCATAGCATGCTCTGGAACAACAAGAAGGGTTACTTTATTTAAAAGAAAATAAATAAAAATGACAAAAGCTTTCAAAAATAGTGTTTACTCGGTAATCATTTGAAATGTCGGGACCCGCTAGAGCCAGCCTGAATTGCAAAGACTGGATGACTGAAAGACTGGACCTGTATATACCGTCTGAGATGTCATTTCTCAGAATATTAACTTTTCCCTGAGGAATGGCTATCTCGAAGTTGGTATATATAACTTTGGGGGTGTGGAGGGTGCAGGGGGTGATTGCACCCCTGGAAAAAAACTTTTAAAGAGAATAGCGATTTTTGAGATTCACTCTTCTCTGGGTTTTCAGTCTTTTTTCCCTGCTTTTTGACACTCGGCATTTTGAGTCTCGACATTTCAATAGGGAGCCTTACTCAGTTATTAAATGGAACAAAAGTTGATCCACTCATTATATAGTTGTGGGTCCCCCAAACATGTAAAATCATTCGTCAGTTTTGTCACATCAAAGAAAGTGTATGTACTGCTTAAAACTTTCACAATTAGTGAACCAATAAGTAATAGATTTTTCAAAATAAAGCTAATCTCTGATTGGACCCTGGAGTCAAGGTTGCTTTTATATTATTCATACCGTTTAAACCAGGTCCATTTTTTTAAAATATGAACCCACTTGTATTCTTGTCTTAATGTTACTATGCCACTACCTCTTATATTTCCATGTACTACCTGCAGTCCAGCAAATTGAAAAGTATTCCCTTCATTATATGCTGATATATGTTTATACAGAGCATTTGTACATGTGCTTCTCCTTATTCCCTTTTTCAGTTTTCTATTTAATTTTTGAATATAATTTTGAATTTGCAGAAATAGAAGTGCATTAATATTTTGAGATCTGATAGCAAAGCATAATGTATGGATAGTATAAAACTAGCACTAAAGCTAAGTCCAATCAGGAAAATAAAGTTTATTTTAAAATATCCATTTTCTCTCTCTCTCTCTCTCCATATATATCTATATCTATATCTATATCTATATATATATATATATATATATATATATATATATATATATATATATATATATATATACATATACATATTATTCTTGCCCCATGGTGGTATCATTTAGGGAAAAAGTACATGGGACAACTAGGGTTGCAAATAGGAAGAGCATGCTTCAATTTGAGTTTATAAAATTCTAGATGCAGAGAATTATATCTTAGGTTCATAGGTTTATAGGTGTGTACTATGCTAATGACCCTGGAGCCTATATAAGCCTAGCCCAAGAGGATTCCCTGGCATCATCCCACTCAAAGTTAGTTCCCAGCGCCCAATCAAGCAAGGCCACTGAAGTCATCCCCGGGATGAACTTCCTATTGCCCATCCACTCATCAAGATTTCTCTTAAAGAGGAAGCACAAACCAAGCCTTCGTAAATATGGCAAGTGCACAGGCTCAAAACTCAAATGCAACCACAAAACAAATGGAGCCAGCGCATGTGTGAGAGGAAGAAAAGACTTTAATAAAACTCATCAGTCCACAGACTGGTTTCGGCTAAAAGCCTTTTTCAATGCATAACACAGACTGCAATAAACAGCCCCATATTTATGGGGCAGTAATGATACAATCAACCAATCAGAAAAGTTTTTTATAAATGTTCATTTAAGCCAGACCATCCAGTCTCACAATCCATGCCTTTTCTTTTTTATTTAATATATTATGCCAACCAACTTTGCAATTTTTATTTCCTAAAACTCTGTCAATGATAATAAAATGAAATTGAGCAGATGGGTGTTTGATTGTGTGTTTGAATAATGCATTTTTAGGGCATTTATTCCTTATATTACTAAAATGTTCAGACATACGAAGCCTGATAGATCTAGAAGTTTGGCCTGTATAAAAAGCTGAACAAGTACACACAATCAAATAAATTACTCAATCTGTGCTACAATTTCCAAATATGTTGATGTGAAACAATCGGGATGTAAGTTTTGTGGTAAATTCTTTAGTTTGGAATATATGTTTACAAAATTAACAATGACCACATTGATGACATCCAACAACTTTACTACCATCTAATGTGCTTTGAAAGATATCAAAAAATGGCACTTTACATTTGTAATGATTAAAGTGACCACCTAGTGCTTTACCTTTTCTAAAGGTAAAACGACATTTGGCAACTAAAAGTTCATTCAAACGTTCATCAGCAAGCAAAATGTCCCAATGTTGTACCAAATCAAGGAAACTGAAGGTATTATGTCCATAGCTAGTTATAAATCTGATAGATTAATTAGAAGTACGTTTGTTATTATACTTCAACTATTCTTTCCTATCAAACTGCTTGACCTCATCAACACACAATCAAACACCCATCTGCTCAATTTCATTTTATTATCATTGACAGAGTTTTAGGAAATAAAAATTGCAAAGTTGGTTGGCATAATATATTAAATAAAAAGAAAAGGCTTGGATTGTGAGACTGGGTGGTTTATTTCCACCTGGCTTAAATGAACATTTATAAAAAAAAACTTTTTTGATTGGTTGATTATACCGTTACTGCCCCATAAATATGGGGCTGTTTATTGAAGTCTGTTTTATGCACTGAAAAAGGCTTTTAGCCGAAACCAGATCTGTGGACTGCTGACTTTTATTAAAGTCTTTTTTCCTCTCACATATGTGCTGGCTCCATTTGTTTTGTGGTTTCTCTTAAAGAGGGCCAGTGAAGTGCTCTGCTTTATGTGAATGGGAAGTTTGTTCCTGAGTATGGGAGTCTCTGGGTTAGAAACCTGTCCCTCCACCATGTTCTGTTTATTGTGGTAATGAGGTTTAGGTCCCTGAAGCATGTGGCATGAAGGGATTGGGATTTCTTTTGATGTAGCATATCTAGCAGCTCTGGGTCAGACATGGCTTTGTAGGTCAAGCAGAGATTGCCTCTAAGTATGCGATAAGAGACAGAGTATAGCTGGATTTTTTTTTTACTCTGTCCATACAGGGCATTTGTCTAAGGCCTAAGATCCTCTTAGTGAAGCATTTTTGTGGCCTTTCCAGTTGTTGTAGGTGTCTAGTGAGGTACATACCAAATGAGGCACCTACAACAACTGGAAAGGCCAGGGTGTTCACTAATGGATACTAAAAGGCAATGGCTCCTGAATACAGGGAACAATATCTTAGTATGTTCATTAGTAAACACTCCAATATCTTACAGTATTTACTAGTGGATACTAAAAAGTAATGGCTCTAGAAATCAAGGAATAATATCTTAGAATATTCACTAGTGGATATAGTATATACTAAAAAGCAATATCTCATGGGTGTAGGGAATATATATTAGAGTGTTCACTAGTGGATACTAAAAGGCAATGGCTCCTGGATGCAGGGAATAATACCAGAGTGTTCCATAGTGAACACTCTAATATCTAAGGGTATTTACTAGTGTATACTAAAAGGCAGTGGCTCCTGGATACAGGTAATAATATTTTAGAATTTTCACTTGAGGATACTAAAAGGCAATGGCTTCTGGAAAAAGGGAATAATATTTCAGACTTTTCATTAGAGGATACTAAAATGCAATGTCTCTTGCTCGTGCAATTGCTGATGACTGTTGTATTTCACAACTGAAAAAACTGTGCCGATGCTGATGATATATCCACATACTTCATTGATACAGTAATACATTGCATAATGCAATATAAAGCAATTTAAAATTTAATCTATTGAATGACTTTTGGCAATTTTTTTGCAATATTGATCTTCTTGTAAAATTGAATCAATTCACGATTGTTAGTTATCCATTATCTACTATTACCTTTTAATAGTTTGGTTAAATAATATGGCTGTGTTTCATGGAATTATAGGTTCATAGGTTGGTACTGGGCTATCTGCCAGAAGGCATATATTAGCCCAGCCACGTTGTGCAGTATTCACCTCCTCTTTAGTAGTTCCCTAGACCCTTGTACTAGCAGCTAGTACCCTTGGCCCCTATCAGGTAGTGCTGTTGGTGTCATCCCTGGTGTGAACTTTCTGTTACCCATCCACTCATCAAGGTTCCTCTTGAAGACTGATAGTGAGGGGCTCTGTCTTATGTAGCTCGGGACCCTGTTCCATAGTAAGGGAAGTCTCTGCAAAGGGAATCTATCCCTCCAGCATGTTCTATTCATTGGTGTGTTGAGGTTTATATCCCTAGAGCATGTAGCTTGAGTAGATTTGGTTTTGCTAAGATGGAGCATGTTCAACAATTCTGGGTTGCACATGGCTCTGTACGTTAGACAGAGATCGCCCCTGAGAAGGCGGTATGCAACAGAGAACAGTTTTAGCTTTATGATTATGATTATTATTTATTATGATGTGTAAATAAAGAAAAATATCCATTAGGTTAAGTACTTATGATAGTTTTAAGCAAAACATTAATTTTCTTTGATTTTTAATTGATTTTAAGCTATGTGACAAAACTGACCAATGACTTCAGGTGTTTGGGCGATGTTCTCAGCTATATAGTAAGTAAATCAGCTATTGTACTCTTTTAATACCTGAGGAAGTACTTTGTGGAAAAGCGTGTACTTTTTATATATTTATTTTAATAAAGTGACCCTTCTTGTTGTTTCTGAGCCACCTGTTTGTTTTGTTGGTTCTACTGAGAGTGGCTCAGAATTATTCTGCTGGAACTGCCTATTGCTTAAAAATTGTTTTTCCAAGACTCATCTGCATCTTCTAAGATGGTAGTAACTAGCAACACTGTAAATACTGATAATTCAGTAGCCGGAAGTGTCCAACAGTTTTAAGCATTAGATAAAAGAGGACTATGAACACTTTTCTCTGTTCATAAAACAGATAGCACTGTGGGAAAAGCAACATTAATTTGAGAGGTTCATAAGAAGATGTTTTTATTGCTTCAGAGTCAGGAATGGTTGCAGGTTCAAGACATTTCCATATATTTGATGGTGATCTTTTTTCTAATTTTGGCAGGTTTTCAGTGTTGCCATATCAAACAATATGGAAACAATTATTTGTGAGAGTAAATAATTGATACCACAAACTGATTGCAGACACTTTTATAGTAACTGCAGACCTGGCAGACTGCATGTATTAAAAGTCATTAGATCAGTGCTGTGAAAGTTCTTTGCCATTAACAAATTGAAACAACTGTTTAAACAGTTCTTACTAATGAAAGGTACAATGCATGATTTGCAAAGGTAGTCTCCTTTCTGGAGAAGGAAAAATTCACAAGTTGTACTAATGCCATTGTTCAAAATGAATGAGGTGACTATATATTATCTACACAAAAAAACTCTGTGCATTTTTCAGCAACCTCAGGAGATGCAACCCAGTTGTTCAATTTTCTTTAGTCAAGTTGAAGAGTACAATTGTAGACCCTAGGTTTGAAATATATTAATGGATTATAGCAAGAAGAGAAGAGAAAGTATTGGAGAGGAGTCTGATATCCAAGTCATGCAAAGTACCTGTCATTTTAAAAGAGCTAGTAATTAAGATTTTAAAAACTGGGTAAAAAAAAATATTCAAGATTCAAATTTCAATGGAGTGAGGGACCCCAAATCACTTTGATGTAAAAACAATTACTGACAAAAGCACATAGACTCTTTTTGCTTGCCAGAAAATTTTCACATGGTAACTTTAATATGAAACCAAGGCTAGAGAAAATATTTCCTGAAGTAAAATCTATATGTTAGAGATGTGGTACTGGACAAACTCCGGACTAGTTATATACATTCTGTATTTGTTCAAAGTTAGAAGTATTTAAAGGGGACTTACAGCAGGTGGTTGATGAAGCATTTGTTAAACATGTAGAAAGTTCAGCTGTGGTTTACTTTTTAGTCTTACAGGCATGCAAGAATGTATTAAACATGTGCACTGTTTCTTGTCTTTAATTGTACTGATTAAAAACACAAAAGCTTGTCACTGGAAAATCAGGGAGTCACCCACTACACAGGAGGTAAACATCTTCTTAGCAAACTAAAGGGATGAAGAAAAAAGTTATAAAACTATAAAACAAAGGCAGACAAATCTTACCAAAAAGGTACACTTGGTTGCAATATTTAGATCAGCTGGAATGAGATTAAAATTAAGGGCTAGATAGGAAAACTGTAACAAACAATGACAATAAGAGAGGGGATTGGATCCCCTCTGTCTTGTTTTATGTTAATGTATGTTCCTATGCTATAATTATTTTTGAACTTCATCCTGCACTTTTGCTTAGGATTATAACTCAGGACTTTTGGATCCCCCTTATTATTAATATGAATCAGAGTGCAAATGATTATTCCATATAAAATCACTTTATCTTGCAAATCTAGGAGACTCCCTCTCTCCGATACTCCCTCTGTGGTATACCAAAAAGTAAAGGTCATGCAGACAAACCAATATGTAAAAACTACAAAAAAAACTAGTAAAGCTAAAGGATTTATTGTATGAAACCTTAAATCTCTGGTAACTGAGGCCCACAGAATATATGCAACTGACCCCTTAAAGACATCAAGTATTCCAGCTGTATGACTTCTGAATTCCCATCATTTCTTTTTACTTTTTAAGTCTTTATGGACAGATTCAAGCCAACAAAGACAAATACCACCAGATATGGACATGCACATTTCAGCCTTCCTATAATCTCATCAGCACAGCAGAAAAAGACTGTTTGGCTATACTATAGAAACACAGGGTCTTTAAACCCAGATGATGTCCATAACCATTAAGGTGTCTGCAAAATGTGCCAATTAACAACTATACCAAAAAGTAAAGGTCACACAGTCAAACCAGTCAGTAAAAACTACACAAAAGACCTAGCCAAGCTAGAGTTTTTACTGTATGATACCTTAGATCTCCTGTAATAGAAGTACATATGATATATGTAAATGACACCTTAAGGACATCAAGTGTTTCAGTTATATGGATTCTGAGTGTCCAAACATCCATGCCCACAGCTAGTCAAATTTGCTTTGTTGGCATGAATTTGTCCATAAAGATTTAAAAATAAAAAAATAAAAAGTCATGGACATTCAGTAGCCATATAGCTGAAATACCTTAACGAGTCATTTGCATATATCCTATGGGCCTCTATTACAGGAGGTTTAAGGTGAAAACTCTAGCTTGGCTACATTTTCCTTGTAGTTTTTACTAATTAGTTTGTCTGTGTGACCTTTACTTTTTGGTATAGTTGTTAGTTGGGATATTTTGCAGACACCTTTTACTTTTTGGTTTGGATGTTAGCTGGGATATTTTGCAGACGCCTTAATGGTTATGGCCATTAGTTGGGTGTAAAGACTCTGTGTTTCTAAAGTATAGCCAAACAGTCCATTTATGTTATGCTGAGGAGGTTATAAGAAGGCCAAAACATTCATGTCTACTTCTAGTAGTGTTTGGCTTTATTGGCCAAAAAGACTTAAAAGAAAAATGCAAAAAGTCATGGATATTCAGAAGCCATATAGCTGAACCTTAATGTTCTTAAGGGGTCATTTGCATATATCCTATGCGCCTCTATTATAGGAGGCTTAAGGTATCACAGTGAAAACTCTAGCTTGGCTATTTTTTTTTCTTGTAGTTTTTACTAATTGGTTTGTCTGTGTGATCCTTTTAATTTTTGGATTGGGTGTTAGCTGGGATGTTTTGCAGATACCTTAATAGTTATAGACATCATTTGGGTGTAAAGACCCTGTGTTTTTCAAGTATAGAAAATAGTGCACATTTCTGTGTTAATAAGGTCATGAGAAGGCCTGCATTCCTCCAGCTAATATTGTTTGGCTTTATTGGCCTGAACCTATCCACAAACACTTTAAAAAAAAGTAAAGGCTATTCAGAAGCCATGTAGCTGAAACAGCTGATGTTCTTAAGGGGCCATTGCATATATATCCCATGGGCATCTATTATAAGCTATCACACAGTGAAAACTCTAGTTAGGATTTTCTTGTAGTTTTTACTAATTTGTTTGTCTGTGTGACCTTTTTACATTTTGGTTTAGATATTTACCCAGGGAAATGCACAGCAGCAGTGTACATGGAATGAACTGCATTATTACCACTTTTTAAGTAGCTCTTTATATGCTTTATTTAGTATTGAAGTACCACAGTCATATTTCTACATGTGCCTTATGTGTTATCACAAGAATTTAAACACATTATTATTATTATTTTTGTTATAAAAAGGTTTTGGAAGTTTTCTCCCCACACATTCAGTTAAAATGGCTGCATCCCAACTGCATAATCTTTGCCAAAACATAAATACTTGCATACATACATGCATACATGTATATATGCATTCATATTAACATATATAAATAAGAATCTCTGAATATGTATTCAAAACACTGAACCATATAGTTATTATAGTAATGTCATATGTTAGTGTTACAGAAGTCTATACAGTTTTAAGTGATAAGTGAGACTGTACATATAAAGGCTAGAAAAGTATCTCCACATTTCTGTTGTGAAAGAATTAAGACATATTAAAATTCTGATTGTTAAAATATTTTATAAACACATGCCAACACTGCAGAACATAAGACAACATTTAGCTTTCAGATTTTTTTTCTAATTAAACCTTTTTTTATAATGCAATTGTCACTAAGACATTGAACAACTGCTCTTGATAGGTTATTTTATTCAATTGATAGAGGTATTATATTGACTTTTTTCTCCTGTGCTGTACTAATTTAATTGTAGTTGCCAGAAGAGGGACTTACTGTTATGATAACTAGTTTTTGTTTCCTTTTCTATTATTTTAATTGATTTTTAGGATGCCAGCTGGTTATTTTCTGATTTAATTATACTTCCTACTGTGCATCCCTTATGCTGTTATCTTGCCTTAGATAATTCTACATAAATATCTGTGCGAAGGGTTTCCCTTGGATATCAGTTTAATGCTTTTTGCTGACAGGTATTACACGGATGGAAAGAGCTTGAACTTGTGAGAACCAACAACACCTTTGTCGTTTTATCTAACAATTACAATTTACATATAAATATCCACTAATATATAGATGACCATTTATGAAGGAATACATGGTCAGTAGGACAAACTATGCAAAGGAAGTACCTCTAATATATTTGTTTGTATCCCAAGTAAACAACAAGATATGTTCATAAAAGCTAGAACACTGGTAAAGCTAATATGCCTGATTCATGTTAAAACCTAAAGGTGCTTGTGTATTTGGACTCCTAAATAATGATCACGCAAACTCAGGTCTGACAGAATGAATACGATCCCGACCCATAACACAATGCTAGATGACAGTTTTATGCATTTATTCTTTCCCCATAATGGGCAAGGGCATGATTATGGCATGGATGTCATCCAGGCAGGAATCGTATGGTATTTTATTTAGCCATACGCTTCCATGTACATGCCTAACAATGTCAAAGGGGTGAGCATGCAATAAAGTGATACAAGGGCTTTATAAACCCACTTCCATGAACATTACTCCCAAACATTCCAGCACCCTTGTAAACAGATGTCTCCAACACATTTCTGGTCTTAACTTTGGATCACAAATCAAAAACTGAGGGATGCTTGTTCCAATCCTACCCCAGGGGAGCTGAGCAAGCTGTATCTCATCAGTCCTCTTCCTCATCCAAGAGACAACTGTATCATCTATCTAGTAACTGCCATGGATAAGTGGTCAAAACTGCTGGATTTAGGCTCTGGTCTTGCTGGTGGCATGGGTTTCAATCTCACCACTATGAAAATGCTTTAAACTTATTCCATTGAGATGATAATCAGACTCCATTCCTCTTTACCATAGATGTGTCATACCCAGGATTGACATAGTTATTAATGAAATATTTGAGAAAATGTTGATGGTAAAGGAATACTATTATTTTTCCTAACACCAACTCAGGAGTTATTCTCTATTCCTGAAGCAAGAAAGTCAGTTTCTTAATTTGACAAGGGTTAGCTATCTTCATGAGAATGGGGCAAATGGTAAAACAATTTAAGCTATGCTGCTATCAAAGGAGAAGATGTTGTACAACTGCTTAACTAAATCTAGGAAGGAAAAAATAGAAAGAAAGAAAAAACAATAGCTACTGGACAACCAAGGAACTTTAATTTTTGTTTGTCTTTTCGGCTTTTCCCAGTTAGGGGGTCACCACAGTGGAACTCCGGTCTGCTAATGATTGGCAGCAGATTTTTATGGTGCCAAGTTGCCAGCCTGACGCCCAACCTTCAGTGAAGGCATGCCCATTCACGCATGTCATTCAGAGGCCATTTGACCGTGGGGAGGACATGCAAAATAAAATCTAAAAACTGCAAGCAACCATAGTTTAGTGCTTTTGTCTTATACAAAAGACATCTTCAGAACCATGAAACAAAAAGTGAGAACAACATTTAAAACTTATTCATGAACACCCCCCCAAAACATCCAATCGCAGGGCAAAAACCACAAAAAAACAGTAAAATCTTAAACTGCATTGGAAAACAGTGAAATGTAACATAAACAACACTAATTACAACTTGGAAGCCCTCATTTTAATTCACTGGTAATGGAAATACTGTCATTAATCCCTGGTAAGTGTGTGGCATCTAATCTAAGTTGCCACAACAGTTCACAATGCAATAATTTGTTCTTCCAGTCTCCTGTGTAGACAGCTGCTTTCACTTGATCCAAAATAAAAAAAAAATAACTATTTTAAAGCCTACACAAGATACGGAATGTCTGGCAAGAGCAATCTTGTTGTCAGCCTTTTATACTGAGTACAGACTGTAATGTATACCACCCATTCAGAGTAGCAATAAAACTTTCCCCCTTTTGCAAATTTCATAATGATATCCATTAAGGGAACATCACCACAAACAAAGATAAAAAATGTATGAAGACCAATAAAGGTGGTGGCTTAGTGAACTTCTAGCAAAGTTTATAGACTTAAAATTGAAGAACATGTTTCTTCCTTTCTCCTGTGTCATCAGAGATTCTTGGGACTTCATTAACACATTACTCCACATTGATGTTGACAGTATTTCTTTATTTGCTACCTGTGTTATACAAAGTTTATTTTCAGTTATCCCTCATGAAGATGGATTGGAATGGTTTGGAGAAATAGTTCAGAGAGTCAGTGGGGCTTATAGAACAAGATCAATTACTTGTGCATGACTTCATGGACATTGTATTGAAAAACAACTTCATGGACTTTGGTGGGGAATATTATAAGCAATTTACAGGAGTACTGATGGGGCTGACTGTGCCCCCATTTTTGCTAATGCAGTTCTCCTCAAGTAGGAACTAGATATTCTTGTCAAAATGTCATTATTTAGTGGTTGCTTGGGATAAGGATGATTTATTATTTGTATGGAAGGGCATCACCAATGATTTTTTAGCACTAGTGGAGGCAATGAAGTGTGGTATCCATTGAAGTTCACTTGCCAGGTTGATGTGCAGGGGATTAATTGCCTGGACATTGATATACAGAAGACAAGTAGCAGTTGCCTAGAAATCTGGGTTTATAGGAATCCCACTTATTGTAATTCATTTCTATCCTTTTCATGCTGCCATCCTTTTCACCAAAGGAAAGGTATTGTGAAACTCAATTCATCAGGGCTTCTAGATTGATTTCCAATGATGCCATATGCTTAAATGAATTCTCTGTCCTTAAGGAGGATGTTTTTAGACTGAGGATATCCCATCTCCCTTTTGGATAGTATTCAAACTGAGGTATGGGAAGGGAGAATGAAGAGGTGTGCAGCTATCATAAAAGGTGGCCTGGTGAACTCTACTGGGTTTAACCAGAAGGACATGAAAAAAATTCACTGGCAAAAAGAAAATAGTTCTTTAATATTCCCTGGATACTAAGAATACCACCAAATTATTTGCAGTAACTGGCATATTATTTTTTGTGATGAAGGGACTTAACAGTTGGGTAACAGCCAGCCCACATTTACATACAAAAGGAAACCCAATATCAAAAATTTATTGGAGAGACTTTTCTTTAATTTTGTCTCCAGGTTTCTGATGACTTTGAAATGTGGGAAATGTTCCAGAACAACTATACTGACCCCGTAATGGATATGATTATGAAATTTGGAAAAGGGGACAACTTTTATTGTTGCTCTGAAAGGGTCATATACATTGCAGTCTGTATTCAATGTCAATTTTTCTATGTGGGCAAAACCTAGAATGCCTTCAACAAAAGGAATTATCAGCACATTTATTGTATACAGAAGGCTGAAAACAAGAGTGCTCTTGCCAGGCATTCCCAATCTACTGTAGGCCTTAAAAGATTTAAACAGTTAAAAAGTAGAGGATGCAACCGGCTGTGAGTCAATATCCACCAGATGTTCCAAAAGCTGTCCTCTCAGCCCATAAGCATTAAACGTTATCCCTCTGACTTTTGAATGCCTAGTAGGTCATACGCTTGATATTTGAACTTATGGATATTTGAACCTCTGATATAAGTTGCTAGCGTAACTATTGTCAACAAACACCACATCACACCTGTCGTGCAATCCTTCCCAAAAATCACAGAATAGACAAAGATTTAAGTTTTTTTATTCTGGAGCAAGTGCAAGCAGCTGCCTATACAGTGGACTGATTATTGCATTGTGAAATGTTGTAGCAACTTAGATTAGATGCCACACACTTGCCAGGTGAATACCAATACCAATACCAGTGAACTAAAAATGAGGTCTTCCAAGTTGTAAATAGTGTTTTTTAAGTTATATTTTACGTTTTCCAATGCTTTTTAAGGTTTCCCTTGTTTTTATTTTTTTTTTTTTTTTTTTTTGTGATTTATGACCTCTGATTCGGTGTTTTTTTCCAGGGTGTTTATGAATATGTTTTAAATGCTGTTCTCCCTTCCTGTTTCCTGGTTCTGAAGATATATTTTGTATAAGACCAAAGTGCTAAACTGTGGTTATTTGGAATTGTTAGCTTTTACTTTGTTATTAAGTTTCGTGGTCACCCAGATGCTGGTGTTTTTTTATTTTTGATTGTATTGCTGTTTACATTAGTACTGGTTTTCCTGGTTATTTGTGGATTATTTCTTCTTACTTTGCAATGGTTTCCTGGTTATGTCAGCCAATGACTCACAAGAGCTTTTCCATGGAGGTTCATCTTCTTCCAACCCAGAGTATGGTAATTCCACTCATTTGATTCAGCAACTTACACAGCTGTTATAACAGCAAACCTGGATTTTTAATTCTGGTGATAGCATAGTCTTTACTACACATGCACAGAGAGCAGATCCCTCCAGCAATGCACCTATTCTGCTCCCCAGAGGTATCCAGGATTTTGTCTCTAGTATTAAAAAAATCAACAGTTGGCTGGATATTTTGAAGTTTGGGTCATCCACGGAATATATTGGTCTGCTGATGCACAATATTTAACATTACAACAGCAGATTCAAATTTTGAAAAAAAAAAGTTTGTTTAAATTCAAATCACTACAGCTTGATAATGTTTTCTTGGGGGGAAGTGTAAAAATATGCCATGTTCCAAAAGGACTAGGACTCTGGAAATTTCCACAGGTAGTTGTAGATTATTCCTTTTTACTTCAAACTTCTAGAATTCTTTGACTGCACTGGGCTGGAACTTTGCAGGCACATTATTAAGGAGAATGAGAGAAAACTGCAGAAACTGAAGGAGAGCAACAGGTTGGTTGATTCCATTACCAATGATTTGGATTTTTACAAACACAAAGTTTATTCCAATGACATTGGGCAGGATTCAGGAAGGCTTACACGGAGTTCAAGAGTAGTGTAAGCCTCCGTGTAAGCCTCCCGATCTAGGAACAGCCCAAACCTCCATGTAAGAGACAGCTAACACGTCTCTTACACGGACTGGGCGTGGAAATGCTCAACACCTCATTTGCAGCTGAAAGATATGCAAATGAGGTATTTGAGCGATCCAAGAAGCCTAAACCAGTCCGTGTAACGGACGTGTTAGCTGCAGAAATGTACTCAGCTGACAACTGAGTACATTTCTGCAAAATTGACAACGGAGCTATGTCAGCTCCAAATAAAGGGTGCATATGTTTCATTTAGCATGCCAATGGCCAAATATGTGGCCATTGGCATTAAAAAGTGTTGCAAAACTATAAAAAATAACTTTTTTTTATTTTTCGTGGGATTTACATGTGTAACTGCAGCGCACACCAGCAAAGCGGTGCGCTGCTTAAAACTGAAAACCGAAGCTATTAAGCCCACAATTGTGGGTTTAATGTATTACATGGAATGACAATGCAGGGACTAGCAGACCAAAAACAATATGGCCTTCGTGTAATGGTTGTCAAGGGGGGGAAGCTCCGTGTAAGACATGTAACTAAGCATTACTGGGCAATCCTATGTAAATGAGGGTTACAATACTGAATCACACTGCCACATAGGTAATGAGCACTTTCTGAGTAGTGTAAGAGTTATAGAAGGGGGAGGAATAGAGTAAGAGGTAGGTGGCATCACGGGGGGAATGATAGAAATAAGTGTATCACATTGGAGGGCAGTGTAACGTGACAGATGACAGACAGACATCAAGGAGAGGGGTGTGTCCCAACAGAACACTAGGAAAGTCAAGAAATAGAGGGTGCACACAATCCCTACACTCAAACTTTCTTGATATACGTGCATGCGCACATGTGCGCGCGTGTAAGGCAGGATCAACATGTGGGAGCGTGTTGCAAACCATTTACAATGGTTTGCGCGGGCGTGCACGTGTATAAGGCTGTGTGCGCGCGTTTTAACATGAATCAGCTAAGTTCACACCGTGTAAGGATGTGTGCGCGCGTGTAACACCGTGTAAGGATGTGTGCATGCATTTAAGTAACTGTGAGCGTGCTTCAGCTGGTGTGCACATTGCTCCCCCTGAGGAAACAGAGAGGAAAAAGGAAACAACCACATCACAGGGAAGCTGCCAGAGGATACTGCTGGAGTTACTTGGTGGAAACAGTTGGAAGCAGGCAATTACACAGGCAGACTAGAAGCCCAACCCAGCACTTAAAACACTGCAAACGGCAGTGCAGGGTGTTTCTCACAAGAGATACTGCAAGAAAGTAAACTATCAGAATTGAAAACTGAAAAAAGCTGAACTCAGAGCAGAAATGCTAGGGGCTGCCATAGCTGTTATAATCAGGCATAGGCGAATTGCTGAGGGTGGTGACAATGCAGATGCTGACAGACAACCCAAAGTGAGGAGAAGGAGAAGAGTATACAGGCCCAGGGTCACCTACCATGGGTTACATGAGCTGGAGATAGTAGAGCGCTACAGAGTGGACAGAGACCTTCTGCAGCAAATTGTTGAGCTGTGCAGGCCACGTCTCACACACAGAACCAACAGAGGGGAACCCATCCCAGTGGAAACCAAGGTATATGTGTTGGCCTAAGAATACTAGCAACAGGTACCTTCCAGAGACCAACTGGTGATATGATGGGGATATCACAGGAATCAGCCTCCAGGGTACTGCACCAGTTCCTGGATGCCATGTCAGCACATGTCGGTGATCATGTATATTTCCCCAATGCCTGTGAGGTATTGGCCAGCAATATGCGTCTCTTCCAGCAAATAGCGGGATACCCTGAGGTACTGGGTGCAATAGACTGCACGCACATACGCATCAAAGCACCAGCCGGTGAGCGGGGTAGAGCCTACATTAACCGCAAGGGATTCCCCTCCATCAACTGCCAGGTCATGTGTGATGCCCAGGGCATAATAATTAATGTGTGTGCTGGCTGCCCTGGGAGCTACCACGATTCCCACATCTGGCATCTGACGCAGCTGTACCAATCATTTGCCAGTGGGGACTTCCCACACGGACACCTAGTGGGGGATGCAGGTTATGCACTTGAGCCGTGGCTGATGACACCCATCAGAAATGCACACACACCTGAACAGGAACGCCATAATAAGGCACACACACAAACACGTAATGTCATAGAGCGTGTGTTTGGGCTGCTCAAGTCACGGTTCCGGTGTCTGGACACATCTGGTGGAGCCTAGCAGTACACACCAACTACATGTACCCAAATGATCATGATATGTGCTATGCTACATAATATGATCCTGCGGAAACAGCTGCAGCAGGACCAGCATAGGGCTGGGCCAAACATACCTCCACCATTGCCAAGGCCACCACAGGCAGAGGGTGACTCGGAGGAGGAACAACCTGACCTTGCCCCAGTAGGCAGAAGGAGGCATGCCCAGTATGCCCTGGCCTTAGCAAAGAGGCAACGCATAGCACATACACTTGGTCAGTAGGAACACTGGGACTGATACCCGCTCTGACTCACTCATATAGTAACAGGGATGCCTAACATGACACAACCTGCTTCCAAACATTTACAGGGAGTGTAGTATGTGCAAGCGACAGAGGCAGCCCTGCAGCACCACCTGAGGCATGAATGCCATGTGTTAAGTAATGTAACACCATGTACCATATGCACACCTGAGGACCCTGACTAACATCCACCCTCACCAATCATAAATCACAAAAACACAAACCCACCTTCATAGGTACCACAAGGGATAGGAACCTAGATGTAATGCTACCCAATGCCAGAAGTATAAACAGCAAGATGCATGCAGTGTAAACGCACACAGTATAGAGAATGTAGATATCAGTGCTGTAATAGAAAACTGGGTGAAAGCCCACATCAGCACCCTAACACTACCAGGTCACACCTCATACAGTGATGTACATGTGCAAAAACATGGAACAAGCTACAAAACGAGGGTGACTAGCAATAAATGTCATGGATAACCACACCCCCATGTTGGTACTACAACAAGAAACAACATGGATTAGCCATGGTCAAATACCAATGGCTAAAACTGCCTACTACTATATAGCTTGCTGCAGACCACTGTCCTAAGAGCAGAAACCACACCAGGCCTATGTTCATAGGTTCATAGGTTCATACTAGGCTATCTGCCCTAGGGCATATATAAGCCTAGCCCAGAGTTTTGTGGCTTCCGCCACCCCTTCAGTTTGAAGGATAATATGCCCATTATTTTGCTGTGCCTCTGTCAAGCAGTGACACTGGGGTATACCTGTGATCTCCCATCCATTGGTCAAGATTTCTCTTGAACAAAGCCAGCGAGGTGCTCAGCCTCACATGTACCAGGATGTTGTTCCACAGCATAGGGAGTCTCTGGGTGATGAATCTGTCCCTCCAGCATGTCCTATTAATAGCCGTGCTGAGGTTTAAGTCTCTTGCCCTTATAGTTCTGATGGATTTAGAGGTTCTGAGGTGAAGCATGTTCATTAATTCCGGGTTGGACATGGCCTTGTATGTCAGGCACAGGTCACCTCTGAGCAGATGGTAAGCGACTGAATAGAGCTGGAGTTCCTTCAGTCGGGCAGCATAAGACATATTTTTGAGACCCTTTATCCTTCTGGTGAGGAATTTGTGGGGCCTTTCCAATTGCTGCAGGTGTCGGGTCAGATACATTCCGAATGGGGCATTGTACTCAATCATTGGTCTGATGAGTGATGAGTACAGGGGAACAATGACCTCCCTTGATCTAGATGTGAATCCCTGCATGATCAGGTGGGCAATGTAGAAGGTCTTCCTAACTACTTTGGCAATGTGAGTGTCAAACGAAAGGTTACTGTCAACCTGGGTGCCCAGATCCCTGATAACCTCTTCTGTGCTTAGAGGATTGCCACCTATATGGGAACTAGGGGTAACCTTGTTTTTCCTGAAGGGTATGACTATGCATTGTTTAGCGTTTAAGTTTAGGCCATGGCTCTGGCAGCAGTTATCCGTTTCTATGAGACCCTTCTGAAGGATGTCTGTGTCAGATGGGTTTTCAACTATGGTTCCCAGTTTGCAGTCATCTGCAAACTTTGTCAGCCATAATCCTCCTGTGTTTGCTTGTACTTCTGAAAAGTAGATGCCGAACAAAAGTGGGCCCAGGACTGAGCCCTGTGGGACACCACTTGTGACAGGCTTGGAGTGTGACATGGTGCCAGCAACTCTGACCCTGTGGGTTCTGTCACTTAGCCAGTTTGCAACCCATCTTGTGACATATGGGTTTACATTTAAGCTGGTGAGTTTTCAATGATACCCGAGTGGGGTATTGTGTCGAAAGCCTTTGCCAGGTCAAGGTAGGCTGTGTGGACTGCCTTGCCCTCATCAATGGCCTTGGTGACTGTTTCGAAAAAGTCAACCAAGTTTAAAAGGCATGATCTGCCCTTGACAAAGCCAAACTGTGTTGGATCCAAAGTCTGCAAGTCCCCTATGTCTTCATTTATGAGTTCCATTATGATCCTCTCCATAGCTTTGCATACCAGGCTTGTCAAGCTGATGGGACGGTAGTTTCTGGGGTCGGTGGAGGCACCTCCTTTGTGATGTGGGACCACCATTGCCGTACGCCACTCCTTGGGTACGTATCCTGAGGTGAGGCTAAGATTAAACAGCTACCCTAACTGCGGGTTTAATTCCTCATTGAGTTCGTGGAGCACACAACCGGGGACACCATCTGGTCCCATGGATGCTGTGTTTTTTGCCTTGGATAGAGCAGTTCTCACCTGAGCATTTGAGATGTTTGGAGGGCTAAAATCCTCTGGTATAGATATCTCTCCTTTTGGGGGGGAGGGGGGGAGAAATCTGCACTGAACCTGTCAGCCAGTATGTTGGCAATGTCTGTAGGTTCAGTGATCTTTACATCATTTTGAACTAATTCTGAGCATATCTGTGAGTTTCCTCCCAGGTTTCTAACATAGCTAAAAAAGGCCTTATGATTGTCTTTTGAGTCCTTAGCGAGTTTTCTCTCAAAATTTGCCTTGGATGATTTTATGGGAGATCTCAGCTTTTTACTTATAATGAGCAGGGGTGTCTTCCCTTCTACGGATTCTGGTCTATCTTGTAGTAGCTCCTTCCTTGTGTTGTAGAGCTTGTTTATGGCTGGGGTCCACCAGACTGGACGCTTGCCTTTGGTACAAAGAGTCTTTGTTTTGTTTGGGATTGCCTGATCCATGCAGTCCTGGAGGTGCTGGTAGAAGGCATTTGCAAGTGATTCAGCGGCTTGGCTAATGGTTTCCGCTGGCTTGGGGGCCTTGAAAGAGACCACACCAGTCTTTAGAAGTGTGAAGTTGGGTTTTGAGAAGTTCTTCACTGTGGTCTTTTTTATCTGGGGTGGGGGTGGGATGTGGACTTCCAGTGAGATTAGTTTATGATCTGATCTCACCAATTATGGGTATACTTCTGGTGTTGAACATTGTGACCCCATGTTCGTGATGATGAGATCTAGTATGTTGTCTCCTCTTGTGGGGATGGTGACTAGTTGTTCCATGGCATTTGAGTTTATGAACTCTAGGAACCTTTGGGCTAGAGTGTTGGGGCTTGAGTAGTGATCCCAGTCTATATTTGGATAGTTGAAATCACCCAGTATGATGGTGTTTGGAGATACATTTATCCCCTACAGTGTTTTCAGGAAAGCTGTGTGAGGTTCCTGAGTTTGAGAGGGTGGCCTGTAACATGCTACAAACTGCAGAGCAGTCTTGCCTACGGTTAATTGCACCTGGATGGTCTCCGATGCATTGTGCGTTGCCACCAACCTTGAGGTGAGGGTGTCCTTGATGAATATGGACACCCACCCTCCTTTCTTGGTGTTGTCTGGATTTTGGGGCCAGAACGCATGATATGAGGTAACACCTGATAGTGCCAGGGTGCTGTCAGGAGCCTTGAACCAGGTTTCAGTCACAGCACAGACATCGATGTTCTCCATACTGAGAAGGGCTTGAAAAGTGCATCTTGAGGTTGAGACTTCTGGCATTGAGCAGCATTACCCTTAGTTTTTTCCCTTTTATGTGTTCTAGGGTGGTAGGTTTAGAATCTGAGCCTTGCCTAAAAAAGGCACAATGGGGGTGGTAAAAGCCTTAGCCAAAATCCGGAAGCCCAGAGGTGACAGGTGCAAGCCGTCCCTTGCGAATCAGCGTGGCTTGTCCAGCATGTCATCCCAGGCAGACAGACATTGGATCCCCTTTGAATGACACCATAGTTTAAGCCAATTATTACAGCTGATCATCTTGTCTCTGTATTGTGGCATCATTCTTGGTGAAGGTAGGATACTGCTCAAGGTCAGGGTCATACCTGCCTGGG
Source organism: Protopterus annectens (assembly GCF_019279795.1). Classification (NCBI taxonomy): domain Eukaryota; kingdom Metazoa; phylum Chordata; order Ceratodontiformes; family Protopteridae; genus Protopterus; species Protopterus annectens. The sequence continues at coordinate 474,485,728 of NC_056736.1, read as the reverse complement.
CTACATAATCAGAGAGCTTCTCTATGTCTCTTTTCATGTAGTCCAGGGAGGTACGTCTCAGGTCATTCACACCAACATGGACAATGACTGAGTCATACTTGTACTTGCAGTTGAGTGACCTGAGTGCTTGCATTATGTGGTGGATTCCAGCGCCCGATAGGCAGCTTACTGTGTCCTTCTCCTTACTCAATCTGGTGAGCGGGATGTCAGTGTGTCTGACTATGGAGTCACCTATGACGAGTGTGTCTGGCATTGTGTTTGGCCTTAAGGGCTGTGACTGTTTGGCATACTGACTCTGTGGTCTATGTGTTGCATGTGCTGTGCCCTGTGGAGGCAGTTGTTTGGGTGTCTGCTTTGGTGGCCTCTGCTGTTTTGGTAGATTTCTTATCAGAGCCTCCGAGTATGTCTTTGTGTGTTTATGTGTATGATTTGAAGTTGTGATAGTGCTATGTGAGACTGGGTTTGTGGTGTGTGTGGTTACCTTCTCCTCCTCTCTGGTCTTGCCAGTCCTATGTTGAGAGAGCTCAGCCTCCAGTTTGGCTATATAGTTGCATCTCTCGCATGTATTTGTTTTTTGTGGGAGAAGGAGAGGGTTGTCTGTGTACATGAGGCAATCGTAACATTGCCTCAATATTCCCAGGTTCACCAGCTGAGCAGGAGAGGACACTAGCAACCGATCCCTTGACATGCTAGAAGGAATAGACAAAAAATGTTGGAATACAGGAAGATATCAAGCCCCCCAAACCACATTATATTGCTTGACTGACAATACCTACACATACACCATAGTTTCATAGTTTCATAGTTTACTACTAGGCTATCTGCCCTAGTGCATTTATAAGCCTAGCCATAGTGATGTGGCTATTGCCACCTCTTATAGTGGTAATAAGTGTACAGAATAGATTCCGAATATTGTGCCTCTGACTTAGTAGTGACACATTATGACCCCCTTACGTAATCGAATAACTTTACTGTGCCTCTGTCTAGTAGTGACACAGGGAGGACCCCTGGGGTAAACCTACAATCTCACATCTAGTTGTCCAGATTTCTCTTGAAGAGAGTCAGTGAGGGACTCTGTCTAACATGAACTGGGATACTCTGCTAGAGTGTGAGAAGCCTCTGAGTTATGACTCTGTCCCTCCAGCATGTCCTATACATGTATGTGCTGAGGTTCAAATCTTTAGCTCTCATGGTTCTGGTGGATTTGGATTGCTTGCAGTGGAGCATGTCCACCAAATCCTGATTGGACATGGTCTTGTATGTCAGGCATAGGTCACCTGTAAGTATGCGGTATGCCACTGAATAAAGCTAGATTTCCTTTAGTCTGGAAGCATATGACATGTGCTGTAGACCCCTGATCTTCTTGGTAAGGTACTTTTGGGGTCTCTCCAGCTGCTGCAAGTGCTTGGTGAGGTACATACCAAATGGGGCTTTGTATGCAATCATGGGCCTGATAAGGGAGAAGTATAGTGGTACAATGACCTCCTTTGATCTGGATGGAAAACCCTTCATGATAAGGTGGGCAAGATAGAAAGTCTTCCTAACCACTTTGGCAACATGGGTGTCAAACGAGATGTCACTATCTACATGTGTCCCCAGGTGTCTGATTTGTTTTCTGTGCTCAGTGGGTTGCTGTCTATGTATTGATTTGTGGGTACTTTGTTCCTCCCAAAGGGGATGACTACACATCAGTTGCATTCAGTTTCAGGCCATGATTCCGGCACCAGCTATCTGTCTTTGTGATGGCATTCTGTAGGATGTGTGTGCCAGCTGATGTATTCACTATGGTGCCTAGGTTGCAGTCATCTGCAAACTTTGTCAGCCACAACCCTCCTATGTTTGCTTTCACATCTGAAAAGTAAATGCCAAATAAGAGGGGTCCCAGGACAGATCCTTGTGGGACACCACTTGTGACTGGCTTTGAATCTGACAAGGCACCTGCAATGTCGACTTTATGGGTTCTGTTTCTTAGCCATTTTGCAACCTATCCTGTGACATATGGTGTTATATTTCAGCTGTTGAGCTTGTCTATGATGCCTGAGTGGGGTATTGTGTCAAAGGCCTTAGCCAAGTGCAGGTAGGCTGTGTGGACCAAGTAGCCCTCATCAATAGCCCTACTGACAGTTTCAAACTAGTCAACTAGGTGCAAAAGGCAGGATCTTCCCTATACAAAGCTGAACTGGGTGGGATCAAGGGTCTGTAGGTCACCAATGTCTCTGTTTAAGAGCTCCATAATGACTCTTCCCATAGCTTTGCAGACAAGGCTGGTTAAGCTTGTGTGGTGGTAGTTGCCAGGGTCTGTGGCGGCAACTCCTTTGTGGAGTGGGACCACTGTTGCTGTACGCCAGTGTTCAGGTATATATCCTGTAGCAAGGCTAAGGTTAAATAGCATTGGTATATACGGGTTTAGCTCCTTCTAGAGTTCACATAGCATGCAACTGGGGATACCATCAGGTCCCATTGATGCTGTGTACTTGTCTTTGCTGAGTGCTGCTCTCACATGGACATCCGAGATGACAGTGAGGTTACATTCAGCTGTGATAACTATCTTCCTTTGGGGGTGAGGGAGGGGGAAAATTGCACTGAACCTGTCTGCCAGAATGTTACCAATATCTGTCAGGTCACTGAAATATATGTTGTTGTGTACCAACTCTGAGTATATCTGAGGGTTCCTACCCAGGTTTCTGACATAACTGAAGAAGGCAGTGTGGTTATCTTCATTGTCTTTGGTGATTTATGTCTCCAAGTTGACCTTGGATGTCTTTATGAGAGAATGTAGCTTTTTACTAGTGCTGATCACAGCTGCCTTCCCTTTAGGAGATGTAGCTCTGTCTTGCATTAGTATCCTTCATCTGTTATACAGTTTGTTTATGGCTGGGGTCCACCAGACAGGCCACTTTCCCTTGGTGGAGAGGGTCTTGTTTTTATTTGTGATTGCATGGTCCATGCTTTCTTGGAGATGTCCGTAGAAAGCGTCTGTGAAGGAGTTACCATTGTGTGTTGTGGTTTCCACTGACCCAGTGGGCTTAACGGATACCATCTCAGTCCGAAGAAGTGTGAAGTCAGCTTTTGAGATGCTTGTCACTATACTCTTTGTATTATACTAGCACTGACACAAGTGTAGACAGTTTCCCAGAATCCATCAAACAAAATGGACATGCAAAATGTAACACTTCCACAAGAGGGGTAAGCATACTGGATGTGATAATCAGAAATATGTGTACTGGATGTCAAGATGAGAAGTGTATCCCTCACTGGTAAGACCAGACCATAGAGTAATCACACTGTAGTTGCACATCCCGACCCCAGTCCCTGGCCAGATTACCACAGTGAAACACATGTATAAAGCATAGCTTGCACCCCTACAAACTAATGTGGAATCCATGAAAAGCCCTGTGCAGGTCCAGAATATGGGACACACTGCAGAACATGTTATACAGGCATACCATGAACACAGCCAAGAGTGCTTGGAGTCTGCAATCACAAACAACAAGACACAATGCCATACACCCAGGCATCTGGCATGCTGGACTCCAGCAATTACTAAACCACTGAAGAGAATGAGGAAGCTACCACATGATAGATCAAACATAAAAAGTGAAGTAATCAGTGATCACTAGTATGGCAATAAAATGTGTCCACATATACAATCCACTAAGGCCAGGCAAAACAAGTAGAATCTGTGAATCCAGTGGCAATGTGACATCTGTCCCAAGTACACACACAACAACTCACTCCAATAAATACAAATATATGTGACAGACGCAACCAGATAGCCAAACCGGAGCCTGAGCACCCCCAAATCAGTACTGTCAAAACTAGTCAGGAGGACAAGGTAACCACATACACCACAAACCCAGTCCCACATAGACCTACAACGACTGTAAACCAAACACATAAACACAAAAACATTCCCAGAGGCCCTAATTACAAACACACAACAACAACACAAGCCTCCAAAGCAGACACCCAATAAAACAACCTCCAGACATAGCACATGTAACACATAGTACACAAAGCTGGTGTGCCAAACAGTCACAGGACTGAAGGAGAAACAACATGCCTGATACAGTTGTAATAGGTGACTCCATAGTGAGACATGCTGCTGTCCCAGGGATGGCTTGCACCTGTTACCCATGAGCGTTTGGATATTGCCTAAGGCTTTTGCAACCTACAGAGATCATTTCGTAGGCAAGGCCAAAAAGACCAACCCACCACCATAGAAAAAAAAACTGGAAAGAAACAGAAGGGTAATGCTGATCAATGCCAGATGTGTAAACATCAATATGCATGCTCCTGAGGCCCTCCCCAGTATGGAGAACATTGATGTCTGTCCAGTGATAGAAACCTGCTGCAAGCCTCGTGACAGCACACCAGCACTACCAGGTAATACCACATATCATGTGTTATGGCCACAAAACCTGTAACAAAACACAAAAGGAGGGTGAGTATCCATATTCAGCACAGACACCCATACGTCCAGTTAACTGACAATGCTTATGTCATTGCAGTCCACCTATGTGCAACTAACTATAGGCAAGACTGCTGTACAGTCTGTAGCATGCTACAGACCACACTCTCACACACAGGAACACCACCCCACTGTCCTGAAGACAGTGGACAGTATGAATGTACCACCAAATACAAAACAAGGTACACACAAATTACCGCATAGGTGGTAAACCATTATGTGTGGAAGGAGTAATCAGGGACCTAGTGACACAAGTGGACAGCCACCTGTTATGTGACAGTCACATCGCCAATTTGTCTAGGAAGACTGTCTATATTGGACACTGTATCATGAAAGGATTCACATCTACGTCAACAAAGGTCATTGTGCCCCTATACTGTTCCCCTATCAGACCATATTGTAATACAATGCCTCATTTGGGATGTACATTACCTGGCACCTGCAGCAGTTAGAAAGACCTCAAAGGTACCTCAGCAAGAGTCAGAAAGGGTCTCAAATATATCTCATATGCTGCCTGGCTGTAGACACCACAGCTGAATGCAGTCACATATTGCCTACACAGAGGCATTGTATGTCTGTTGTACAAGTCCATGTCCAACACAGAAGTAATGGACATGCTCCACCCCAGAAAACTCAAAGCCATCGGAGCTGTGTGAGTCAGAGATGTCAACCGTAACACATAATCAAATAGGATGTGCTGGAGGACAGATACATAACCCTGAGTCTCTCCACACCCTGGAACAGAATACCACTACATGTTAGGCAGAGCCCCTCACTGACACTCTTCAACAGGAAGTTAGCAAAATGGATGGATAATTGTAGATGTACACTGGGGGTCTTTACTGTGTCATGTCCAGACAGAGGCACAGCTAAGTAAATCATAAATGGCCATAATATTCACATAGCAAGGGGTGGCAAAAGCCATACACACTGTGGCTAGGCTTACAAATGCCCTAGGGTGGATAGCCTAGTATGAACCTATGAACCTATTATGATACAAATTGTACAGGACACTAAGGATAACCCCAAGGCTGCTGCAACTAATGGTAGGAAGTGTGTTGTGAATTCCTGGATATGCTCTGGATCACACAAATATTACAAACAACATACCAAACACACACACATATTGCCAACATACATCCTGACAGGTGCAATGCAACCCCCCCCCCCTCATAATGCCAAATATCTTTCCCAGCAGACTGCTGCCTCCCTGACATTATGTCAGCCTTACCACAGGATATGTACCCAAAGAGCAGTGTACAACAACAGTGGTTGTTCTCAAGAAAGGTGTCGCCTGAATGGATACTAAAAACAACCACCACAGAATTCTGAGAAGCTTGGTCTGCACAGCTATGGAAAGGATCAGCATGTACCGCAGACATAACGATATTGGGGATCTATTGACACCCGACCCTACCCAGTGTGGGTTTATGAAGTGCAGACCCTGCCCCTAAACATGTGTGACTCAGTTGAAACAGTAATTGAGGTCACTGATGAGGGCAATGTGGTCCACACAGTGTAGCTGGACCTTGCAAAGCCTTCCATACAATACCCTACGTGTTCAATATAGATATGCTAACCAGCTTATATATACACCCCAATGTCACTAGAGGGGTTGCAAACCAGACCAACGACAGAACTGACATGGTCAGACATGCTGCAGCCATGTCAGACTACAAACCACATATAACAGGTATCCCACAAAGCTTGGTCCTGGGACCTTCCCCGTCTGGTATATATGCCCCATAGGTACAGGCCAACATGTAAGGACTGTGCCTGAACATGTTTGCAGAGGACTACAAACCGCCTAACATATCTGACACTCCAGCTGACACAAGCATCCCACAAAAGGGCCACATAGAAACAGACAACCGGTGCCATAGCCATGTCAGCATGTTAAATGGAGAAAACTGTATAGTCAACCTCTGTGGATATACAGTAAGTGACCACCAATTATCACATAGGTGTTAACCCATTACATACTTAACATGTAATGACAGACCTGGGTACACAAGGTGATAGATATCTTGCATTGGACAAACATGTGGCTGTAATGTTAACAGAAACAATCCATATACCAACCTAATCATGAAGGTTATGACATCTAGATAAGGGGAGGTCATTGTGGTTCTGCAGTTATCCTTCATCAGCGTTACAAATTACCACAACAGCCCCTGTGGGGTGTACCTCAGCAGACACCTCCATCAACTGTAAAGTCCACAACAGTACCTCACCAGGAGTATCAAAGAGCTTGAACACATGTAATGTGTCACCTGATTAAACAGAGTGCAACTCCACACACTGCCATGCTGGCCACCCAGACGCAAGCTGTGCCTGATGTAGAAAGCCATGTCCAAGCTGGAATCAATGAACATGCTGCACCTTGTACAATCTGAATGGCAGTGAGCTATGCACATGAGGGACCTGAACCCCAGCACTGACATACATAGGACAAGCTGTACTGCATTATCCATAACACAGAAGCCACCCCCACGCATGAGTAAACTACCAGTGCAGGTTATCCATAGAGTCACTCGTTGATTCTCCTCAACAGGAATCTTAATGAGTGGATGGGAGATGGTAGGTTTACCCTGGGTATCAATGTTATGTCACAGGTAGACAGAGGCACAGTATACTAAACAAGACATATGTCATGGCAAACTACACTTACAATGTGTCGAAGGACAAACACACTCTCTGACTAGCATTAGAAATGGCCTAGGGCACATCGGTAGTGTTTGCCAATGTACACCTATGTTGTGGAATACACTACTGATGTTGGATGAGGCTGTTGTAAGTAGTTCATATCTGAACATAATGCAAGATGGTCATATAGGTTCATAGGTTTATACTAGGCTATCTGTCCTAAGGCAGTTATAAGCCTAGCCCAGAGTTTTGTGGCGTACGCCACCCCTTATATGGAAACAATACTGTGCCCATTAGTTTGTTGTGCCTCTGTCCAGCAGTGACACAGAGACGATCCCCGGGGTAAACCTATGATCTCCCATCCACAGGTCAAGATTCCTCTTGAACAGAGCCAGCGAGGTGCTCTGCCTCACATGGACCAGGATTGTATTCCACAGCATAGGGAGTCTCTGAGTGATAAATCTATCCCTCCAACATGTCCTACGGATATCCCTGCTAAGGTTTAAGTCACTTGCCCTAGTGGTTCTGGTGGATTTGGCGATTTTGAGGTGGAGCATGTCCATTACTTCCTGGTTGGACATGGCCTTGCCTGTCAGGCACATGTCACCTCTGAGCAGATGGTATGTGACTGAATAGAGCTGGAGTGTCTTCAATCTGGCAGCATATGACAGATGTTGGAGTCCCTTTATCCTTTTGGTGGGGACTTTGGTGTCTCTCCAATTGCTGCAGATGTCGGGTGAGATACATCCAGAATGGGGCATTGTACTCGATCATTGGTCTGATAAGTGAAGAGTACAGGGGAACAATGACCTCACTAGATCTGGATGTGAATCCCTTCCTGATCAGGTGGGCAATGTAGAAGGTCTTTCTAGCGACTTTAGCAACGTGAGTGTCAGAAGAAAGGCCACTGTCAACCTGGGTCCCCAGGTCCATGATAACCTCCTCTGTGCTTAGAGGATTGCCACCTATATGGTAGCTTGGGGTTACCTTGCTTTTCCTGAAGGGTATGACTATACATGTTTTGGCATCTAACCTCAGGCCATGGCTCTGGCACCAGCTATCAGTTTCCGTGAGTCCCTTCTGAAGGATATCCATGTCTGTTGCACTGTCCACTATGGCGCCCAGTTTGCAGTCATCTGCAAACTTTGTCAGCCAAAGTCCTCCCATGTTGGCCTGTACTTCTGAGAAGTAGATGACGAACAATCGGGGGCCAAGGACTGAGCCCTGTGGGACACCACTTGTGACCGGCTTGGAGTCTGACATAGTGCCAGCAACTCTATCCCTGTGGGTCCTGTCCTTAAGCCAGTTTGCAACCCATCTTGTGACATATGGCTTTACATTTAAGTTGGTAGGTTTTTCCTACAATACCCGAGTGGGGTATTGTGTCGAAAGCCTTTGCAAGGTCAAGGTAGGCTGTATGGACTGCCTTTCCCTCATCAATGGCCTTAGTGACTGTTTTGAAGTAGTCGACCCAGTTCAAAAGGCATGATCTGCCCTTGACCAAGCCAAACTGGGATGGGTCCAATGTCTGCATGTCCCCTATATCTTTGTTTATGAGCTCCATTATGATCCTCTCCATAGCTTTGCAGACTAGACTTGTTAAGCTTATGGGGCGGTAATTACCAGGGTCCGTAGAGGCACCGCCTTTGTGCAGATGTGCACAACTGGACCCTAACCAGGCTGTTGTGCACACTATGGAAATGTAAAGCAGTGATAGGACTAAAGCCCAGGATACTGTCCACCACAGTGAAAGTACTGAACCACTACACTATACAGTACTACAGTGTTAGGTCAGTATGAACGGATGTTGACAATTGTATGCAAAGTATCCCATGCAAAACCTGCAGGCACAGTATAATCCCTGTTGTGTTCACACAAAAAGCATTTGGACAGTAACTACACAACATGGCACAGAACACACAACCATAAACTGGAGATATTTATTGAAGGTCACACTCATCCAGAAATGTGATGGGCTGCAGAGTTCAACATATGGAAAGCTTACACTGGGCATGCTCACACACTTTGATAAATGAGACATCTTTCACACAGCATGCCATGAGAAGGCTGAACTGGGCATGCTCACACACTTAGTCCAAATGTTCCTCTTAGCAACTGGGAAAACACACCACAGGATGCTCATTCCCCTTTCTAAACACTGATGATGTCAGCACCCTATAAGTATATCAGGAGAAAAGGCATCCCCCAGTAATCTAAATAGCATGCTCTGCTAATGCATCCGTCTCTAGTGTCATAACATAGTTAGGTAGGGGTTTGAATCCGGTAAGTGTGTATGAAAGGAACATCCCTTTTGGCAACTGTGAAAACACACCACAGGATGCTCATTCCCCTTTCTAAACACTGATGATGTCAGCACCCTATAAGTATATCAGGAGAAAAGAAGTCCCCCAGCAATCCGAATAGTGTGCTCTGCTAATGCGTCCATCTCTACTGACATAACATAGTTAGGTAGGGGTTTGAATCCGGCAAGTGTGTGTGAAGGGGGAGTAAGTGTGTATGAAAGAAACATCTCTTTTGGCAACTGTGAAAACACACCACAGGATGCCCATTCCCCTTTCGAAACACCAATGATGTCAGCACCCTATAAGTATATCAGGGGAAAAGAAATCTCCCAGTAATGCGAATAGAGCGCTTTGCTAATGCATCTATCACTAGTGTCATAGCATAGTTAAGTAGGGGTTTGAATCCAGCAAGTATGTATGAAGGGGGAGTAAGTGTGTATGAAAGAAACATCCCGGCAACTGGGAAAACACACCACAGGATGCACATACCACTTTCTAAACGATATCACAATTATTTATGGCTTTTGATTCCAGACATGTCACATGTGTTTTGCTCACACAGAATGCCCATGTGTGCGGGTTGTTTCTCACAATAATGCATGACATCGATTAAACCAGTTATGGCAATGCACACATGATGTATGTGTGTGCCAAATACACATATGTACCTGTGACCTTCAATAGTTACCATGTGTGATGCCAGCCACATGTGAATACATGGTATTTGCACAGGGTAACATTATGACTGTGGTCTTCTGTGCAGGTGCGGCATGTGGGATGTGTATATACAGAGTGGAATGTAGATGCTATCAACCTAGTAGTGAGGGATACACACCTGGTCTGGGGCATATAGTCTACATGTTGTTGATGAACAGGTGCTGCATGTTTTCACCTGTTGTGGGAGTGGTAAGACGTTGTTCCATAGCAATGCAGTGACCGCATGCTAAGAACCGTTCAGCTAGGGTGTTGTAGCTACAGTAATTCATTAGCATTCAGTAATATGTCAGCATTCCTGGTGAGGGTCTGATGCCAGCCAAGGTCAGGGTTCTACCAGCCTGTGTCACTTGCTCAGTGAGCCCTTCCATGTTCCCTATCATGTATCCCAGTGAGGGACATCACACATCAGCTGTAGTGGCATGGACAATGACTGAGTCATATGTGTCCATGCATCTGACTGACCTGTATGCTTGTGTTATGTGGTGGACCATAGTGCCCCATGAGCATATCACTGTGACCTTCACCTTGTCCATCCTGCTGAGCATGACCTCACTGTACTGGACAATAAAAGTACCTAACACAACTGCAGCAGTAGTGTTGTATAGCTGTACAGACTGTGCTCGTTTGGCACACAGGATTTGTGTGCTATGTGTTATGCGTGCTGTGTTCAGGCCTAACGTATGCCTGTGTGCCAGCTGCAGAGGTGTCTACCGCTCAGGCAGGATGCTATCCTTAGGCTCCACAAATGGCCCATTGCGTTTCCGTGCTTGTATTGCTGTCAGTGTAGGTCCACATCAGACTGGTATTGCAGTCACTGTAGTATTTCATGCCACCTGACAGGTTATGCCAGTACTGGGTTCAGAGTGCTTAGTCCACAGTTTGGCCATGTGTTTCCATCTCATACATGTGTTGTACATCCATGGGTAGGGGATAGGGTTGACTGTGTACATGTGGCAGCTGTGACATTACTACATGACTCACATATTCCACAACTGTACCATAGAGGTGACTGACAACTGACCTTTGCACATGCTACCATAGTATTGAGAATGCATTGGTGATTAACAGCACATAGGGCCAGTGGTGAACAAGATACATAGGTCAATAGGTTCATACTAGGCTATCTGCCCTAGGGCATTTATACACCTAGCCAGAATGTGCGTGGCTTTCACCATGCATTGTAAATCTATCTTGCTATGCCCTTTTCCAAGGTTAGTATACTGTGCCTCTGTCTAACAGTGACACATAAGTGATATCCAGGGTAAACCTACAATGTCACATCCAGTCATTAATATCCCTCTTGAGGATAGTCACTGAGTGACTCTGCCTAACCTCTATTGGGATAATATTCCAGAGTGAAGGGAGCCTCTGAGTTATGAATGTGTCCCTCCAGCATGTCCTATGTATATCACTCCTGAGGTTCAAGTCTTTCCAGCGTGTAGCCTGATGGGATCTGGATATTCTGAGGTGCAGCATGGCCATTAAGTCAGGGTTTGACATGGCTTTATATGTCAGGCACAGATTGCCTATGAAGAGGCAGTATACCACTGAGTAGAGCTGCTGTTTCTTTAACCAGTCAGTATGTGGCATCTCTTTGAGCCCTTTAATCCTCTTGTTGAGGTACTTTTGTGGTCTTTCCAGTTGCTGCAGGTGTCTGGTAAGGTGCATGCCGACAGGGGCATTGTAGTCAATTATGGGCATGACGAGGGATGAGTAAAGAGGCACAATGTCCTCCCCTGATCTACATGTGAATCCCTTCATAATGATGTGGCCCATATAAAAAGTTTTCCTAACCACTTTGGCCATGTTGTTGTCAAATGAGAGAATGCTATCAACCTGTGTACCTCAAGGTCCATAATTCCTTCGTCTGCACTTAATGGATTAACACATATGTGGTACTTTGTGGTCACTTTGTTTTTGACAAAGGGGATGACTATACACTTTTTGGCATTCAGCTTGAGGCCATGGCTGTGGCACAAGTCGTGTGTTTCCAAGAGGCCCTTTTGGAGGATGCGTGTGTTAGCTGGAGAGTTGATTATGGCGTCCGGTTTGCAGTCATCTGCGACTTGCTTAGCCACAGTACTTCTATGTTGGCCTGTACCTCTGATAAATATATACTGAACAAGACAGATCCCAGGGCTGAGCCTTGTGGGACACCACTTGTAACTGGTTTTGAGGCTGACATGGCTCCAGCAATTCTAACCATGTGTGTTCTGCCCTTGAGCCACTGTGCAATATCTGTAGTGACATAGGGGTTAATATGTACACTGGTGAGCTTCCCTAGAATGCACAAGTGGGGTATTGTATCAAAGGCTTATGCAAGGTCCAGGTAGGCTGTGTAGACCACCTTCCCCTTGACAGTGGACTTGATGACTGTTTCAAAGAAATCAAACAGGTTTGAGAGGCAAGATCTGCCATTAACAAAGCCAAACTGTGTATGATGACGTGTCTGTAGGTCCCCAATATCTATATTTATGAGGTTCATGATGATCCTTGCCATAACTTTGCCGACAAAGCTATTCAGACGTATGGGGCGAATAGTGTCCAGGATCCGTTAAGGCACCACCTGAATGTAGAGGGACCACTGATGCTGTACGCCACTCTTTGGCCACATATCGTGTAGTAAGGCTGGGATTGAACAGTAGTGTTATGTCTGGGTGTAGCTCTTCTTGGGGTTCATGTAGGACACAGCCTGGGACACTGTCTGGTCCCATTGATGCAGTGTTTATTGCTTTGGAGAGGGCAGCTCTTACCTGAGCATCTGAGATGTCAGGGGGGGCAGCACTCTGCTGGGAGAAATATTTGCCCTTTAGGTGTGGAGGGGGGGGAGGTAGCAGTGAACCTGTCCACTAGGATGATGGCAACGTCTGTGTGTTTGGTATTTCGTGTGACATCTTGGACTACCTCTGAGCATATCTGGGTATTACCACCCAGGTTCCTAACATAACTACAGAAAGCCTTGTGATTATCCTCAGTGACTTGTGGGATCTTCACTCAAAGATGGCCTTAGACAATCTTATGAGTGCCTGTAGTTGTCTTCTAATACTCATCAGTGATGCCTTCACATTTTGGGAGTTTGTTGTATCATGTAGTAGCTTCATCCTTCTATTGTATAGTTTGTTTATGGCTGGTGTCCAGCACACAGGACGTCTGCCTTTGGAGGATTGGGTCTTGCTTTCATTTGGGATTGCATGATCCATGCATTCCTGAATGTGTCCATAGAATGCCTTTATACAGGTAGCTGCAGTCTGGTCCATATTTTCAACAGGCCTGGGGGCTTTGAAGGTTTCCACATCATTTATGAGGAGTGTGAACATGCTTGACATGAGTTGTTGAATGTATTCTTTTGTGCAGGGGGTGGCCTTGGGATGTGAATATCCAGTGAGATCAGTTTATGGTCTGATCTTACCAGTGAGGGATACACTTCTGGTCTGGAGCATAGAGTCCCCATGTTGGTGATGATCAGGTTCATTATGTTTTCCCCTCTTGTGTGAGTGGTAACAAGTTGTTCCATAGCATATTGGTATATAAATTCCAGTAATCTGTGGGCTAGGGTGTTGGAGCTACAGTCATGCTCCCAGTCTATGTTTGGGTAGTTTAACCCACCCAATATAATGGTGTATGGACAGACCTACATATTTCCAACTGTTTTCAGGAAGGCCAAGTGTGGTTCCTGTGTTTGTGAGGGTGGTCTGTAGCAGGCTATAACCTGGAAGGCAGTTTTACCCATTGTTACCTGCATATGGATAGTCTCTGATGTTTGTTGCTTTGCCACCAACCTGGAGGTGTGGGTATCTTGGATGAATATCAATACACCCCTCCTTTTGTGGTTTTGTGCAAGTTTTGGGCCTGAAAAGCATGGTATGAGGTATAACTTGGTAGTGCTGGAATGCTGTTGGTAGCCCTCAATCTGGTATCTGTTACTGCACAGATAGTGATGTTCTCCATGCTGAGGAATGTTTTGAGTGTGTGCATCATCAGGTTTAGAGTCCTGCAGTGGCATATATGACTGCTCATGTGGACAGATGCCAGGTAAGTCATATGCAAAGTGTCACAGGCAACGTACATGTGCACAGGAGAAACAGTGACATTCTGTCAAGTGAGACATGAACATGCATATAGTAAGCTATGCAGATGTCACTAGGAGTCCACAGAAGCTGTGTAGCTCTGCATGGCAGGTCAGATCAGTATTCCAGGGTAACTGCAAGGAAACATGCATGCAAACATAGCTACTGTAAGCAGGGCTGCATGTAGTCCATTGTACAACAAACAAGCTGTACCACTATCAGTAGGTAACACTGCAAATGCTCACCAGCTGACATATGAATACCTATGTCACCAAAGGTGATACTTACCAGACCACGGACAGAAATGACATGGCCAGACACGCTGCATCCCACATGAACACATATCTCAAGCAACACAGACCTCACAATGTCAGTGTTCATAACAGGCACAGCCCATAAGGCCAAACACAATGTGTGACACACCTATAATAGGTGATGCCATAGTCAGACACACTGACGTCCCGCCTCCAGACTGAGCAAGGTGAGGGTCACATTTAGCTACCTGTCGGGTGATAGAATGTGCCACATAACACAAGCACTCAGGTCACTCCACAGCAAGTACAAGTATGAGGCAGTCATTGTCCATGCTGGTGTGAACAACCTGAGACGCACCTCCCTGGACCACATGGAAAGAGACACAGAGGAGCTCTTACATCACCCTCTCAAACTCAGGAATCCCACACAGCCTTCATGACGACACAGGAGAGTATAGATTTCTCTGCAAACACCATCATACTGGGTGACGTCAACTACCCAAACATAGACTTTGAACATTACTCAAGCCACAATACCCAAGCTCTAGGGTTCCCATAGTTGAGAAACTCTTTAGCTATGGAACAGGTAGTCAACATTCCCACAAGAGGGTCAAATATACTAGACCTGATCATCACAAACATGTGTAGAAAATGCTCACCACCTGAAGTATATCCCTCATTGTTGCAATCGAACCATATACTAATCACACTGGAGTACTGGATCCCCCACATATGCAAACCTCAAACACATCGATGTGTGTGTGGGAAATGCCCCTATTAGCAACTGTGACAGTACACTACAGGTTGCAGATTCCCCTTTTGAAACACTGATGATGTCAGCACTCTATAACTATATTACCTGAATTAAAGGTCTCCAGTAATTCGTATAGCGTGCTCTGCTAATGCGTCTTTCTCCAGTGTCATAGCATAGTTAGGTAGGGGTTTGAATCCTGCAAAGGGATTGTATGAGTGGGGTTTTTGTGTGTGCATAATGATGTGAGGGAAAAGTGCCTTTTGCCAACTGGGAGAACACACTACAGGGTGCACATCCCTCTTCCTAAACACAGATGATGTCAGCACCCTCTAAGTACAGCATTAGAAAGGATTTCTTTCAGTAATGCAAATAACACACTCTGCTAATGTGTCTGTCTCTAGTGTCCTAACACAGTTATGTAAGGGTTTGAATCTTGCAAATGGAAAGTATGTGTTTTAGTGTGGGTGGGGTTAGTGTGTGTGCACAATGCTGGGGGTGGGATGTGGCTTTTGCCAAATGGGGCTATGCACTGCAGGGTGCACATTTCCCTTAACAAACAGTGATGTTGACAGCACCCTATACAAACAACATGACAACAGACAACTGCCAGTACTCAGTATAGTGCTACATGCTACTGTAACATGCACATGTACCAGAATATACCTAGATAGTGTTTTGAAGCCTGAATGTGGCAAGTGTGTGGATGTGGGATGTTTCTGTGTGTGCATTTCCGTATGGAAAACATGTTTGATGTGGCAATCAGGGTACCACAGTACCTGATGCACATTACACTTTTAAACTAATGAGGTTGCCTGCACCCTGTGAGTGCAGGTAGAGAGGAGGAAATCGGTAGTAATCCACATAGTGCACTTTTCAAATGTGTACCTGTCATGTATCGACAGCTACTCATGTAGGGTAATAAATAATGGAAATGGCAGGTGAGCGTGTGCATGTGTGGGGGTAGCAGGGTGTGTGTAAATGCATGTGTGACAGAACCGATACATATAGCTGAATCTACATAACAGCACATGATGCACATTCCCATAGTCAATGGTAGCATGTGATGGTGTGTAGCTGGTACACTTTGGTAAGTAGTATGGGTGCAGATAACAATTCAGGATATTCATACAGTTACTGCAGCAGGAATGCTGGGATATACACACAATCATAGTGGAACAGTGAACAGTTACCAACATGTTACTACTTATACACATCTATGTAGTCACCCTGTGCATCAGCAACATGTTTACCTTTTCCTGCACTGATGTTATAGTATGCAGGAGGTGGCACAGTGTCATCATATGCACAGGGTGTGGGTTAGGTTTGCCCAAGCCAGCCACTGGTACCACCAATTGACATGTGTGTGTATGTGTGTGTTTGTGAGGGGCAGCAGTACAGGGTGGACCAGTGTTGGTGCAGTGTGTGTGTGTATGTGTTTGCCCTAGGTGTTACATTTCTGGATGTGTGTAAGCACGCACACAGTCCCACATAATGGCTGCCATGTACAGGGTTTTGTGGACAGCCACAGACTGCACCTGTCAGGTCATCCAGATCAGTGTCTGTGGGCACGGACACGGTACCTGTGCCTGGCAGGGGTGCTACGGACTGTATCTGGTACTAACCCAGACTGGGTACTGTCATCGGAAGCGGGGGTGTGTTGACTGGACACAGTTCCCTGTTGGAACTGTCCAGAGCAATGTGCACGTGGTCTCCTGGGGCGTCCTGATGACAGCACTGACCCAGCATTGCTGGGGCTGGTGCTGGCACTTGAGGAGCGTGAGTGGGCCTGTTGTCATCCGCGGCCACTGCCAGCTGGTGCTGTTGCCGGCATACGGCCACGTCGACGTCGCAAACGCACACCATCGCCCTGGCCCTTGGACATCTGGTTGTGAAGCAGCTGTTGTATGTCCCCACAATGTCTGTCAATGACATCTGTGAAGTTACGAATAGCATTCGCAATGTCACGCATGCCGTCTGTCATGGCCCTGCGACATGCTCTCATCACCCTCAGACCCTGTCTGGTGTACCTTTCCATATGCACCTGTGCCTGCATAACAGTCCGAAACATAGTGGAGGTTGACATACCTCCTTGGGCACGTCGGCCAGAGGCAGTACGGCCATGGATGCCCCCACGAAAACCCATGGGCGACTGTCTGCGTGGTACCATTGGAGGACCCTGCTCATGGCTGCTTTGTGGGGATGCATGTACCACAGGTGCCACATTACCCTGATCTATGCCCAATGCATACTGTCCATCACCTATGGACAATGGTGACAAAGGATGTAACGGCAGGATGACTGTGCGCATTGAAGGGGTTGACAGCTGTGTACTGTCAATTGGCTGACCAATGGCGGACCCAGACACACCTTCCTGCACCATTATAGACATTTAATCATCATCAGTACCTGGGGCACAAGATTCAGGTTCCCTGCTGCAGATCACCAGAGCAGCACCAGAACCTACGGGAGGAAAACAGGGAACACAGATTACAGTCTCAACACATATTTGACAGTGATGCACTTCAATACTAATGCACACATTCAGAAATGGACACATGCACTCATGGACCCACACACACATGCACACATGGGCACAGGCACACATGCACACATGCACACCCCACAGTACACACACACATCAGTACTGAGTTACACTACTCTTACTAGTGTTAAACTGGGTATTGCAGGTATTATTAAACACACTCACCAGCATGTATACTACAGAGTTACACTACTCTTACTAGTATTATAAATAGTTTTTCAGGTAATGTTAAACACACTCACCAGCATGTATGGCCTGCCTCATTGCTAGATGGGAGGGACCTGGAAATAAGAAGAGAGTAATGCCAGTGGGCACAAGTGTGCCATTTGTTTTGCATATGATACAGTACAGTAGTACACTAGTTCCCTTATACACATCAGCTGCTCATAATGTCAGTATCACACATGCACAATTACATATCATGATGACAGATACATACCACGTGCACACCTTATGCATGCATGAAGTAACAGTGTACAGAACAGTCATATGTACATACAAGGAGTTAACTCTAATCTCACCCTTACCTCTCTTCAAACAACAAATCAAACTGTACTTCCAAAACCACTGGCTTTGTTCTTGTAGTACTCCAGGCTAACTTCCTCTCCCCACCCTCTCTTTACCTTTAACCCCTCATTGTGTGAAACCAGCTTCTACCCTGTTTCTTTTCCCTTGCTGTCCTTCTATGCTCTGACCTACTTCTCCCATCTCTCCCACCTCCTCTTGACTGTCTTCCTTCTTTTCCTCTCTTCTTGACTCCTGCCTCTTCCCTATTATTTTATCTTTCATACTCCTTCTACTTCTATCCGTCTGAGCTTTAACTGTTATCTATATGGCTTTTGCCTTATTGCATAACCTTTATGCTTTAGGTAAAATTGCTTTGAAACCGACAGAACATTGTGTATGAGTTTAAACTGTTTGAGTTCCTTAAATGTATGTTGATTTTATTAACAAGTTGATTTATATTTCTATTATTTTGTATGTCTTTATTAACAACTTGTCTGTCTGCCTTTATTATGTTATGTGTGGAGCTTTTCTCCCCGGGCCTCTACTGAAAATGGACATATATCCAGCTAGACTAGCCCGGTCAACAAATGTAAAATAAATAACAAATAATAAATAAATATGGCATCTTTCCTGCACGCTCTGTGTCTTGCTGCTGTGTGGATCCAACCTCCATCATGATGCACGTCTGATGCTGTTGTTGTTCTGGGGCTGGATCCACAACACTTAGCAGTAGCCCCTCCTGTCTGGTGAGGGGGGGATGTGTGGCCACCCCCCCACCTGTGGCAACCTGTTGCCTCTGGATATCTGCAGCACGCTGGCGGACATTTCTAATCAATTCACTGTAGTGATGTCTCACCTGCTCATATGTCCTATCATGCATGCCAACATCATTTATCCTGCTGACAAGGTTTTGCCACAGTGCAGACCTCTCCTGCTGATTCTGGGTGGTGCGTGAAAACAGGATGTCATAGTCATGCACCAGGCTCTGGTGGATCACTTCGTCCTCTGCAGCAGAGTAAGCAGGGTTCCTTTTCGGAGCCATATCTCCCTGGAAATGTACACAAACAGGTTATTAGCAGAGTATGTCAGCAATATATGGTACACATTCTATACAGGGAGTATTAATTTGTACTTATTACTGCTTGGTTGTAACTTGATTAAAGTGTAGCTATCATTCTAGCTATCATTCTAAGTCTTTTGGATTAAGCACTTGGCCTTCAGACCAGTTGTTTTACATTAGGGAGGTTTGTGGCAAGCACTGTGGTGGCAGGACACATAGCTTTCATCCTTTTAAGTTGGGAACTGCTGATTGAGAGCTCAGTGTCCAAGTGTATTAGTTCTGGTATAAGCAGTTGGCCTTCAGGCCAGTTATTTAACATTAACAAGGTTTGTGGTCTGCACTCTTGTGTGAGAATAGGCTGTACTCTGCCATTCATAGCTGGGAACTTCTGGTTTCAGGTTTATAGTGCCTGCATATTTGAACTGTATCTTACTGACATTGGTACACCTTGTTTGCTGTAGCATACACTACATCCAAGCCTCCTGAATCTAGTTTTGTTTATATGCTTGTTATTTGTTAGCTTGTTATTTCACTGGTAAGCTACTTCCACATAATACACAGCTTCTCAGCACTTCTGTGAATCACTACTGATATCTGCATTGCTTACTGTACGTATTTCCTTGTTACACTTGACAGCAAGTGACTGCTTGTCGTTTTTGCATTTACTTAATTGTAACACATTGCACTTAAGTTACCTGGCACTTGCTCACTGAAGCTATTATATCAGTCAGCAGTAGTAAGTAATATCAGTACACCCTCACTCCCCACTGGACCTTGTTTTCAATTATTATGGAATTCACAATAGTATTCTAGCATGTCCAAATGTCAGTTGTCAATCTCCTCTCCAGTCCAGCTGGTGAGTGTGGTAATCCAGAGGCAATGTTATAACAGCCGCATGTACACAGACAACCCCCTCCTCCTAACAACAAATTCAAACACATGTGAGTGATGCAACCATATACCAAACTGGAGGCTAGGCTCTCTCTACTCAATACTGCCATAACCAGTCAGGTGGAGAAGGAAACCACACTCACTACAATTCCAGTCTCACATAGACCTACCATGACAGCAAAACAAACACATAATCACACAAAAACATACTCGGAGGCTCAGAATAAAGATCTGCCTAAGCAGCAGAGACCTCCAAAGCAGACACCCAAGCAACCACTACCACAAAAACAAACACGTGCAACACATATCTCACAAAGCCAATGTGCTGAACACTCACAGCCCTTAACAGTAAACAACACACCTCATACACTTGTAATAGGTGCCTCTATCATCAGGCACACTGACGTCACGTTCACCAGGCTTAACGAGGAGAGGGTCACAGTGTGCAGCCTGTCGGGCACTACAACCTGCCACATAACACAAACACTCAAGTAACTCTAAGGCAAGTACAAGTATGACTCACTCATTGTCCATGCTGGTGTGAATGACCTGACACATACCTCCCTGGACTACATGACATGAGACAGAAAGGAGCTCTCTGAGCATGTAGCCCAAGACAGTATGACCCTGACCTTGAGTAGCATCTTACCCTCACCAAGAATGATGCCACAATATCAAGGCAAGATGATCACTTTCAACAATTGACTGAAGTACTGGTGTCATTCACAGGTGAGCCAATGCCTGTCAGCTTGGGATGATATGCTGTACAAGCCACGATGCTTTGCTAGGGACAGCTTGCACCTGTCACCCCTGGCCTTTTGGATTTTGGCAGAGGCTCTTGCTACACCCATAGTGCCTTTATTAGGCAAGGCTCATAAGGCAAACCCACATCCATACGTATCACAAAGGATGAGGAACTAAGAGTAATGCTACTCAACACCAGAAGTCTAGACCTCAAGATACACGCACTCAAAACTCTACTTAGCATTATGGACATCGATATCTGTGCAGTAACAGAAACCTGTTTCAGGTTTCCCAGGAGCACACCAGCACTACCAAGTTATACCTGTTACCATTCTTGTCGGCCCCAACACTTGGACCAAACAACAAAAGGAGGGGGAGTATCAATATTCATCGAAGATTCCCACACCTCCACATTGGTGGCAAAGTACCACATAGGTGTTAAGCCATTGAGTACAGAAGAAGTAATTGGGGACCTGGGGAATAAACTTGATAGCAATCTGTCATTTGTCAACCACGTGGCCAAAGTGGATTGAAAGACATGTTATATAGCCCATCTAATCATGAAGGGATTCACATGTACAGCAGGGGAGGTCATTGTGCCTCTTTACTCATCCATCATCAGGCCTATAATTGAGTACAATGCCCCTTTTGGGATGTACCTAACCAGACACCTACAGCAACTGGAAAACCCCAACAGTACCTCATCAAGAGGATCAAAGGGCTCAAACAGATGCCATATGCTGCCCAGTTAAAGAAAATCCAGCTGGACTCAGTGGCATACTGCCTGTTCAGAGGCAATATGTGCCTGCCATATACAGCCATGTCCAACCCAGAAGTAATGGACATGCTGCACCTCAGGAAATCAAACTCCCATACAGCCACACGCTCAGGAGACCTGAACCTTAGCACTGACATAAATAGGACATGCTGGAGGGACATATTCCTAACCCAGAGGCTCCCTTCACTCTGTAATGTACTCACAGTACAGGTTAGGCAGAGTCCCTCATTGACTCTCTTCCATAGGAATCTGGATGAGGGGATAGAGATCATAGTTATTTATTTATTTTTTTTTTATTTATTTGCAGTTGGTTTACCAGGATAGTCCATTGGGCCAAAAGAACCCGTTTTCAATGGAGTCCTGGGGAGAAAAGCTCCAGCACAGACAAAATTAGGTACATACAAGATTGCTAAATATAATGATAATTATACAAGTAGTAGATAAAATATTTAGCTCAAAATTCAAGAAGCATTCAGACAATACAATAAATGAAGATTAATGCGAAGTAAGTGAGCTGAGACAGTAATGTGATTTACATAACAGAGTTGTAATTGAGAAGGAACATAACATTACATTACAGAGTAGTTATTCTGAAGGAACACAAGCTTTGTTAGGTAAAGTTGAGTATGAAGGCATAGAGGAGGTTAGATGCCATATATTTATGAGGGGTGGGAGCAAGAACAATCCCATTGGGACCTGAGATGTGTATGGAGAGAGTTTTTGAATATGTAGTGATTAGAGGTGGTACGAATGGATGGTGGGAGTGAGTTCCAGAGACGGGACAGGTTAGAGGATAATAAGTGTTTACCTGGAGGATAAGATGGTTTATGAACTTTGAGTAGGTTTTGATTGTTAGACCTTAAGACTCTATTTGGTAGGTGCATTTTGAAGGCAGAAGACAGGGAGGGACAAAGAGAGGGGTTGAGAATGAGCTTATGAGCTAAAGTCAGCTGTATATAGATAAGATGATTAGGTAGTTCGAGCCAATTTAGTTTTTGGAGAGAGGAACAGTGGTGGGTGGAGGACCTATGGCTATTTTTAATTTGGCAATTTTGTTATAGCAGGAGGAAAGCTGGCTTTTTAGAGAGGTCTGAAGATTAGTCAGTAGTGGAGCCCGTGAGAGAAGAGAGGATGAGAAAGGAGGAAGCGAGTGATTTTGGATGAGCTAGTAAGATACTGATTCTGCCGGTAGAGCATACCTAGTTTTTGAAGAGTTTTCTTAATATTTAGTTGTAGATGGGAGTTGAATTTAAGCTGATTGTCAATTTGAACACCTAGTAGCTTAGTTTCAGATACCAGTTCCAAGGGTGAGTTGTTTTGGCTGGTAATTGAGAAAGAGTTTATATCGAAAGAAGTAGATTTGGAGGGGGTAAATACCATTAGTTTTGTTTTGGAGGCATTGAGTGCTAAGTGATTTATTTTCATCCAATGCTCAGTAATTGAGAAAGTTTCCTGAGTAAGTTTTTGGAGCAGAGAGGGGGAGGTGGCAGAGCAGATAATGGTAGAATTGTCTGCATATTGGATGATGTTTGCAAATGGGATGGATTTGTGGAAGTCATTTATAAATATATTAAAGAGGAGGGGACCAAGAATAGATCCTTGGGGAACTCCAGTGGGGGTGCTAAGGAAGGAGGAAGTGGCTTTCTTCCATATTACAGCTTGGTATCTGTTTGATAAATAACTGGAGAACCAATTTATGGAGGAGGGAGAGAGGTTAAGTTCTGACAGTTTGGATAGGAGCAGGCTGTGTGAAATAGTGTCAAGGCCTTGGAGAGGTCTAGTAGTAAGGTGGAAACAATGTGACCGAATCGCTGCTGTATTAACAGTCTCAAGAAAGGACAGGAGGGCTGTCATAGTGCTATGATTTGGCCTGAACTGTTGTGTAGGGGTTAAAAGGTTGTTATCTAAGAGATGAGGTAGGAGTTGAAGCTGGATACACTTTTCCAGAAGTTTAGATATGGGGACAGGATAGCAATAGGACGGAAGTTGTTGACGTTGCAATTGTTGCCTCCTTTGTGGAGGGGATGATGAAGGCTTGCTTCCATAGTAGGGGCACTGTGCATTCATGGATGGAGCGGTTGATTAGAATGCTGATGGGATAGGCAATAGCTTCATGGCTATACTTAGGAAGTGAGAGGGAATGTTGTCAGAGCATTGGTACAAGGCTTCAGTTTCTGAAGGAGTTTCTTTATGGTGGAAGTGGGAATAGGTTTAAATGAGAATAGAGAAGAGTTGGGAGAGAGAGAATTTGAGGAAGATATGGGTGAAGAGGTAGTTATAGTAGTGGAAGAGGTGGAAGATAGATGGTGAGAAGATGAGAGTGAGGAGGAAGTGGTGATGATGGGAGGGTTGTTTCGGGAGAGATTGGGGTGTATTAGGTAATGAGGAGGGGTGTGTGAAGGAGGATGTGAGTTTGCTAATAGAGTCGATGAAAAGGAGTTTAAGTGTGTATCTAGATCTAGGTCGTGCATATTTGGTTCTGGGGTTGGGGTGTGTGGTTTGCTGGGGTTTAGGAGGGTAGAGATTCCCTTCCAAAATTTTTGTGGGTTAGTTTTATTGTTGTTTTGGAGTGTGAAGAAGTATTTTTGTCTGTCAGAGATTATAAGCTTTTTTACTTTATTTCGAAGGGTTTTGTAAGCAATATGTTGTTCTGGGGTCTTATTTCTCAGATAGAGTCCCCAGGCTTTGTCTCTAAGGCGCATGATTGATAGTGTGGTTTTGGTTAACCAGGGGGTAGAATTTGTTTTTATTCTTTTTGTTCTTAGAGGAGCTTGGGAATCAAGTATTTCTAAGAAGGTAAAGTTGAAGTGAGCAACTGCGTCTTCTAAAGGTAGTGTCTTTAGATTGTTCCAATTAACTGCTTTTAGAGAATATATGAAGGTTGATGGGTTGAAGTTTTTGTCATTGCGGGTAGTGATGAAATTATGGGTGCGGTAAGAGATGCAAGGGAGACGGTGAGTGAAAGTAGGCAAATGATCACTAAGAGGGTCGGGAAGAGTACCACTGTCAGAGAAATAGTGGGGATGTGACACTAGAATCCAGTCAAGGATGGCGCCACAGGAGGGGTTTGTTGATGGGTGTGTTATTGTATTGATTAGCTGGGAAAACATAAATAGGTTGATGTTAAGAGGGTTGGTTGAAGACTGGATGGAGGCCCAGTTGATGTTTACATCTCCTAAGATTATGGTTTCATTGCTGATATTGTTAGAGAGCCATGAGAGGATGTTTTCAAGTGTGGAAATATTGTCCCCTGGGGGGATGTAGAGGGATGCTAGACAGATGTGTTTGTGCTTGTTAACTTGTAGGAGA
Organism: Protopterus annectens; assembly: GCF_019279795.1. Lineage (NCBI taxonomy): Eukaryota > Metazoa > Chordata > Ceratodontiformes > Protopteridae > Protopterus > Protopterus annectens. The sequence goes on along the minus strand of NC_056736.1, from coordinate 474,460,685 downwards.
GTGAGGAGTACTTCAGCATTGTTAAATTTTGGAATAGGTTTGTTATAGGGGGTAACTAGTAAGGAAGAAGAATATAGGAGAGCAAGTCCACCGCCTTTTTTTTGGGTCCTGTCTTTTCTAATGATTGAATAGCTAGGTGGAGTAATTTCAGAATCCTTTATAGAGGGTTTTAACCATGTTTCTGAAATAGATAGTATGTCAGGTTTGTTATACATGAGCCATGCATGGAGGGTAGGGACTTTATTGACAATACTTTGTGAGTTTAGAGAAGTAAATAATATTGGCCTGTGTGAGGAGGAAGAGGTGGAGGGGCCAGGGTTGATGGATGTCACCAGATAAAAGGCTGGTGATGAGATGAAAGATTGGGTTAGAAAGGAAATTGAGTAGAGTAAGGAAACAATTTGGATCTGTAGTGATGATCAGAGGGTCTTTAGCTACTATGGGGATAGGGTTTCTCAGTGAGGGGAAAACTTTGAATGAGAAGGTTAGAAGTTGTGTTATTGGGTATAGATGGGGAGAAATAGGAGAGTTTAAGGGTGAGAGAGGGGAGTTCAGGTGGTAGGTTGTGTGATAAAGTTGTGAATGATAAGAAGTAGGAGGCTGGGTGAGGTAATAAAGATATGATAGTTTAAGAGATAGTAATAGTAAAATAGAGATAGATGGGGGATTTAAAGGCATGACTAAAAATGTTACTTGGTGTTAAGTGTTATGGTTGTCTTATGTATGTTGTAAGTTTATTGCGCAGTGGGTAAGGAAAGTATAACAGGGTCGAGTGGAGTAAAGAGTTAGTAGGAATAGTGCTAGGGGTGTGAGATAGAAAATGAAGTGTAGTGTTTTAGGTTAGCTGTAGGTGTGGTTACAATAGGATGATAGGCTGATAGGGGTGTGTCTAGGGAGTTTTGGGTGATTGGTGTAGGGAGGAAGTGGGTGTGGTTACAAGAGGGATATAGCTAGAGGTACTAGGGGCGGGTGGGGTTTGGGGGCAGGGAGGGTAGCGGAGTGAGCCCATAGGGCGATCGGAGCGGGAAGAGACAAAGGAGTAGATAATGGCTCAGAAGAAAACAATCAGTAAAGTAGAATAACAGTAGGTAAGTTAAAACAGGTAATGTAAATAGTATGAACTATAGGGGTACCCCAGGTATCACTTCTATGTCACTGTTAGACAGAGGCACAGTATACTAACCTCAGAAAAGGGCATAGCAACATAAATTTTAATTGGGTGGCAAAAGACAAACACATTCTACTAGGCTTATCAATGCCCTAGGGCAAATAGCCGAGTATGAACCTATGAACCTATGTGTACTGCTATAGTACTTCTGCCATATGTTGTATGTGTGTGTGTTGTGGGGGATGCACAGGTAATGACCAGATATTTCTGCACAGGCAACACATCTGAAACACTCTGGGTGTTCATCCCTACATACTGTATGTGTGTTGCCATCCAACCCTGTGATGTGGACACACATTACTCAGCCTGGATATACATATCCCAACAACACCACAAGCACAGTACACTACCTTGCTATGTATGTATGTAATTACACAGTTATTCACTAGTTAGTACTGTGATGCTATCCATGCAGCCCACTGGGCCAGTGGAAGCCACAACACACACTGCTGGCCCCTTTGAAAAAGCTTACCACAGACATCCCACATAGTGCATGTAATGTGCACACACATATCTAACCCAGACTGTATGCACACCACTTATTTATCCTGTCCAGTGGACTACAGATGCAGGCACATTGTATAACAATAGCAGGAGGCTACTGCAGCACAGGGCAGATTCACATGAAGGCAAGGCATCTGTGGTCAGCAGTGGTAAGATGCTTCACATTCACCAAATGCACAGATATTGGCAACATTGATGCAGACAGTTTAGGTGCAGGTATCCCCCCCCATTCTCCTACACAAGTAGAATTAGTTATCACAGATGACTGTAACCTCCCTATCATCTCACATATCCAGGTGCAGGCCACCCTCAACATTGCAGAACACACAGCATCACTGTTACAAAATGGTATCCCTGGATGTGTGATACGTTCACCCCTAGAGGACATAGCACCACATTACAGACTGATATTAAACTCTGGCCATACTACAGGATATGTACCTGAACAGTGCCATACATACACAGTGGTCCCACACCAATGAGGAGGAACCTCTACTGACCCTGGGAACTACTGAATCATATGCATAACTGGCCTTGTGTTCTAAGCTATGGAAGTTTTAAGTATGGACATGTACAGCAATATTACATATGTATATATATCAGGACTATGTACACACAACCTATCTCATGAACATACCTATAGATAGTGAACTATGATACATTTGGAGGTTTCACAGTAAACACAGTATTAACCTGCTACTTTGCATTACCTGTGTTTGTGTCAGCTGTTGCTGTGTCAGTGGTGCTACTTGCTGTTTGCTGCTGCTGGTTTTGTTGCTGGCTGTCTTTATTTCTTTTTTTTTCTCTCTCTGTCTCTCTCTCTTTCTGTGTCAGTTTTGTGCAATGAATGTATTGCATGTGTGGAGTGTGAGTACTGGATGCTTTTGTAGGTATCTGCATTGGTCCATGTGATGGCCTCTGCACCAATTGTAAGGTAGCATTTGCTAATTGCATGCAGCCAGTTCTGTACTGATTGCATGTATCACTGTGATTTCAGGACAGTGCTATAAAAGGGTATGTGAGATAGGCGTTGCCCTTTCAGATTGTAAGGGCATAGACCATGCTGGTATGCTGTCGACAGTGTTCTGTGAGTGTGAAGGTGAGTACGTCTCTCATGCTTCATGCTGTGTTGTAAATTCAGGTTGCTGCATTTCTCTCACCTGTTCCCTGTAGTGAGTGTGTATGCATACTGACACCTACAACTATATTTCATATGTATTGATATATATATATATATATATATATATATATGTGTACATATACATACTTTCATATATGTACATTAGCTGACATTATTGGGTACAAGCTAACAATTAGCAGGGCTGTTTCTGTTAACATTAAACTAGTATGGGAATCCAGTAATTGGGACAGTAAAAGTCTGCCTGACATGCTTTGGGTAGTACACATCCTATATTGCCTTTATCTTCATTCCTACTATCACATGTTCTACTTATTTTAGCACTATATTCCTGTATGAGAGTCATGGCTTACTGGTAGGTCATACAGACTAGTGTTACAATGGTCTTGTGGTAGGGCCTACTAGTATGCTTATATTTTGCTTTCAAAATGAGTACAGGGCCCATCAATCAAAGTGCTGGAGGCACCTTTAAGCAGTTAAAGGGGTTAGTAGGTCTCACAGGAGTCAGGCTGTGTTGTAGATTCTGGTTGCTGCATTTATCTTCACTGTTTCCTGTAGTGAGTGTGTATGAATACTGACACCTACCACTATAGTTCATATGTATTAATATATATATATATATATATGTATGTGTACATATACATACCTTCATATATGTACATTACCCTACATTATTATGTACAGGATAACAATTAGCAGGGCTGTTTCCGTGAACACTAAACTAGTATGGGAATCCAGTAATTTGGGCATTAAAAATCTACCTGACATGCTTTGGGTAGTACACATCCTATATTGCCTTTATATTGATTCCTACTATTACATGTTATATTTATTTTAGCACTAGGTTCTTGTATGAGAGTCATGGCTTAGTGGTAGGTCATACAGACTAGTGTTACCAAGGTCCTTAGTTTGAGACTGGCTGTAGGAATTTTTTTTCATTCAAAATGAGTACAGGACCTGTCAATCAAAGTGCTGAAGGCACCTTTACGCAGTTAAAAGGGTTATTAAGTCTCACAGGAGTCAGGCTGTGTTGTAGATTCTGGTTGCTGCATTTATTTTCACTGTTTCCTGTAGTGAGTGTGTATGAATACTGACACCTACCACTATATTTCATACGTATTAATATATATATATATATATATATATATATATATATATATATATATATATATGTATGTGTACATATACATACCTTCATATATGTACATTACCTTACATTATTATGTACAAGCTAACAATTAGCAGGGCTGTTTCCGTGAACACTAAACTAGTATGGGAATCCAGTAATTCGGGCATTAAAAATCTACCTGACATGCTTTGGGTAGTACACATCCTATATTGCCTTTATATTGATTCCTACTATTACATGTTATATTTATTTTAGCACTATGCTCTTGTGCGAGAGGCATGGCTTAGTGATAGGTCACACAGACTAGTGTTACCAAGGTCCTGGGTTCGAGACTCACAGGAGGAATTTGTTTTTCTTTCAAACTGAGTATAGGACCTGTCAATCAAAAGTGCTAAAGGCACTTTTAAGCACGTAAAACCAGGTCTGCGCTCGTTTGCGTGGAGCTCACGCTTGCGCACTGGCGTTAGCTCACAAGACACAAGCAAGACACCCGCTTATTTTCTTTGAAAGAAAAGAAAAGGGGTGACAGGAAAGTGGTGAAAAGGGGTCACAAAGAGGGTAAAACAGTAGGGAAACAAGCTTGGAATTTGCAGGAAGGATGTAGGTGAGGCCCATAGCTGCCCATGTCTTTCTCAGCAACAGCTGTGCATTTGTATGCAATTTGGTGTGACATTTGGAACCTTCCACCCCTGAGAGAGGTGTCAGGACAACATTAATACCTGTTGTACAGCCAATTGTAATTAACAGTTTCAATGTCCAGCGGACATGTGTGCAACATGGACAGCTATGTATGGGGCGTAATTTTTGTGGGTACAGAGTGCCCTTTTTTTTATCAGGTGAGAGTGGTATGTCAGGTGAGGTAGTCGGTATAGCTGGGGAGGTAGGTTGGGTAGGTTAACAGAAAAGACAGACAAGACGCATACAGGGGCGGTGTATGACACATGTGGGGGGTTACACAATTGACTGGGACGGAGGTTGGGATATCCAGGGCACATGAGCCCACAGATGGCAACAGTGGAACTGATATCCCCACCCATAGGCAGTTGCCACTGTTCCTTCACAGCCCAAAACGGGGCTGTGCTGGGGGCTGTGCAGGCGGGACAACGGGCATGCCCGTAAGCTGTGCCACCCGGGCCTCAAGCTGGTGTAGGGGCCCAAGAACAGAGTCTTGGATCTCCCTTCGCACCACAGACCGGACACCTTGGAGGGTGAGTGGACGAGCTGCTTCGGCCATGCTTGCAGAGGGGGGGATGGGCCCCATCCCCTGCAGCGCTTCCACCCGAAGGTGGCACAGGGCCACCGGAGGAGGGTCCAGCCTGGGCACTAGTGCCAGGTGCAGTCGCCAGCTGAGGTGGGAGAGGTAGGTCCGCTGGGACCTGCCTTCCCAAGCGTTCTAGGTTTGTGGGTATGTTATGTTAGTTTGGGTTAGTGGCATATTATTCCATTCAAATTAGTTGTAACAGCATGCATTGGTATTCCCATTAAACAAACACCCAGATATTAACACCATTGAACAACGGGCATATCAATATCACATGCATTATTTGAATGGAAATACACAATCAAACAACATGCAGGGTTGATTAATGGCAACAGGCCATCAGGTTTGCAGGTATGAACAGGGCACATGCAACAACAGACATGCATATATTTTTCAAACAGGGCAAATGTCCATGGTCAATGAAATGTTCACATACCAATATTTAGTGAGTTTTTTAATTTGCAATTATAGGGTGGGGTGGAGAAAGAAAATGATGACACATTCATAAATTATACATTGATATACATTTGTAATAGAAACGCAATTAACTTGTGGGTGATAGTTTCCAAATGATTTTTAATTGACTGTCATGCTAGACCTGTTACAGATGCATCACTATCCTACTTATTTTGAATTTGATCAGATACATCATCCTGCTACACTTTGATGACAGGGCAGGGGACAACTATGGATGTTTAGTATGTCTGACAATCATTCATTCTATCTGCAAATTGCTGACTGTGATTACCATATACAGATTTTGGCCTGAACATTCAAGAGTCAGACACACTGAAATCAGTTTGGGATGTTAAGTTTTAATTCCCACATGCATTTAGTTCTGTAGAACCAAACTGAAGCTTATATATTCAGGAGTTATTACTACTTTATTCATTGATACATGACCCTTTCTGTCACTCTCACACATCCTGCAATTTCACAGTTCAGGTTGGTACTTCTAGGCTTTGTTCACATATTAGACCTGTGGTGATTCCAACACTTTCCAGCAGCCTCACTTCTGTCATGATTCAGCATTTCAACAGGGGATATATCTCACATGTGATTACCTCAGATTCTGAAGCTGTACTCTTGAAACTACTGCAGCTTATACTACATTTAATTAATGGTGGGACATCTGTATTACAGCACTATTTATTTCTATCACTTATATTTCCAGTTTCACTTGCATACTGATGAACTTGTTGCAGCCATACCTGCAGACTTTCACTTGTTGCTTGCACATTCTATTACTTTTAATCAATACACTGCAGTGTTCTGCTACATGCTACACTATAATATTTATTTACAAGTACTAGGTGGGGTTACTAACCTGCATGGTGGCGCAGCCGCACCAGCCTGCAGTCATGTGCCCATCGATTCATAGAGCGGACACCTGCAGCTGCAATACAAAACAAGTAATATTGGAATACACATCTCCATGGTATCAGCTAGCTGAATTCCTTACTTACATAAGTAAAATGTAACTAACTCAGTAGTGGGGCGTTGGGTATATCCCGGGCCTCCTGGATCCATTGGGTCAACTGGTCTTGCTTACATCGCTTCAGGTCCGCATGGTGGTGACGGACCTGCTCACCAGTGCGTGGAATCCCAGTAGCACTAGTGAGATCATGAGCCAACTGGTCCCATGCCTCTGCCCTGTACGCTCCCCATGAGACCTGGCCCTGCATGAGTTGGGCCTCATGATGGTGAACTAGGAGCCAGACCATGTATCTGGACTCCTCAACGCCCCACCGCTGTGCTCAAAAGCAACGTCCCTCCCCTACTCCACTCATTCTGCCTGCAGGTCTATTCTACAATCGTTTATGCTGTGTATTCCCGCCTATGGGGCTTAAATATGCCGATTTTCCCGCACATTTCTATGATTGGCCGTTTTGGAATTGTATCTACTTCACAGAAACTGCTTTATCATGCTCCATTTTGGATTACATCCTATATATATGCTATTTCTGCACTTCTATGTACTGCTGTCATGGCTTAGTGGTTTAGTACCTTGACTCTTGTGCATGGTATCCTGGGTTTGAATCTGACCACTGATTTTTAATTTTTATGACTGTCTAGTAATGACTTCAGGACCTGTCAATCAAAAGTGCCAAAGGCACTTTTAAGCTCTTAAACCCAGGTCTGCGCTCGTTTGCGCGGAGCTCATGCATGCGCACCACCGGTTAGCTTGTGGGCGCGTCGCGCAAACAGTGTGCGCTGGGTTACACCTTAATTGGCTAGTAACACACATGTTAAACTAAGCACAGCTAGTTACACACAGTTTGAGCCTGTTAAACTAGTGTTTAGCTACGGGCAAGCAATTTGCAGTTTGTGAAACACTACTCAGCTACGGGCACTCTGTCTCACTGCAGTTTAGCTATCAGTACATTTCTAAACATTTTTATTATTGTATTACTTGAAATATATGCTCCATTTCATTCCATTTTACAAAAGGAAATACTTTTACATTTGTACAATACTGTCAGGGGCCTTTTTAGTGCTTATTTACCAAAAAAAAAAAAAAAAGGTTGTTGTGTGGGCTCGAACCTTGCATGCCTGCTCTTAAACCAACAACTCTACCGCTATGCTATTACCTCTTGGCTTACTTTGCATATTTACTTCTTATATCCTTCTCCACTGATTGCTAACTGCAGTTGCGCTAGTAGCACACGAGCGCACACAGTAGCAAACATTTACGGGGTTTAAAAAAAATAAAACAGTTTTCATTTTCATTTTATAACATCTGTTCACTTTTTACATTGCTGGTCTGTGGGGGCATGTGTTGTGTAGTGTGTTTATTCACATTTCCATGGCCTTTCTCGTGGCTGTTTACTTTCAGCCATTATAGACTTCCGGGGGCGTGTCCGCTTGCAGGGCTTAGCCAACGGACACGCCCCCTACTGTCTTACACAGACCGTGTAAGAGTTACAGTGTGATTCAGCATGCCTCATGCACCTCATGCATATGCATGACATGCTGACATCACACCGTTTAACTGCAGCCTCCATGTAAGAGTTATAACTCTTACACGGAGGCTTCCTGAATCTGGCCCATTGTTTATACCACAGATCAGAAGGTTGTAGAGGTGAAAAGAAGGAAAGACAGGAAGTTGAAGGATGACAACTTGGATTACCAGAACAGAACAGTTTACCCCAAACCCCCTGCCACAGACACTTAATTGTATGCCCCCACTAATTCTATTTCAGATGGAAACCATCAGCTTCCCAAAGTTAATCATGATGGTGAGGTCCCTTTACGGGGACATTCCCCCTTGGAGATCAGACAGGCTTGCCAAGATGCAACTACAATCAGTACCAACCCCAGGACAGTGGACAGGGTGGAAACAAGCAAAGAAGACGAACAATCAGAGGGATGTATTTCACCATCAGAAATGGTAAACATATCGGAGGAATGGAGTGGAGTGAAGGAGCACAATAACATTTATGGTACTGTTAATATAAGTTCTAATTTTGGTTTTAACATTTACAAGTATACTGATTTTCCCATTGGGCAAGTGCATCATTCACTGTTCTTGAAGGGATTTAATTTTATTCCTTCAAGTAGACCCAGTTTGGCATATACTTTATTGGACGTGAAACTCTTTACTTGGAATTTGAATCTTCAGGTGTTGTTTGGTGGCAAGGATGTACTACAGAATGAGGCTAACCTGCTTAAAAGGGAAAGTTTAGCCAATCTTCCCTTGCACCCCACCATCAACATATTTGAAAAGATTTGTGAGAAGGAGATTCATGAACTTCTTAGTTCCAGTTGTACTAAGCGTTTTTATAACCTTTCCTCATCAGACAGAGAAACCCTTAAAGCCATCATCACAAACAAAGATATAAGATGTATGAAACCCAATAGAGTTGGTGGCTTAGTGATTATGGGGTAACTGTATTATGAGGGATGAATGTGTAATTTGTTAGGAGACATATAAACTTATAGTGTGGTGTCCCCAAATGAAATATCCATTGCATACACAAGTATTAAGGTTGTTCTTGATGAACTGTTATTATTTGACAACATTTTACATCAACTGTATGAGTTTCTTTCTGTGGTCAGTTCAATGGTTTCAAAAATGTTTGGGATTCCAAAAATACATTTGAATGTTGAGGACCCTCCATTAAGGTTCATTGTGGTTGCAGGAGGCTCTATTACAGAACCTTTGGTGAAGTTTATAGACCTGAAATTGAATAACCTGTTTATTCCATTCTCCAATGTCATCAGAGATTCTTGGGACTTGCTTAACAAATTACGTCACATCAACTCGTTCCTTCCAATGGAGCTCAGGAAGTTTGCACTGTAACTTCCAGTGGGGAGAGCTTAAGCCTTTTAACAGAATCAAATTATGTCCTCACATTCCAAACAAATGTTCATATTTCTGGAACCATAGTGTTTATGAAAGAAGTGTAAATGGCAAACCCTTCAGCACAAGCTATTTTTATAGTGTTAGCATTCTTTAAGTTCTAGGTATTAAATGGAATTTTATAAGTCGCAGTAAACACAGTAACTATTACATTTGTAATATTTTGTAAACAACTTACAATATATCAGCAGACATTCAAGTTATGCATATACTGTCTGCAACGTTTTATTCATCTAACTGAGAACTTTCATATGAGGCTCTAAGTGTTCTGTCCGTGTTACTTGGTTGTTGAGATATTTAGAAAAATGTGAAAATGTTATCTATATAAATTAATATTATAAAAACATTGGTTAATATTTCTTAACCTGTACTAGACAGAGGACACAAATCAATGTGATTACATTTGCCATTGTATAAGCTTTAAGATGAAATCTTTTAAAACCTTGTACATAGCATGGTTTGGAATTAGTGACACAAATATGAGCAAGCAATATTTGATGCCTAGATGTATCAGTAGGAGTTAACTGCAGATGCACTTTGAAACATCATTTGGATATGAGTTAATGTTGACGCAATTTTTTTATTTGTTACTTGTGACATACAAAATTTATCTTCAGTTATCCATCATGAAGATGGATTGGAATGGTTAGGAGAAATAGTTTGGGGGGGCTTACAGAACAAGATCAATTACTTGTGCATGACTTCATAGACATTGCATTGAACAACAACTTCATGGCCTTTGGTGGGGAATATTACAAGCAACTTACAGGAGTAGCGATGAGGGCTGCCTGTGCCCCCATTTTTGCTAATGCAGTTCTCCTCAAGTGGGAACTAGATATTCTTGTCAAAATGCCATTATTTAGTTGTTGCTTGGGCTATTTCAGATACTTGGATGATTTATTATTTGTATAGAAGGCATGGCCAATGATTTTTTAGCACTAGTGGAGGCAATGAAGTGTAGTATCAATTTTTTGAAGTTCACTTGCCAGGTTGATGTGCAGGGGATTAATTGCCTGGACATTGATATGCAGAAGACAAGTAGCAGTTACCTAGAAACCTGGGTTTATAGGAAGCCCACTTAATTGCAATTCATATCTATCCTTTAGAAGCTGCCATCCTTTTCACCAAAGGAAAGGTATTGTGAAAAGTCAATTCATCAGGGTTTCTAGACTGACTTCCACTGATGCCATATGCTAAAATGAATTCTTGGTCCTTAAGAGGATGTTTTTAGATTGAGGATATCCCATCTCCCTTTTGGACAGTGTTCAAGCCAAGGTGTGGGAAGGGAGAACAAAGAGGTATGCAGCTATCATAAAGGGTGGCCTGGTAAACTCTACTGGATTTAATCAGAAGGACATGAAAACATTCATTATCTAAAAGAACATGGTTCTTCAATATTCCCTGGATGCTAAGAATATCCAGCAAATCATTTGCAATAACTCGCATGTCCTTTCTTGTGATTAAGGGACCCAACAGTTGGCTAACAGCTAGCCCATATTTACATACAAAAGGAAGAACAACATCAAAAATGTATTGGAGAGATCTTGTTTTAATTTTGTGTCCAGGTTTCCAGTGACTTTAAAATGTGTGAGATGTCCCCAGTGTTACTATATTAAGAACAACTATACTAGCTCTGGATTCACTACGAAAGCCCAAAACCTCACAATACTGACACTCACAATACCGACGGCCAGAAGCACGAAACATCAAAATACCAAAAACGACATAAAACAAAAGTCCAAAACCATCAATAACAACATGTATGCAGGGGGGCAAGCCCTCCTGCACCCCCCCCACATGGAGGGCTCCACCCCCACATCCGCCCCGTAACTTAAATATACCTACTCCGAGATTGCACTACAGTGGGGAGAATGGCAAACTTCCCATTCCACACTGTACAGCAATCTCCATTATTCATTGTTGGGATCCTGAAGTTCCGTGCTTCTGGGCATTGGTATTGTGAGGTTTCAGGCTTTTGTAGTGTTCCCCTGGCCCCATAATGGATATCATTATGAAATTTGCAAAAGTGGGCAAGTTTTATTGTTACTCTAAAGGAGTGGTATAAATTGCAGTTTGTACTCAAAGTCAAGTGTTCTATTTGGGCAAAACCAACAATGTCTTCAACAAAAGGATTTATCAGCATGTTTATAGTATATAGAAGGCTTACAACAAGAGTGCTCTTGTCAGCCATTCCCTGTCCTCTGTAGACTTTAAAATATTTAAGTTTTTTTTTTTTAATTTTGGAGCAAGTGCAAACAGCTGACTACACAGTGGACTGGAATAACAAATTACTGCATTGTGAAATGTTGGGGCAACTTAGGTTAGACGGCACACACTTGCCAGGTATTAATTTCCAGTACCAGTGAACTAAAAATGAGGGCTTCCAAGTTGTAAATACTGTTGTAAATAACATTTTTTATGTTATATCTCACTGTTTTCCAATACTCTTTAAGATTTTCCTGTTTTTTGTAGTTTCTGCCCTCTAATTTGGTATTTTTGTGGGTTTGTTCATGAATATGTTTTAAATGATGTTCTTACTTCCTTTTTCACGGTTCTGAAGATATCTTTTGTATAAGACGAAAGCACTAAACCATGGTTGTTTGCAGTTTTTAGCTTTTACTTTGTTGTTAAAGATCCATGGTTGTCCAGCTGCTGGTGCTTGTTTTTTTCTATTTTATTGCTGTTTATATAAGTGCTGGGTTTCGTGCTTATTTGTGGATTAAATCTGGGAATGAATAGGCTAGAACTGATACCGCAAATGAAATTATGGAGCAAATGAATCCTCAGCATCTATGTAATATTCTGTAAGAAATAAGATCTAAATCTAAGCTATATTCAATAACAGCAGACAAATACTGGGACATAAATCATACATGACCATAAGTATGTGATAGGTCCTACAGCCTAGAAGAAGAATTTTTTTTAGAGGGGGTATATGAGATGGAAAATATAGACGCTGAATCCACATATTCATTGAAAGATTTTTCAGTAAGACACAACTTAAAATTTAAAACTGATACAATAATTTGAACAGAGAAAACAATTGGTGTGAATTAGCACAATCTTTACCTACTTATATGCTGAAATATTCCCTGATGTGATGCAACATGCTCTACTGAAACAGTCCATAATCCCATCTATACAGGTCACACTGATGTAGTAAATGTGAAAGTGTCATTGCATGTATTCAGTTAAGTGATATATAAACGTAGAATACTATTTTCATTGCTGTTTTTTGAGGTATAATTTGATTCTATAAATAGTTATATACTTCTGTTTAGAGAATAATTACTTGAATACATAGTGGTTCCCATAACCTGTCTCAAGATGTCTAAATGCACATCTTTTTTATTTCTACACAGGAGATAGTAATTGGACTAAAAAGTGTGAGTGTGTGTGTGTGTGTGTGTGTGTGTGTGTGTGTGTGTGTGTGTGTGTGTGTGTGTTCTTTCAAACCCAGTAACCAGAGTGTAATTGCCAAAAAAAAAAAAAAAAAAAAAAAAAACTTTAGTTGGGTCATTGTGGTTTGTCTGTTTCTCATCATAACCATAGATAAAATACCATATTTTATTATGAAGCTGGAAGTGCCCTGGTTTTGGAACTTCTACAGCTTGGGAACTTTCATTTTCATGATATAATGTGTAATGTGGGCTGTTAGCTCTGTAGTCAGAAATAAACCTGATTACTCTTTGCAGAGATATTGCAATTGTTGCTTGCCACTATGCAGTTTGAGTACTACAGTGGCCAAATACCAAACAGCAGTGGCATTATTATTATTATTTTATTCTTTATGCCAACAAAGTGCTCCATCACTCTTTCCTGAATTCATCAAAGTTCTTCACAAACTGAACCTTTCTGCAAATGGTGCAAAAGCATGTATTCTAATCAAAACATTTGTCTCTGACAGACTTTGAATGAGCTAAAGAAAAGGATAGTTCATAACTGTATAGTAGAGTAGAAGTACTTCTGTTGCTACTTGACCATTCTAACCAGTTTCAACACTAGCTTTAACTGTAATTGTATAAGGAGTTTCTGTGCAGTTATTGTTAATACAAGTAATATTTTATACTATAGACAGCTCCTATTAGAGAGCTGATGTTATTATAGTGTTAGATAGCTAAAACAAAAAAAAATCCCTTATTAGACCACTAATTGTCCAACTTTACCTCCACCCCATCGATCTTTGCCACCTTCTGACACTAAAGATTATGCACAGTTGCATAGCATCAAAATATTCAAACAGTACAATAGAATGAACTTGATAAATCACATAATCTAAAATTTATATTCAAAGCAATGGCTTTTCTCATATTCCTTATTATACAATCCATCAGCTGCCTATATTTAACCCCTAAAAGTTACAGAGATCTCAACATAATTTAAAAACAAAGTTGTAGGGTAAAGTCACTTCCTCCTTCCAGCATTAGAGAAAAAATATATGGCTCTTGTAATCATCATGACTTTGAACCCCCTCTTCATCCTTCAGTATACAACTGCTATGTTTTTGTGATTCCCAAATACAGGCTTGAAAACTGGACTTTCATTACCAAATCAAATCGTATGGCAGCCCCTTGGGCCAATCCAGTCCCACCACAGAATTTGTAAAGAACTGAACACTAAATGGAGGACATATTTAATGGAAAAGTATATTTAGATGTTATATTCATACACCATCATCTCTGAATATTGACACCTTTGTATCAAACCATTTTCCAAAAAAAGTGATTTCAGAAATCATTCTTCCTTTCACATATTATTTTGCAAGTCTTCTACAATTGCCAAAATACTTATTTCTTTTCATACCAAGTTAAAAAAAAAAACAGAAAGAAAACCACTCATCTGGTATCTGTACTGTATCAGCATCTTGATAACTGATACACTCAGCTGTATAAGCCTCCTCTAACACTTTCAGCCAAAGTCAAACTCAGATGTGTTGCTTTCACAATCATTAATGATTTCTTCTGAAATTCCTGTCTACACTGTCATTTTTGTTTTGTAAATCCCAAATTATGCAAACATTGCTCTCCTACTCACACTCAATTACTTGCAGATTTTGACTCCTTGCTTTAACTACCATATACACCAGCTGTCATTTGATGTAGACCACCTGACTTTAAGCTTCATAGACTTCATCTCTAATTTCTGTGGATCTCTTCTGCATAGGGAAGACCAAAAGTTAAAACCTTCATCTTCAATGCAACGTAACTACTTAACATAGCATTCCCTTATTTGCCAAATATCTCAACGTGTAAAATAACAAACTTCTCACCATAATGTTTATTCACTATTTCTAATTGTAATTACCCCCCCACCCCAAAAAAAAAAATCAGTTTTGCAAACAGTGACTAGTACGGACTATGACTTCTTTCATCAAAGGCATAATTGTTTAAATATTTCTAAAACTGTGTCTAGATGTTCAGAAGTGTTTCAGAGAAATCTGAAAGAGTTATATAATTGCTCAAGATTTTTCTTCTAGACCCTGAATACTATCATTGGTTTACAGGTAGATGTGTCATTTTTTTTCTGTGCACTATGAAAACCTGAGATTTATCATACTGTCTTTCAGTAGCTTTTTGTGAAAAGAGTTTGCAATCAGCTAAGATTCCTGGCTACAAGTGACTGAGGTCTTGCCCACATTACTGATATCCAGCTTTAGGGGATTGTTTCACTACCAGTATACTGCTGCCTAGTTAGTTTAGAGCATGTATTCTGATGTTATCGTGTAAGTTTAATAGGTGAACCATTGTCTAGATTTAATATTTGTTTCTTTGCATTCCTGATTTTTTTCTTGTAATGAATTTTGGGTGTGACTGTCTGGTTTACTCCTGGAAGCTCTCAGATTTTTAAAGTTTGAAACCATTTTCATTTACACTTATTTTTATATATACAAAATTACTTCTGTTTAGTTAGTATAGTATAAAAATGATTTAGTAAGTGACAGAGCCATCTGACATCCACATAATAACAGATATTAACCTCATATTATGACCACTAAGTCTGTTACTTGTTAGGCAGCCAATGTGGAATCTCAGGTAGTGAGTATAGTTCTATGGTCTAACTGCACAGCCTATTAATTCTAGAAGGGAAATAAAAATGCATTGCTGCATTTTAATTTCTGACAGTATTATATATATATATATATATATATATATATATATATATATATATATATATATATATATATATATAGCCAATTTCCTTTCCTTTTTTTTTCTATAAAATAAGCATGATACAAATACAACCATAGGATTTTATAGAGAAAAGCCTAAACACTGTCTTGATAAACTTTTAGTTATTTGAATGGCATTTATCACACAGCCATGGAAACATATTAAATTATTATATTTATGTGACTTGAATAAATGTCACTAAAACTAATTTGTAAGAATCTGGTAGTTTACCTGCATTAAATGACATAGAAGGTTGAATGGTCCACATCATTAACTCATGGCTTGATAGCTGAAAAACAAATACTTGAAATTAGTTCTGGAAAAATACAAAAATGAACAGTGATGGTACTTAATCATGTAGTACCATACATGAGCTAAGAATGTAAAAAAATATATCACTTCTGTGTAACTACAAATTTGCAGTAAGTTTCTGGGGTAACTTAAATGTTCTAGTCTTATTGTACATAGATCTGTTCTCACTATACAGATGATGATAACAACAACAAATTGGCTGGCACCTGCATACTACAAGTTTTATACCAGTATGCTGAACAGAAACAGGTGAGAAACAACTAAACCAAAGCATTCTAGTAAGCATTACATGCAAAGCATGAAGATAATTTTATCCAGCTAGGATTTTATTCTTCCTGTACATATAACTTAATGATTGTGCCCTAAAGATTAACATACTAAATACTGCTTGCACAATTCCAAATGTATATCCTGTATCAGAAGTCATCCAACTCATAATAAGAACATTTAAGTTACATGGCTGTGGAGAACACAGCCCTTATATACAGGGTGCAAGGGAGATTGTCCCTTTAAAACATGGCAGTCCTTTTATATCTTTATATATATTTTCCTTGAAAGCTATATCATGTTGTTTGACAAATAGTAATGCATATCAAGTTCTTGCTGATTATTTCAATTTGAAAATATATGATATTGTATGCTTTTATACATTAGTTTAGGAATAACCATGCCTTTAACAGTTCATATAAAAATTAGCTACATGAAGTAACATTCTCATTCCTGCCAAGTTATGACTGTTTCATATCTAAAAATGATATCTCTCTATAATTTTCGATCTAGACAAGTGGTATTTTAGACATTTTTTCTGTTTGTATTACATTTTTCAGTATTTATTCCTCAGGCTTCTGACTCTCTAACTAAGGTTTTCATAAGCTCATTTAATGCAGAATATGTTAGGGGAAACAACCTGAAGGCAAAGTGTTAGTTCAGGTGTCTGAATGACACTTTGTCATTGGTTAAAATGCTAGGTGCTGCATATGTGCAATAGAATGTAATCTATTTAGCAAATGTATGTGTAATTGTTAATGCATATTACTTAATATCTTTTCATGTATATTACTGAATGTCTGTTCGAAAATGTGTTGTAATATGTTGGAACTTTCTCCCTGGACCTTCACTAAAAAGGTTTTTTTGACTAAATTCAGTAAACAAAAGCAAAGTAAAATAAAAAAAATGAAGCTATGTTTTCTTGCATTTATTAAACTAAGCACCTCAAAAGTATTAGCATTTGGAACCTCAAAACAGTGGTCAGGAATTACATGTTCGTAAAGAGTATGGTTTTAATGAGATTTTAACATTTCTTTTTCTGCTGTATGCATTAAACTCTGGCTATTTATTTTGCTTTTAAGATGGTTGTTGTAACTGTACATTTGTTCATGCTCTACTACAGGGAACTTTGAAAAAAAGCATGGAAATAAAATATCAATTGGCTGAGTGATTAATAGACTGACTGACTAATTAGCTGTTCTTAAATGATATGTGGGAAATAGAGAGTTACAACCTTACCTGTGCTGTCTAATTTCTTATAGTTCTCTCCAGAATAATTTCTAGCCCAGACATTCCTGTTTTAACCTTGTCATTACACACAAGTCCTTCTGGTACCACTCATTAAATTGTAGCTACTAAAAAGCATCCCACTGTTTCACAGGCAATTTATTTTATATATGTATACATGCAGGTATACATACATACTTAGCTAACCAGTATGGAAACGCTATGTATTAAGCCAAACAACATTATCCTGGGAGAGGTCACCAATCACACCATCTACTATGAGACCTATACATCTTCAAACATGCATGCCCAGAGACTTTTCTACTTCATAAATACAAACTCCCTGGACTAGTTAGTCCACACCCTGGCCAGGATAGATACAATTCTGAACTTGATCCTTACCAGCATGTGACAACTCTGTTCACTGCTTATTGTAGCCCCCTCCCTCATCAAATTGGACCACACGTCAGTCAAACTCATCTTAAGACTAAAGCAGGAAGCATCCTTGAATACATCAGTATTCAGAGACTACACAAAGGCTAATCTACTAAAACTAAGTGTTGACATGAATAAGTTCAAAAGGTCCTTTCTACTTTAGTGATCCCATTGGTTATGTGACATCATTTACTATCAAGTTCAGAACCATCTGTTCGCTTTAGAAATACATAAAACATGGCCAGGATGAGACTAGGATAGCAGCACTTTTCTTCTGTTCTGCTCTTACATATATTTCTGACAGGAAATTGTATTTCGAAATAATCCTAAACAACTTAATTAAGTGAACTACAATAAACATCTGTGTCCTAAAGGATTATATCAAAAACAATTGCATTAAAATTCAACTATTTTCCTGTCAAAATCTGCAAGAGAAAATTTCTTCACTGTATATGCAGCACCATGAGTTATACAACGGCAGCATCTCAAGACTCTGTGTTCAAAAAAGAGCTTTGGTCATTACTGACTAATATTCAAGAATTGTCTTTGAAAATAGATAGACTGGACAACAAAATAGATGACTTTAAGAAAAACTGTTCCAAAACAAATGGAACAAATTAGTGAAGCTCTGCAGTTACAGAGAAACCAGATTTCAGGCGTTGAAGAATCCTTGAATGATATGGAAGGTAGACTGCAGGGGAGAACTATATTGAATTCCTGTTAAAACAGAACAACTCTTTACTAGCTAAAATAGATGACCTTGGGAACAGGTCCCATAGGAACAACATTCTTATTTTTGGTCTACTGGAAGGAACAGAAGGCAACAATATGGTTAATTTCTTGTTTACCTGGCTCCCTAAAACTTTAGATTTGCCTGAAGCTCTCTCTTTTTTTTTGTATAGAGAGAGCACACAGATCTCTGGGTTAATCCTGTATCAAAGTCCAATACTTCCCTGAAGTCCATTGTGGGTTAAATTTACAAACTAACAACATTTTTGAACAAACAGAGGATATGGACTGGTCCATTATATCCTTAAAAAGACAAATAGAAATAAGACAAATGAGAAAAAGAAGAAATTAAGGGGAAAGGCAAAACATCAGGTGGATATATTTCCATAAGAACAAGATATCTAATTAAGGTGAGAGACAAAAAATATAAGAAAAGTAAGAGAGGTCAAACTACAACTTTGAAAACTGAAATAAACAAGCTGGATAAAAAGATTAAGCATAGTGTGAGACAAGATCAAGAAAAATTTGAAGAAAATGTATATAAAGATATTGATCATAATAGGGAAACCTTTTTATAGATACATAAAATGTGGAAGGAATAAAGACACACAAATTGACAAAACTTTGTGCAGATTCTAAAATTTATTCTCAGACACAACAGATATATATATATATATTACAAAATCTTATGCAAAACAGTTTGGCTCAACAAAGGGGTGTTAAGGTATCCTAGTGACATCCAGGTAACCCCATATACTGGAATCAAATTAAATTATATTGAAAAAGACCTGCAAAAACTGGATCCAAGCAAAACACAGGGAGGAGATGGAATTAGTAACAATGCCCTGAGAGCACTTCAGCAAGAACTTACAGTACCATTATACCTATTATTCACTAGGTCATATAAATATGGGGAGATTCCTCAAGATTGGAGATATATGCTTATTAAACCTGTTTTTAAGAGAAAGGGGACTAGGACAACTCCAGAGTCATATAGACCCTTAAGTCTACTTTCATGTTGTGGAAAAATAATGGAGAAGGTAATATTGTATAGTTATTGTCAGAACTGGATAGGTTAGGACTTAAACCATATATCAGCATGCATATGTTGAAAACAGATCTATTACCACCTTTAACATGATGTTCTTTAACAATATAATAACAACTATGAATGAAAAATTGTGCTGTGATGTAATTTAAATAGATCTAACTTCAGCATTTGACAGGGTCATACACATAACACTGATCAATAAATTAGTACAAATAGGTATTCATGTACTCTTGATAAGATGGAGAGCTGTGTGGCTTACAAATAGGATATGGCAAGTATCATGCAGCAACTGGATAGGCAAAATCCTTGGTTACGGTCAGGATGTCTCACAGGGGTCTAGGCCCCTACTTGTTTAGTTTGTATCTTTCAGACCTAACTTTTTCATCTGAGGTGTTCTACAGTCTATATGCAGATTACCTGAAATTGGGTAAACTGATTACATGTGTTACAGATAAGACATATCTGCAAAATAACTTGACTAAATTGACCATTTGGGCACAGGAGAATACTATGCTGATAAATACATAAAAAAGCTAAGCATATGAGATTTGGTAGGCATAAATTGAAAGATGAATATTTAATACAGCATGCAGTGATTGAAACTGTAGACTCATTTAAGGACCTGGGTATATGGGCAGATTCAGCTGAGTTTTTCTAATCATGTCAACCTATTGGTTAAGGATAGTTATAGAACTATAGGTTGTATAAAAAGATTTATAAAGTCTAGGAAATCAAAAATAATGAAGTCATTGTTTGTTAGTTACATTAGACCCAAACTTAAGTATGGAATAACAATATGGAAACCCTATAAGAAAACAAGCATGAGTAAACTGGAAAGGGGTCAACGGAAATATACCAAGGGTATCCATGGATGTGAACATTTATGTTATTATGAAAGACTAAAATATCTGAACATGTATAGTGTCTCTTACAGATATCTAAGAGGAGATCCTATTCAGGTATATAGGGCATTCAGTGACAACTACCTCTGGGAATGTTTGGGGTTAACAAAAAGTACTAGAGAATCATCAGACAACCTATGCAGGAGATTCTATAGGAATGAGAAGTGTACTAATTGGTTCTCTGACAGAGTAGCTGATGCATGGAATAGACTATCAAATTATATTAAAGCAAGTACTAATTTAAATATTTTTAAGAACAGCCTGGATACTTATATGGGAATAAGTATTTTGGTATATTGGCAGGCTATCAGGGCATTAATGCCCATGTTTGAAATATTTGTATGTATGTATGTATGTATTTTTAATAAGTCATGACAAAATATTATTAATTTCCCTTAAATAAAGCATACACCATTTATACTAAGATATGATCTGAAGGGTTGTATACGGAATTGTTTATGCAGGAACTAATAATGCATACTTTATATTTGAAGTAGAAAACAGCTGCAGTATAGCACATAGCTGAACTTAAAGTTGCTTGATTCCTGTAAACTGCAGTTACCTACTAAAGGGAAACACACACTATGGTGACATCCCATACGTTCTTCTTATAAAATCGAAAAGACATTAACAGTGTTAAATTAAACCTGCTACTTAAATGATATACTAAAAGAAATGATAAACATCTCCACCCAATTGTGGAAGTAACTCAATGTAATCATTAACTATAGTAACATTAGAAAAGTTGTTTCACTAAAACTAATAGTAAACCTAAAAGCTGTCTGTCTTACTAAAGCATAGATTTAGATAATATGTTACTGTTCTATTTAACAGAATGATTTATGATGTGCTGGATTGGGGGGAGGGGATGATTGCAGTTGCTGTGGATGTGTGTTTTCATGTTTAGCAGCAGAGAGATTGTGTAGTTTTAAATGGTTTTGAAATAGTCTCTATACATAGATGAAATGCTCAGGTTCAATATGAAAGATATGGAAATTGTGACTAATAGGTTGTCCCTATACAAGGTGCTTCTGTGGTAGTTAGATATGAATCTCCTCTCTCCATAGCTTGAGCTTTTTTACTTCATTTAGAACACATGAAGCTTTCTGTGGTAAACAGCTACAGTTTAGCTGGAATTCCCAGCTAAACAAGAGAAAAGAGCTATTCATGTTCAGAGACTGTGATTGACAGGCAGCATTAGAAGGTTAATTTAAATAAAAGGTGGAACCTTTTAAATATGCATTAGCTCAAAATTCACTGCAACTATAGTTAGACATACAAACTGGCATTGATGAAGGGAAACAATTATAATGTTGCACATATTGTGAAATACATTTGAATACATTTATAAGTAAATATATTTGAAAGCAAGCATTTAAAGTTTGATAGTTGTCAATGAATGGTAAAATGAATATATATATATATATATATATATATATATATATATATATATATATATATATATATATATATATATATATATATATAATGTTTAGATCTTCATTACTAGAGGTTTACATACATGATATGAATATGCTGTCAATACACTCAAAAGTCTCATACATATGAAAAATAAGCAATGAACTGTATACTGACAGAAGTAACATAGGGGGTTTTAATTTACAGTAATATACCACTGAATATAAGCACATAATGAAATATTGTTTAAACATTGTAGTACAATTATTCATTTACTTTAATATAATCTTACAAAGAGGGAATAGAAGGGTCTAAAAGTATATTGATCTTATGGTGGGACACATCACAAAACATTTTAAATTGTTATTCAGCAGTCTTTCAAATTTTATACTATTAGTTGATGAATTTCAAAACTATGCATAGATAAGGAACAATAACAAGAGATGTAAGCATATCTTACTTTAACACCTTGATGAACACATACAATTTGAGACTGTATATGTTAAATAACAAGTTAAGATGTGAAATAATTGTTCTACTATTATATATTAACAATGTTTTAAAGGATACATGTTCCATCATATTTGATTGAAGTACAGTAGACTTTTTTTTTTTTTTTGTCAGACTATTAGATGGAAGTGTTTGCTTGGATGGTTAGACTATTCAAGCAAGGAGTGTTAGACTCCATGGGGGTAAGAAGGATTTTAAAAGCAAATGTAAAATAAAATAAATAAATAAATAATTATATTTTTTATCTTTTTTCAAGTGTCTACAATAGTAACTATTATATGTCTAATCAAACCTTCAAATGTTAATGTTCACAAGATGATTACTAAGCAGTTCCTTACTAACAGAGTGTCTTTATCTATGAGAAGTACATGTACACATTTGATCAGTAGGACAAATGACATCTATTAACTGTATTTCCATAAATGTCAATGGATTAAATAATGGATGCAAGAGGGGTAGCTAAAACAGATATTCGAAATTGTTTAATTGTCACGTTTTTTTAATAAGAAACACACTTATTAACAGAAAACAAAGATAGGCTAAATACTAAAAACTACATTTATTATTCAATTCACAATATAATAAAAAGGGGGTGGCTATATTATGGAGAAATTCACTGCCTATGTCTATGGTTATAGAAACATATCAAGATGATAAAGGTATGCTTTGTACTGGAAATATAAAGTATAATAAGAGGATATTAACTCTTATTATAAGACTTTAGTGACTCTAATAACTTTTTTACCTCCTCCCCTCTCACATACCCCCTCTTCTCACATAATCTCATAAAACCTCCTTCCTTCAGATATTAACATAACTCTTACTCCTATCATAGCCTTTAATCACCCCTCACACCTCCCCTCAAATACTCTCATTTCTTTAATTTTCTCCTTTACAGAATCTACTATTTGCTCAAATGTTAACAGCCTTTTTTTATTTCATTGCAAATTTCTTTTCATATACTGTTGTTTAATACTTTGGAATTATGTCTGCTCTTCTTTCAACCACCTTGCAAATTATTATGTAAAACTATACTCACCTTGTATGTATATAATGTATATTTAATTATTGCTTATTTGTGCAAATTTTTCTATGTTTATTGAATACTGTATTCTAATGGTCCTCACAGCTCAGTCAGATTAACCCAGTCAAAAAAATGTAAAATAAATAAATAAATAAATGAATAAATATTAACGTGTATTGGATTTCTGGAATGGAAATTAAAACAGTTGACCAACATCTAGAACTAGTAATTCAAAACTCAAAAGGCAATATCATTCTAGCAGGAGACTTTAATTGTATATTGTCACCAAGTGATACTAGCACTATATGTAAAAGGAGAATACAGGCATATGCAAAGGCATTGTTAAACTTTGCTGAATTGTATCATCTTAGAGACACAAATGAATTTTCTGAACCAAATTCATTATTTTTTGCCCATTATTCCCATAGACAAGGAACACAATCCAGAACTGACAGAGTTTATGTCTCTAATGACCTGGCTGATACACTAGGCAAAGTCAAAACAGTATCTCATCTGCCTTCAGATCACAATGTGATTGAGTTTGAGTTATATTTTTTAAAATCTAATAGTAATGTTAAAATCAGAAGATTACAAGAATATATAACTTGTTTAAAATAATTTAATTACTTTTATTAAAGCAACCATTTCCTTTACAGAAATTAGTAATATAGAAGATACTTCAGAAATGTATTTATGGGATGCACTAAAAACATATTATTTTTGTAGAGACTCTAACTGGTTGTCAAAAGAAAAAAAAAGTAAGAATTATATGAAATACAAGAAAAACATGATAAGTTAAAATTAGAAATCAGACAAATAAAAACAATAATAAAGAAGAACTAAACAACAGATACTTAGCAATCTTAAACCATAAAACTAAAATCAAACTTGAGAAGTCTAAAGTGATTAACTTCTCTATTAAAACAAAATCTATGTGCCATTTAGCCACAAAAAAAAAAAAAAATTACTCAGTAAGTCCAATCACATAAAATAAGTCTATTAACATAGGAAGAAAACAAGTAACAGAAACAGAAGTTATTCTAAAGGAATTCAGAGATTACTATAATAAAATCAATCAAATAATTTACCTATTCAGGCATGTGCAAAAGGCCGTTTCAGGTGTACTCTCCAGTCCAACTGGTGAATCTGGGCATTTTGAGGCAATGTTGCAACTGCCTCATGTACACAGACAACCCTCTCCTCCTACCACCAAACACTAATATATGCAAGAGATGCAATTATACAGCCAAACTGGAGGCAGAGCTCTCTCAACCCAAGACTGGAACTGACAGTCAAGAGGAGAAGGAAAATACTTGTAACACACCACCAGTCTCACACAGACCTACTAAACCAACACCGGCAAATAACACACATAAATACACAAAAACATACTTGGAGGCTCTAAATAAAAATCTTCAAAAGCAATAGAGACCTCCAAAGTAGACACCCAAGCAACCTCCACACCCCATCACAAACCATGAAACACATACTTCACATAATCAGTGTGCCACGCAATCACAGTCCTTAAGGCAAAATAATATACCTAACACACTAGTGATAGGCGACTCTATAGTCAGGCACGCTGATGTCCCACTAACTAGGCTGGACAAGGAGAAGGTTACAGTTAGCTTCTTGTCTGGCACCAGGATCTGCCACATAACACAAGCACTTATGTCACTCCAGAACAAGTACAAATACGACTCTGTCATTGTCCATGTTGGTGTGAATGACCTGAGACGTACCTTCCCTGGACTACATGGAAAAAGACATGGAAGAGCTCTCTGATCACGTAGCCCAGGCTGGTATGACCCTGGCCCTGAGTAGCATCCTGCCCTCACCAAGAATGATGACACAGTATAAAGAAAAAATGATCAATTTCAATAATTGGCTAAGTTTCTGGTGTCATTCAAAGGGGATCCAGTATCTATCCACCTGGGATGACATGCTCGACAAGCCACATTGCTTCGCAAGAGATAGCTTGTACCTGTCACCCTTAGGCTTTCAAATACTGGCCAAGGCTTTTGCCACCCCCATAGTGCCTTTTTTAGGCAAGGCTCAAAAGACAAACCCACCACTGTAAATAGCACAAGTAACCAAAACCTAAGGGCAATGCGACTCAACGCCAGCAGTCTAAACCTCAAAATGCATGCACTCAAGGCACTCCTCAGTATGGAGAACATCTATATCTGTGGAGTAACAGAAACCTGGTTTAAGGCTCCAGAGAGCACCCCAGCACTACCAGGCTATAACTCATACCATCATTTTCGTCCACAGAACCTGGACCGAAACACAAAAGGCGGGGATGTATCCATATTCATCAAGGATACCCACACCTCCAGGTTAGTGGAGCAGCACAATGCCTCAGAGATCACCCATGTGCAACTAATAATGCGCAAAGCTGCAATTCAAATTGTAGCTTGTTACAGATCACCAACCATGACCCAGGACCCCCATTCCGCATTTCTGGAGACACTGGAAAATATGAAGGTCCTACCAAATGCCCTAATATTGGGTGATTTCAATTACCCAAACATTAACTGGGAGAACTACTCAAGTACTAACTCCCTTGCCCAACGCTTCCTAGAATTTATAAACTCAAACTCCTTGGATCAACTGGTCAACACCCCCACCAGAGGTGACAACATATTGGACCTGGTCATCACCAACATGGGTGACCGGTGTTCTACACTGGTGGTCAACCCCTCGCTGGTTAGATCAGACCATAGACTAATCACTCTGGATATCCACATTCCACCCCAACACCCAATCAAGGAAACCACCGTGAAAAACTTTTCAAAAGCAAACTTCACATTACTTAAGACTGAGGTGGAAAGGTTCACAGCCACCATGCTAAAGGACAACACTGTCCAAGCTGCTGATTCCCTTACAAAGGCACTCTATGAGCACCTGCAAGAATGCATGGATCGTGCTATCCCAAGCAAAACCAAGACTCACTCCAACAAGAAAAGGAAATCAGTCTGGTGGACCCCTGCCATAAACAAGCTATACAACAGAAGGAGGAAACTAGTACAGAAAAAAGTAAAATCCCAAGAAGGAAAGACATCCCTGATCAGTATCAGCAAGAAACTACGATCCCTCATAAAATCATCCAGGGCTAGCTTTGAAAGAAAAATTGCCAAGAACCCCAAAGATAACCACAAAGCATTCTTTAGCTATGTCAAGAACCTAAGTGGAAACTCTCAGATCTGCTCTGAGTTAGTGCAGAATGGCACACAATACACTGAACTGACTGATATTGCCAACATTCTGGTAGACAGGTTTAGTGCAAACTTCACCCGCCTCTCACCCTCTAAAGGGCCCATAACCATACCAGAAGAATGCA
The DNA here is from genome assembly GCF_019279795.1 of Protopterus annectens. Lineage (NCBI taxonomy): Eukaryota > Metazoa > Chordata > Ceratodontiformes > Protopteridae > Protopterus > Protopterus annectens. The sequence goes on along the minus strand of NC_056736.1, from coordinate 474,433,733 downwards.
GAGCCCTGGCAATCGCTGACACAGAGGTTAAAACTGTCCTCTCCAAAGCCAAAAACACAGCTTCAATGGGACTGAATGTTTTCCCAGGCTGTGTCTTACACGAACTCCAAAATGAACTAACCCCTCACCTAAACACACTGTTCAAACTCAGCCTCTCTACAGGCTATGTACCCATAGAGTGGTACACAGAAACAGTTATCCCAATCCACAAAGGTGGAGCTACAATGGACCCCAGGAACTATCACCCAATAAGCCTGACTAGCCTGGTCTGCAAGGCTATGGAGCACATCATCATGGAACTCATTAACAGAGACATTGGGAACCTCCAAACATTGGACCCTACCCAGTTTGGCTTTGCTAAGGGCAGATAATGCCTTTTTAACCTGGTGGACTTCTTTGAGACAGTTACCAAGGCTTTAGATGAGGGAAAGGAGGTCCACACAGCCTACCTAGACCTTGCAAAGGCTTTCAATACCATTCCCCATTCTGGTATTATAGACAAGCTCACCAGCCTGAACATAAACCCCTACATCATGAGATGAGCTGCCAATTGGCTCACGGATAGAACCCACACAGTGAGAGTTGCAGGCTGTAGGTCCGACTCTAAACCGGTTACAAGTGGCATCCACCAGGCTCACTCCTGGCATCCCTCCTGTTCGGTATATACTTCTCAGAGGTACAAAAAAGCACAGGAGGACTATGACTGACCAGGTTTGCAGACAACTGCAAGCTGGGGACCATAATTGACTCTCCATTTGATACAGACATCCTCCAGAAGGGTCTCACTGAGATGGATACCTGGTGTCAAAACCATGGCTTCAAGCTAAATGCCAGAAAGTGCATAGTCATCCCCTTTAGAAAAAACAAATTACCCACAAACCACCACATAGGTGGTAGTCCCCTATATACAGAAAATGTAATACTGGCTCTGGAGACCCAAGTAGATAGTAATCTCTCCTTTGATAATCATATTGCCAAGGTGGTTAGAAAATCCTTCTATGTGGCCCACCTAATCACAAAAGAGTTTGTATCTAGAACAAAAGAGGTTATTGTGCCCCTCTACTCATCACTCATCAGACCCATCATAGAGTACAACACCCCATTTGGGATGTACCTTACAAGACACCTGCAACAGCTAGAAAGACCACAGAAGTACCTCACCAAGAGGATTACTGGCCTCAAACAGATGCCCTATGCAGCCCGACTGAAGAAACTCCAGCTGTACTTGGTTGCATACCGCTTACTCAGAGGTGATCTCTGCCTGACATACAAAGATAGATTTGATAGATAGAATTGATGGACATGCTCCACCTAAAAAAAAAAAATATATCCCCGAGAACCACACGCTCTAGGGATCTAAACCTCACCACAATGATAAATCGGATGTGTTGGAGGGATAGATTCCTGTCCCAGAGACTCCCCATGCTTTGGAATAGGATTCCAATCTACATTAGGCAGAGCCCCTCACTAACACGCTTCAAGAGAAACCTTGACGAGTGGATGGGAAACAGAAAATTTACCCTGGGTATCACTGCAGTGGCTCTGCTGGACAGAGGCACAGGGAACTAATGGTTCTGTTGGACAGAGGCATAGAGAACTAATCTAAGGGGGCAGCAAAAGCCAACACATTCTGGCTAGGCTTACAGATGCCCTTGGGCAGATAGCCTAGTACTTACCTATGAACATATGAACCTAATAGATCCCAAAGAAATAATGAAAAGATTTACCATATATATATATATATATATATATATATATATATATATATATATATATATATACTAAACTATCTGATGTCTAAATGAAATTAATTGACAAATCAATCTCTATGTCTAAAATTCAAACTCAGATTTCTAAACTGAAACAAAATAAAGCGCCAGGTAATGAAGGGATTATATCTGAACTTTATAAGTTGTTACACAAATAAGCCTTTGACATACTACACAAGGGTTTTTCTATACTGAAGGACCCAGCTACAGTTCCTCCTTCTTAGAAATAGAAGCTTATCTCTCAAATTTTGAAAATGGACAAAGATCCTACTGAATGGTTTTCATACAGGCCAATTTCACTTTTAAATGTAGATTATAAATTCTGCATGGCAATTCATTATAATAGATTGATATATATTCTACCCTCCATGATTGACACAGATCAAACTGTCTTTATCTTAAACAGAAATACTTCTGATATTATTAAAGGAATAATCACAATAACTGAATATGCAGATAAAACAAAAGAGAACTTAGTATTAATGAGTCTTGATATTAATAGTGCTTTTAACTCAGTAAACTGAAAATATCTCTTGCTAGTTTTAGAAGAACATAATTTCTCAAGTAATTTCACACATTGTATTAACCTTCTTTATAATTATTGTTTTGCATATGTTAAAATAGGTACTTTTATTTATGATTCTATAAAAATTTTGAAAGGAGCCAAACAAGGATGTCCTCTTTCACCTCTGCTTCCCCCCTAATTATAAAACCATTTGGTAATTTTCTCAGATCAAATATAGATATAAATGGTATTGACATAAATGAGAATTTAAACTCTAAAATTCAACTGTTTGCTTATGACTTCCTCCTGACATTAATGTCAATGATAATTCTCTATCTGCAGTTTTCTTAGCAATGAATGTATTTCAAAGAAAATCTGGTTTATTATTTGCAGATGATAAAACAAAAATCCTACCTATAAATGCAAATAAAAATAGAATAAAAAATAAATGCATTAAATATATTGTCAAACAGAAGAAAATTAATTATTTGGGGATAATTATAACAGATAACATTAAAAATATAATAAATCATAATTATACTAACAATATAAACAATATAAAAAATCTAACAGACAAATGTAATAAAATGGTCTTCATGATGGAAGAGAGGTCATCGATAATCAAAATGATTATCTTACCAAAAATTTTATATATTATATAATAACTATCATTACCCCCAACAAAAAGTTGTATTAAAGAATTTCACACTTTAATTTTGAGATTTTTCTTGTATCCCAATAAACAAAGAATTGATTTAAACCAGCATATGAGAGACTGGGCATCAGGAGAGATAGGACTACCAGATCTAGAATTGTATTCATTACCATCAATTATAAAGGCAAGATATATTTGGATTAATAACACCTACACAGTTAGGTGGAAAGAGTGTTTAGGAATTTTTTTATTTATTTATTTGTTTATTTTATTTTATTTATAGTTTGTTTGCCAAGATAGTCCATTGGGCCATGAAGAGCCCATTTTCAATGGAGTCCTGGAGAGAAAAGCTCCAGAAAATTACAAATTACAGATTTAACATGAGTTAATTATTAGAGAAATGTAATGTGCACAAATGATGCAAAATTAAACAAATAGAAAAACATATATTAGTAGAGTGCACATATTAGTACAATGCAATAAGAGTAATATTTACAAACAGTCAAAGTTTTTAACAGTTTAACATATTAGCACAATGCAATAGCAGAAACAGTCTAAATTTTTTAACAGTTATGCTAATTCATGCAGTTAATTTCTAGCCTAATGAATTGTACCATTCTAGGAGTTATGCTAATTCCTAGAGTTTATTAGGGGTACAGAACAATGGGAGGCTATTGTGAATTATGGCATATAGAGAGTAGCTATAGTGTAGGGAAATTATGTGGGGTGGGAGCAAGAGCATTCCCATAGTGAAGTTAGGGGTATGTGAATGTTTTGAATGAAGAGAGGCTGCTGCTGGTGCAGATGAGAGGTGGGAGGGACTTCCAATGGTGTGCTAGCGAGAAGGACATTAGATGTTTCCCTGGTGGATGGGCAGGTTTATGCAGTTCAATTACATTTTGGGAATTAGATCTCAAAAGTCTATTTGGTTGGTGCATTTTAAAGGTGGTGGCAAGAGATGGACAGAGACAGGGGGTGAAAATAAGTTTGTGTGCTTGGACAAGTTGAATACAGATGAGGTAATTGGACTGCTCAAGCCAATTCAGTTGGTGTAGGGCAGTGCAGTGATGGGAAGTGGATCTATGGCTGGTTGCAAATTTTGTTATTTCATTATAGCAAGAGGAGAGTTTAGTCTTGAGGGAGGATTGCAGGTTAGTAAGGATAGAGGCACCGTATAGAAGGGATGGGATAAGGTAAGTGTTGGCGAGGGTGAGCCTAGTGGAGGGAGGGATGTGATGGCTGTGGCGGTAAAGCATGCCTATTTTTTGTGTGTTTTTTTTTATATTTACATGTAGATGATTATCAAACTTTAGCTGGTCATCGATCAGGACTCCTAGTAGTTTAGCATTAGAGACTATTTTGAGAGGAGTATTATTTTGACTGGTGACTGAGAATGAGGTTTTATCTAAGTTGGTGGTTTTGGAAGCAGTAAATATCATGAGTTTAGATTTAGTAGCATTGAGTGCTAGATGGTTATCCATCATCCATTACTCAGTTGAGGAGAAGGCATCTTGGGTTAATTTTACTAGGGTGGGTATAGAAGAGGCAGAGCAGATTATTGATGAATCTTTGGCATAATGGACAAGGTTGGCATTTGGGATGACTTGGTAGAAATCGTTTATGACCATATTGAATAAAAGGGGGCCTAAAATTTAACCCTGGGAGATACCTGTGGGAGTACTGAGAAAAGGGGAGGTGGCTTTTTTCCATCTGACTGCTTGTTGCCTGTTTGAGAGGTAACTGGTAAACCAGTTAATAGAGGAGTGGGATAAATTTAGTTTGGAGAGTTTAGTGAAAAGAAGGTTATGAGAGATAGTGTTGAATGCCTTAGAGAGGTCAAGGAGGAGAGTGGACATGATGTGGCCAGTGTCACGGGCCTTATTAATGGTTTCTAGGAAGGAGAGGAGAGCTGTGGTAGTGCTGTGGCTGGGTCTGAAACCATGCTGAGTAGGAGTTAGAAGTTGGTTGTTTATGAGGTAAGGTAGAAGTTGTAGATGGATGCATTTTTCAAGAAGTTTAGAAATGGGGGATAAGATAGTGAAGGTCAAAGTTTGTGATATTATTGTTATTACCAGCTTTATGGAGTGGAATAATAAAGGACTTTTTCCAGAGCTAGGGAACTTGACATTCAGCAATAGATCAATGTATAAGAATGCAAATGGGAAGAGCTATGCCTTCCACAGCAACTTTTAAGAAATATGAGGGTATATCATCAGGGGCATTGGAGCCGGGTTTTAATGTTAGTAGAAGTTTTTTTTTTATGGTGGCTGTAGGGATGAGGTTGAAGGAGAAAGGAAGAGATTGGGAGCAGTAGATGCTAAGGGAGGGAGGAATAGGTGGAAATAAGGGTGGGGAAGCCAAATGGGAAGTGAAGGATGATGTAAGATTACTTATGGAATCGATACAGCAAGTGTTAAATTGGGTGGCTAAGTCCAAGTCAGAGGCATCTGGATCAGGGCAGGGGTTTTCTTTTTTGCCAGGGTTGAGAAGGGAGGAGATTCCTTGCCAGAATTTTTTGGGTTTGGTGTTATGTTTGGTTTGGAGTGTAGAGAAGTAGGCTTTGTGGTCTGAGATAATACTTTTTTTTACTTTGTTACAAAGTGTTTTAAATTCATTAAGGGTGGTGATAGCTTTATTTTTGGAGTAGTGTTTCCTGGAATCGCATGGCTAGTAAGGTATTTTTGGTTAGCCAAGGTACAGGATTGCTTCTTATGCATTTTGTTTTCAGAGGGGCAAAGGAGTCAAGCAAGTTGAGGAAAGCTGAGTTAAAGTAGGTAACGGCATTTTCTAAAGAAAGGGTTTTTAGTGGTTTCCAGTTCATTTTTTAGTGCATTAGAGAATGTGCTAGGATTAAAGTTTTTTAAACATTGAGTGAAGGTGTAGGTATGAGTTAGTTGTATGAAGGAGGGAAGATGGTTGGCAAAAGTGGGGAAGTGGTCACCTAATGGGTTGGGCAGAGTGCCACTATCAGAGATGTAATGTAGATGAGAAACTAGAATCCATTTCAGGGTGTTTCCAGTAAAGAAGTTCTTGGAAGGCATAGTTGTTGAGTTAATAACCTGAGTGAAGTTGTACAAGTTTATATTAAGCGAGTTTGTAGGAGAGTGAATTGCTGACCGGTTAATATTAACATCACCCAGGATAATAGTTTCATTAGTGATGTTGTTAGAGAACCAGGAGAGAATATCTTCAAGAGTTGAGATATTACTATTAATATATAAGATATAAGATAATATTTGCTAACAGAAGGGAATGAAAGAGAAATGGAAGATGAGTTGAGTTGGGGAAGGCTGCTTACAAGCCAAAGCAGAGTGAACTCCAGGAGATAATGAATATTAGCTCAAACAGGTAGACATATACACAAAGTTAACTTCAGCGTTTTGTGATTGCAGACAGTTCAGACCCAGACTGAGCTTTTCTTATAACAATGTATCCACTGTTCTGATAAAAGATAAAGGTGGTACAGCAGCTGAACACTTAAAGTGGTGTTAGATCTAGAAAAGAAGAGTACAGAGAGGAGTAAGCACTTTTGAGATGGTAAAGATACATTATAAAGATTACAAAACAAACTGAGCAAATAGCTACTGCATACAGGAAAATATGTCTTGAATAAACTACTAGTATATGCAGATACTGAGCCAATTGGAAAAACACATCAGTGAGAAGGAACCTCAGCTGACAGGTATGCAGTCACAGATAAAAATATAGTGAGCAGCACTCTGTCCTGTGTCTCTAATGTGATTCTGCCCACCACTGACACCACAATTATATAGAAATAATTAGACACCAGTATGTGCTGTCTACACACAACACATATACAGGAATAATATTAGTTAAAATATGTTTTATAAAACTGTAAACATAATGGATATTACAATAATTATCTCATACTAAATAACAGTCTACATTGGTTATTATAGGATTACCTTATAGAATAAAGTCACCAAACAAGAGAATCCTATTTCATTTCTACTATATTACACACTTTTAAAATGTATATATATAGAAACCTGGCATATAAAGCATGGATCTTGCTTATATTTCCTATGGCATATACCAAAATAACATATCTACCTCAAAGTTAGAAACAATGTTCACATTTATAGAGAAAAGTCTGCTATATTGGTTTCAATTAATGAAAGATGAAAATGTATATTCTGTTGATTATATTAAGAACAAATATAATTTAGATAAAGGCGTGGCACGATGTATAATCTTGCAGACAACATGTAGAAGGGGAAATTAAGTTAATGCAACCAAGGATAAGAGAGCATATTCCACAAATAATTGAATATCTGATATTCTTAATGCAAAAAAACACATTGGGACAGGGCCTCTTTTCTAAATTATATTAAGTTGTGAGGAGAGAAACAAAAAGTTGCAATGACAATTATTGGAAGTATTTTACCCAAATGAATAATAGATCTCTGAGTGAAGAAGATAAAAAAATAATTATAATATCTTCTAAACATATCTTTTAAACATACACCTTCATCTCTTATACGGCATCTCTTGACTTGGAAATGTTTGCATAGATCTTTCTTCATACCACATAAAATTGAATTAATGTTGAAGAAGTAAACAAGTGTGTTGCAGATGTAAACAAGAACTTAAAGCAGATTGGCAACATATGTTTTTGACAGTACTGTCTTAGCACTTTATCAATCTGTTTTAGAGGCTTTTTTGGAGATAAATTTGTTTTATATAAATCACTAATCCTTTCTAACAATCCTATTCCTATATGGGTTAAAAAATGAAATATTGCATTTTGTGGTCTATGCTATCTATAGCGAGAAAGGTTATAACTCAGAATTGGAAGAATGAATCTACACCCTCCTTCAAAGAATTTATAAATATTGCAAATTAAGTCTTTCAGTTGGAAATCATTACAATTTAAGTCAAGAAGAACCAAGATTACCTCTTGCTACAATGCATGGACAAAACTTAGAGATCTGCTTGGCAAGCAAAAATAACTGCATTTTAGATTTAATGTAATGTATAATAACTTGAATAACTTTATTGTTAATGGACACTCCTGTTGATATTTTTTTCTTTTGTATGGGAGGTTTAGTTGAAAGGTTTTCATTTATTATATTCACAAATCTCTGACTGTAAATATTGTTGAGATTATTTTACAAACTGAAAATCCAATAAAAACTTAAAAAAAAAGAAATACATAAAATACAAAATTGAAAAATAAACCACTGCAGTGGAACCCTAATCTAACTAGGTTCTAAAATAAAAGAAGAAAACTCATTGCACACAAAAAATAAGTTGAACTGTCAAGAAGCCAAAAACGTGCTTGCTATACTACACAACAAACTTCAAATCTTGATCAATTCAGCCAAACTAGGTATGAGGTAAAAACAGCCACCCAAGTAAAAAATAACCAAAGTGCCTTCTTTGACTGCATTACAAATCTCAGAAACAATACATAGCTCTGCTCAGAGCTAATAGTAAATGATATCATACACTTAGACCCAAAGGACATAGACAATACACAAGCAGACAAATTCAGCTGAAACCTCACCCCCCCTTTCCCCTCCAGTATTCTCAGATCTAATACGCACATCTACCTCCATCCACAAATCTCTCAATAAAAAGTGCTCAAGGCAATATCTAAGGCCAAGAACACTATATTCATGGGTCCAGATTACATACCAGTGTACCTACTGAGTAGACTGTAACATGAACTGTCAGACCCCCAAAAGATACTATTAAACATTAGCCTCGACATAGGCTCTGTGCTGGATAAGTGGAAGAAACCTACAATCATTTATTTTCACAAACGTGGGCCTGCAACAGACCCAGTAAGTACAGAGCCATAAACCTGACTAGCCTTCTCTGTAAGGCTATGCAAAGGATCATTATGGAACTAATAGGTTCATAGATTTAGTACTAGGCTACCTACCCTTATGGGCCATTTTAAGGTTAGCCAATTAACCCATGTGAGAGTCAAATCCTGCACCTTGTGTCTGTAAGGTAAACACCTTAACCATTATGCCAACCTCCTACCTGATAGATAAGTATAAGGATATAAATGACCTACCAACTTTCAAATCAGCCCAGTACAAATTTGGCAAAGGCAGGTCCTATGTACTTATTCTGGTTGACTTCTTTGAAAAAGTCACTGAGGTAATAAGCAAGGGCAGATAAATGCACATTTCCTATCTGGACCTTGCAAAGATGTTCAACACCATCCCACACTCAGACATCACATATTAACTCTCCTGACTAAATGTTAACCCACAAGAAAGTCACTGGATTCCACACTGGCTCAAAAATAGAACACAGGAAGTAAGTGTAGATGAATATCCCTTCTCCAAAAGAACTGTCACTGGTGGACTGCCCAGGGATTCAGTCCTTGGTCCGCTCCATTTTGGCAGCTGGCAACTTATACAAATACCTGTATAACTGCATTGACTCAGCCATACCTGATAGGACCAAAATAATCTCCTCAAGAGAGAGCAAACCTGCATGGTGGACAACTGCCAATAACAGGCTTTACAATAATAGGAAGGAATTGCTGTCTAAGACTAAGAGGGAATGACCCCTCCTAAACTAGAAACAATCCATCCTTAGCTTAAACAAGCAAATAAGACTTCTTGTGAAGTCCTCCAAAGCAAACTAGCTTCCTTAACAAAGGACAACCACAAGGCATTCTATAGCTACATCCATAACCTAAAAGGAAAGGCCCAGATTTGTGCTGAACTGGTAGTTAATGCTACCACATCTATTAAGCCTGTGAACATAGCTAACCTGTTGGCCGACATGTCCTGTGAAAACTTCACTCCCCTGTCCCCATCACACGTACTCCATGACATCCCTACCACCTGTCCACTACCTTGTATCTCTAAAGAACAGGTCAAGAATGCCTTCTCTAAGGCCAAAAACACAGCTCCTATGGGACGTGATAACATCCCAGACTGCATTCTACATGGGCTCCAACATGAATTAACAACACTACTGGGTACTCTTTTCAATCATAGTCTAAGCACTGGCTTCATACCAGCTGAATGGAACACAGCCACTGTTATTCCCTTGCACAAAGGTGGTGCTTCCACTGACCCTAGGAACTATAGACCTATTGGCCTGACTAGCCTTATCTGCAAGGCCCTGGAATGAATCATCATGGACCTTATGAACAATCATATAGATAATGTCCAAACACTTGACCCTATTCACTTTGGATTTTTCAAGGGGAAATCATGCCTGTTAAACGTGTTGGACTTCTTCAACACAGTCACCAAGGCCCCGGAGGAGGGGAAATCTGTGCATACATCCTACCTGGACTTAGCCAAGGTGTTTGACACTATCCCCCACTCAGACATCACTGACAAACTCACCCAACTAGGCATCAACCTTAGATGGGTCATTAATGGGCTCACTAATAGACCTCATATAGTCATAATAGGGGAATCCACCTCCAACAGCAGACCTGTAACCAATGTGTTCCACAGGGATCGGTCCTGGGACATCTGCTTTTTGGAATCTATTTCTCTGAAGTACAAGCAAAAACTAAAGATCTGTGGCTGACAAAATTTGCTGATGACTGCAAACTGGGAGCAGTTGTAGAATCTCCAAATGATGCCAACATCCTACAAGTGGTTCTTACACAAACAAATGTTTGGTGCCAAAATCATGGCCTTAAACTCAGTGCAAGAAAATGTATTATCATTCCTTTTGGTAAGAGTAATGTTTCTGCTAACTACCACATCAATAGCAACACCTTAGATATGCACTCAGTGGTGAGAGACCTGGGTTCACAGGTGGACAGCAACTTTACTTTTGACCACCATGTCTCCACAGTGGTAAGAAGAACATTCTATATTGCTCATCTCATAAGTAAGGGCATTGCCTCCAGGGAGGAAGAAGTTATAACCTCCCTGCACTCTTCCCTCATCAGGCCAATAATTGAGTACAATGCCCCTTTTGGTATGTACCTTTCCAAGCACCTGCAGGAACTGGAGAAACCACAAAGGTTCCTCACAAGGAAATTTCAAGGTCTTCAGTATCTGTCCTATGGAGATCATCTAAAATCACTGTCACTTTATTCTTTTTCATACAGACTACTCAACGGTGATCTCTGCCTTGCATACAAGGCAATCTCTGACCCTGCTTTACTGGAAAATTCTGCATATCCATGTCAAATGGTACACTGGTTACTCAGTCTAGAGACCTTAACCTAGCATGTGACTTTAATAAAACCTGATGGAGAGACAGATTTGTCTCCCAGACATTACCTCACCTTTCAAACAGATTCCCACTTCATGTCAAACAGAGCACCTCATTGGCCCTCTTCAAACGCAATCTAGACAATCGGATGGGTGACTGTAAATTCACCCTGGGGATTCCAACTGTGTCCCTCTTGGACATGGGCAATAGATGCTGATCCAGGAAATAAGGGTAAGAACTTGGCTAGGCTTGTAAGGACCCTAGGGCCATTAGCCTAGTAACTTCCTATGATCTTATGGTTTACTTCTTGGATGCTAGGGGATTGTGGCTGACCAAGTTTGCAGATGACTGCAAACTTGGTGCCATCATAAACTTCCCAGGGACACATTGATTCTACAAGAGGGCCTATTCAAAACAAATAGTCTTTGCCACAACTGCTGGCTAAAATTTAATGCCAATAAATGTATAATTGTATCCGTCTGCAGGCATGACTCCCTTTGTAACTATCACATTGGCAACCCCCCCTGAAAACTGTTCCCCATAGTTAGAGATCCGGAAACCTTTGCTGAAAATGAACTTTCCTTTGATCACCATGTATCAGCTATGGAAAGGAAGTCCTTTCTCATTGTACAGCTTATATTGAAAGGTATAGAATCCAATTCCAGGCATGTAACTGGTCCTATGTACTCACTACCTAGTAGGCTGTTCATTGAGTATAATGCTCTTTCAGTGTGTAACTGTTCAGGCACTTGCCACAGCTGGAATAACTGCAATGCTTCCTCACTAAAAAAGTCAAGGGTTTTAATCATAAAGAACTATTCAGACCAACTCAAAGTATTATCTCTCTTCTTGGTATCATGCAGTCCACTAGCAGGCAACCTCTGCCTTTTGCATATTGCCTTAACCCTGTTTTGACAGACCTATTACATATTCAGAAAATCAGTGGTAACAGAAACACCTGCTAAGGGAATCTCAGTCTCTTTTGCAAGATTAACAGATCATGCTGGAGGAATAAGAGGGGATCAGGCTTACCCTCCACATTAAGCAGAGTACGTCTCTTATTCTATTCAGATGTAACATGGACAAATGGATGGGTAACCACAAATTGACCCCGGTTTAGAACCAGTGGCCTTAGCACAAAGGAGAGACATGTCTTTGCAGATTCATACTTCTGTCATGCATCTTTGGAGATTCATAGGTTCATAGGTTGGTACCAGGCTATCGGCCCTAGGGCCTATACAAGCCTAGCCATAACAATTCCCTGGCTATTTCTTTCCACACTATTTACTTCCCGGACCCCTGTCTAGCAGGGCAACTGACATGATCCCCGGGGTGAATTTCCTTTCTCCCATCCAATCATCAAGGTTCCTTTTGAAGAGGGCCAAAGAGGTGCTCTGCTTGACATGTATGGGCAGTCTATTCCAGAGTCTGGGGAGTCTCTGGGTCAGGACCCTATCCCTCCAGCATGTTTTGTTTATTGTGATGACAAGGTTTACATCCCTGGAGTGTGTGGCTCTGAGGGATTGGGATTTATTTAAGTGTAGCATGTCCAACAGCTCTGGGTTTGACATGGCTTTGTATGTTAAGCAGGGATCGCCTCAAAGTAGACGGTATGCGACAGAGTATAACCAGAGTTTTTTAAGGCGGTCAGCATAGGGCATCTGCTTTAGGCCTGTGATTCTTTTAGTGAGGTAGTTCTGCGGCCTTTCCAGTTGTTGCAGATGTCATGAGAGGTACATATCAAATGGGGCATTGTATTCTATAATGAGTCTAATGAGGGATGAGTACAGTATGACAATGACCTCCTTTTTTCTGGATGAAAAGCCCTTAGTGATAAGGTGTGCCACATAGAAGGATTTCCTGACTGTTGTAGTGATGTGGTTATTGAAGTTGAGACTACTGTCCACCTGTGTCCCTAATTCTCCTATCATATTTTCGGTGTTTAGTGTACTGCCATCTATGTGGTAATTCACAGGTACATGTTTTTTTCCCAAAGGGGATAACTATACATTTCTTGGCATTGAGCTTGAGCCCATGGCTCTGGCACCAAGCATCTGTTTCTGTAAGGCCCTTTTGTAGACTATCCACATCATTTGGGGATTCAATAATGGCTCCCAGTTTGCAGTCATCTGCAAACTTTGTTAACCAGAGTCCCCTAGTGTTGGCCTGTACTTCAGAGAAGTAGATGCCAAACAAGAGAGGTCCCAGGACTGAACCCTGAGGTACTCCACTTGTCACCTGTCTGGAGCTGGATTTGGAGTCAGCTACTTTTATAGTGTGGGTTCTATCAGTAAGCCAGTTGGCAACCCATCGAGTGACATAGGGATTAATGCCCAGCTTAGTAAGTTTATCTATGATTCCAGAGTGAGGGATGGTGTCAAAGGCCTTGGCGAGGTCCAGATAGGCTGTGTGGACTGCCTTACACTCGTCCACAGCTCTGGAGACTGATTTGAAGAAGTCAATCAGGTTCAGGAGACAAGATCGGCCCTTCACGAACCCAAACTGGGTGGAATCCAATGTTTGAAGGTTGCCAATGTCTTTGTTTATAAGTTCCATGATAATATGTTCCATGGCCTTGCAGATCAGGCTCATCAGACTGATTGGGCGGTAGTTCCTGTGATCCAAGGTAGATCCCCCCTTGTGGAGTGGGATGACTGTAGCTGTGCACCACTCAGTGGGCACAAAGCCTGAGGTGAGGGTATGATTAAACGTGACACTTAGGTGACGTGCCAGTTCATTTTGTCATTCATGTAGTACACAGCCCGGGATGTCATCTGGTCCCATGGATGCTGTACTCTTAGCTTTGGAGAGTGCGTTTTTTACCTGTGTGGTCATTATGACCAGAATTTGGCAATCTTCTGGTATTGAGATGGGACATTTAGGGGGTGAGAGGGAGTGAAGTTGGCACTGAATCAATCTGCCAGGATATTGGCAATATCCTTGGGATCAGTATATTTAATGCTATTCTGTTGTAGCTCAGAGCAGATCTGAGCATTGCCATTTAGATTCTTGACATAGTTATAGAATGCCTTGTGGTTGTCTTTGGAATCTTTGGCAATTTTATTTTTGTAACTAGCTTTGGAGGATTTTATGAGGGATCTCAGCTTCTTACTGAGGTTGGTAAGGGAGTTGTTTTGCATCCTGGGATTTTCATCTTTTCTGCAACAGTTTCTTCCTTTTGTTGTAAAGTTTGTTTATGGCAGGGGACCACCAGATTGGCTTCCTTTTTTGGAGAAGATCATCTTGGTTCTATTTGAGATGGCACGATTCATGCATGAGTGGATGTGCTCATACAGTGCCTTAGTGTAGGACTCAGCAGTTGAACTTTCAATTCCCGTCTGCATGAGTGTCATGAAGTTTGTAACTTTTGACTTGAGTAGCCTGAAGTTGGCTTTGGAGAAGTTTTTTATGGAGGTTTCCTTACTGTGAATGTGGATGTTAAGGGTGATTAGCTTATGGTCTGACCTGACCAACGAGGTGGTGACCATAGGTGTGGAGCATCGATTTCCCATGTTGGTAATGACCAAGTCTAGGATATTGGAGCCTCTGGTGGGACTATGGATTAGTTGATCCAGGGCATTGGAATTTATGAATTCCAAGAACCGTTGGGCAAAGGTGTTGGCACATGAGTAGTTTTCCCAGTTAATGGCAGGGTAGTTGAAATCACCCAGTATTAGTTTGTTTGGTTGTATATTAATATTTTCCAGTATGTTTAGAAAGCTGTAGTGAGAATCCTGCGGCATGGTGGGGGATCTGTAGCAAGGTACAATTTGAATTGCAGTCTTACCTAGTGTTAGTTGCACCTGGAGAATTTCAGACGCATTGTGTTGGGAAACTAACCTGGTGGTGTGAATATCCTTGGTGAATATGGACACTCCTCCATCTTTAATGTTTTGATCATGGTTTGGTTGCCAAAAAGTGTGGTAAGAGCTGTAGCCTGGTATTGCATGGGTGCTCTCTGGGGCCTTGAACCAGGTCTCAGTTACTGCACAGATATCAATGTTCTCTATTTTTAGGAGTGCCTCGAGAGAGTGCATTTTGAGGTTTAGACTTCTAGAATTGAGTAGCATTACCTTCAGATTTTGCATGCTTGTACCTGTTACAGTGGTGGTTTTGTCCTTTGAACTTTGCCTAAAAAAGGTACTATAGGGGTGGCAAGAGCCTTAGCCTGTAACCTGAATCCCAGGGTTGACAGGTGCATACCATCTCTGGCAAAGCATCATGGTCTGTTGATCATGTCGTCCCAGGCAGATAGATACTGGATCCCCTTTGAATGACTCCAGAAGCTTAGCCAATTGTTGAAGTCAATCATTTTGTCCTTATATTGTGGTATCATTCTGGGCAAAGGCAGGATGCTACTCAGGGCTAGGGTCATACCTGCCTGGGCCACATGATCCGAGTGCTCTTCCATGTCTCTTTTCATGTAGTCCAGGGAGGTACGTCTCAAGTCATTCACTCCAACATGGACAATGACAGAGTCATATTTGTACTTGTTGTGGAGTGACTTGAGTGCATGAGTTATGTGGTGGATCCTGGCACCCGACAGGCAGCTGACTGTAATTTTCTCCTTGTTCAACCTGGTGAGTGGGACATCAGTGTGCCTGACTATAGAGTCACCTATGACTAAAGTGTTAGGTACGTTGTCTTGCCCTAGGAGTTGTTGCTGGGTGGCACACCGGTGTTGTGAGCTATGTGACACTTTGGTTGTGATTGGTGTTTGCTTGCATTTCAGCTTAGGAGGTCTTTGTTTCTTGGGCAGGTTACAGTTAAGGACCTCTGCATATGTGGATTTAGCGTTGCTATGTGTGGGTGTTGGTGGTGTGAGTTTAGAAGGGCTATGTGTTGTTTGAGGTTTAGTGCAGGTGTTAACCTTCTCCTCTTGACTGTCTAGCACAATCTTGGTTGGAGAGAGCTTTGCTTCCAGTTTGGCTATGTAAGTACATCTCTCACAGGTTGTAGTGTTGGGTGGTAGGAGGAGGGGGTTGTGTGTGTAGATGAGGCAATTGCTGCATTGCCCCAGTATGCCCAGATTCACCAGTTGTACAGGAGAAATCACTGGAAGCTGACCCTTGGACATGCCTGGTTTGGTGTTTTTTTTTTTTTTTGAAAAGTACAGGAGCTGTTTTCCCTTAGCTTAGCAAGGTAATTTGCAATTATAGGCTGTTTAGTGCCTATGATGAATTTCTCCTTATTAATAAGGAGAGTTGAGTGCTTTTATCAGTTTAAGGCTTCCTAGTGCTTTCCAGCAGGTATTAGAGCAAGTGATAATCACAGGGATGCTTAAAGATTAGATGAAAAAAAATGGTTTATCATAACACTGCAGTGTGCACTGGAAAAGTTAGATGTGAAAGTAGGTAACTTAAGTTTCACCTGTCTAAAAAGTTAAGTTTTAGTGGAGAGTCACTATTTTTAAAACAGCAAGATAGATAGAAAGGGGGTGATCACTTTTGTATTCCGGTACTATGGAATACAGTAAAATGGCCAATAAATTAAATAGTGAAAAGGAAGTGATTTCACAAAATGATAATTTTGTGCTTACTCATACAAGCCAGTGAAAGCAGAGAGAAAATGAGATATATGGTCAAATTAACATAAGAGGCAGGCAACTAGAAAGACAGTGGTATTTAAGAACACAACAGTTACAGGGTGGGGGTGGTGGAGAAAAATTTCTGGGTTCAGGCACCTAGGAGGTGCGACATCCACCTGTGAGACAGCCAGATGTGGACACATGGCAGGTTGACAATTTAGCTGCAGTGACAAATGCCTGTGGACAATTCCCTGTGAGAATTGAGGAATCCCCTGCACCCTAACCACAGGTGGCAGATACAAACCCCCACAGTGATACACTGTGCACCCCCTTAGAAGCCACCATGTGCAACTGTCAGTGGAACATGTGGCTGGCATAGCATGCCACGTGGGCATGAAAGTGGTACCATGAAACCTGTGTGCTGTGGGCAAAGCCTTTATTAATTCAATATGCAATGTGATGTGTGTAGTGCTTGGTGTGTACTAAACCCAAATAGTATCACAACTTGTAGAAATGTGCCACAGCATGGAGGAAATCCTGCACATCACTGTAGTCACACTTATGTTGTAAGATGTGCTTTAGGCGACGCTCCCTTACAACAATAGCCTTCCTACACGGTGTCACAGGCATCCCCCTCAAAAGAGATTCCCGTTTTGTATCTGTCAGGTTCTGCTCCTGCTGCAGAACAGACAGAAGGTTGGATAGCTGTACAATAGGGCATCCCAGTAATACCTTCAGCCAATGATGCCATGCCTCCACCTGGTTGTTAGTCCGCGGGAAGCCCATTTTTGAGACATCAGACACATTCCAAAACCGCAAAGGGTACGACGATGGCATTCATGTCTGTGCTGAGCAGCAGGAAGCATACTTGCGTGGTTGGCCTCGTACATAGTGATGGTCTAGAAAAACGCCAATAGGCTGAGCACAGTCCGGTAAGGAAGCCACAATGTCCAGAAATGCAGGGACAACATCATCCAATGGTAGGAATGCCAACGCAATTAGCTTGCTGATGGCAATTGAGAAAGCAGTGTCCGTGCCATAGAGGGCCACAAGGTGGTGATGCTGGATCTGGCGCCAGATGTTCTGTGCAAAATGGAATAGGCATCCCTTCAGAATACTCCTAGGGAATGCCTTAAGGCTGGCATGAATTGCTGCTTTCTCAAAATCTGTCATAATATACTGTGGAGACAAGGTGCATCCCTGTTCAGCGGCCATACCCTTCTGTACCTCCCACAAAGCGGTGTATGCAGACTCCGACTTCTGTGTCATGAGACAGTACACCAGGGGTACGATCCTTGTTGAGATGTGAGTGCCAGTACATCCATGTAATGTATACAGCTGGCAACATATATCAGCCCATATGGGGAAGGTGCCATCTCCAAGAATGATGTCAGACCTGCACAGATCGGTCAAATTTTGTGTTGTAGTAAGTAGTACCAAGGAATCTGTCCCATCCATATCTGATCTTCTGTGGAGGATGAAGCTGCCACTATGGAGTGGATACTGGCTGACATCAATATCCGCAAGTGTTGCTAGAGGTGTAGCCATGGATCCCAGTGCCCACTGCCGTACCCTGGTTATGCTTTGCCGAAGGGTTGCACGACAAGGCATCTCCTGTAGTACGTTGTCATCCACTGTGCCTAGGGCACTCTGCATTACCAAGCTTGGCAGTTCATTACCGGTTACCACCCTCTGCCACAGTTCTGCTCACAGTCTAGCCACTTGGGCCATTGTTGCATCTGGGCCGTGCTGGTGTGGCAGTGATTTCAGCAGTTCTTCCCCCTCTTCCTGGCGAACAGTGATTGCACATCCTCTGCACACCTTTACTCTCCGCTCGATACATGCCCAGTACTGTTTCGGTGGTGCTTCACGCTCCAAATGGTAGAGGTACCCCTCAACTACCAGCATTGGTTTGCCACATTGGCTGGACACTGTGCTGTATCTGTTGCCAAGCAGACTGGGGCTATACAAATACATAGATTCCAGCATGGTAGCAGCACTTGTTGATGGCCTCTCAGTATCCATCACAGCCACTCTAGCTGGGAACAGGATGTACAACCAGCCTTGGAGCAAATCCCGTCCAGACGGTAGGTTACTCACTGTACACCACCTTGTCTTGTACCCTGTGAAGTAGCACTGCCTGCCACAGTGGCCCCGTACAGCTTGCACTCCACCCATCTATGACTGCCTCTCCGCTATGGTTTCAATATCTGCGGTTAACACAACCCTGGAGTTGCCATATGCTTGTTATCTGGTAGGTGTCTACAAAGCCTAATTGCAGCATAGGTTCTAAGTGTACTGCTCTGGCCCCCTTTAACTCCCAGTTGTTGCTGCTGGCCAATCAGGGTGTTGGGCCCAGTCTCAGTTTCAGTGGCAGAAGTTACATAGGGAGGTTTCTCTGTGTTGCACCCTTGTCTGCCTACATGGGACTGCGTACTTGTGTACACTCCAATTGCAGTGACAAATGGACAGGTTTGGTTACACCTGCAAGACATACACTACTGTGGAGTGGGAGATGGGTTAATGCTACTGTGTATATCTCCTGCTACTGGGTTAGAAGTCCATGCTTGCCCAGGTTGGCATGTTCCCACCTGACACTGCACTTAGGGGGCTCTACCAGGACAGGTACTGTCTGTTGCAGGCATGCCTCTCATTTGGGTTGGTCCTATACTAAAGCCCTCCTGCTGTGACATTATTCCTCATATTACACAAACAGGTCTTGCATTAACTTGTACTGTGTGTGGGGTATTGAGTCTGACACTAAAGTGTCTGTTCCTTTAAGGTTACAGCCTGACACATGAGTTGGTATTCTATTCCGCATTGCTCAGGGTTAGCTGTGCTGTGTTTTACTGTTCGTACTGTGGATTTTACTTCCTGCTTCTTGGGGAATGTTTGCTCTGCTTGTGTGGACCACAGGGGCTGTAAAGTTAAGTATTTCTTTTATTTATGTGTTTGCTTCACTTGTGTAGCACTACCAATGTGCCGTTTGTCTGCTCGAGCAGTTTCTCTTTGCCGGCCGTGTACACTGTCAGTTGACAGCCAGCATTTTTGCTTTAGGGGCCGTCTGCGTTTGTAGGTTTTCCTACCGCCGTAGATTACCATGGCATATCTCTTTTTCGGCAGCACTGCTCTATGGTCTAGCAGTGCTGCGGCCTTCTAGTTTTGGCGATGTAGCTCACGGGCATTTGTCTCGCGATCTACACGCCGGAACCCAAAATTTCTGCCTGAATCATAAGAGACGGAGCTGTGATGTCTTTTGAAGTTTTAATATGCAGTTAAAAGCAGAATACAAGCAAAACACAAGTTAAAGAAAACAAATCTCAGTATTCAAAATAAAAAAAGACAATAAACTAATACAAAATACAGAAAATAAAAAGCAAACTAACCTTTCCTTCACAGCAAAGTGAATATATTGCAAACTATAATGGCTAATAATTACCATGGGAATGCAGGGCTAGGCTTCTCTAGATTCTCACAGATCAGTGCCCTAGTACATACTTATGAACCAGTGTGGACTTCCCACTGAAGTGGCATGCATTTTGTGCTATGGAAGTACATTAAAGAAAATAATAGTGTTTTACAAACAAATTACTTTGTTTATTCATTCTTAATGAAAAGACATCTGTTTACTTATTCATTTATTTATCCATATTTTATTAATTGGGTAGGCTTATTGTCTTACACCCTTTACAGCCATGACCCAAAGCTCATGGCATACACAGATCAAACAAACTACAATACAAAACATGGACTAAGAAACATTATAAAACAATTTATATAAAATACATTTGTAGCTGAAAATATTTGCATAGAATTTATATCTGAAGCCTACCTATGGCAGGATATATGTTAGCATATTAGCAAAACTTCTAAAAGATAAAGAATACAGCACTTTATATAAAGTAAAATAAAAATATACAGTATGAATGGAATCCCAAAATAGAATGTGCAAAAATTCTTTTGGCAGTTACTGATAAAACAGTCATGAGGCGTGCATGTCAATCTATTTTTGATGCAATGATACTTATATAAAGGAAATATAACTTGTAGAAGGTAATAAGGGAAGTAAGATTAAAGTATGAGGGTAGTGGAAGTTGTACTGTAGGTCCACATAAACAAACATATAACATAGACAAGGCTGCAAAAGGAAGTGTTAAGGGAATCAGGGCTTGGGAAGGCAATGAATAAGAGGCTATGAAGCACACTGATATGAAGGTCAGCTAAAATAATAATAAAAGACACAAAATGTGTATGGTAGAGAAGCACATAGCAGTTGCTGATTATAGAATTGCAGTATGAAACTAAAAAAGGCAAACAGTATTCAACACTGTGGGGATTTGCACCTGCAACCGTCTCACTTAAGTGTGCAAAGTACTTCATTTACTAGTTGAGTTACAAAAGCAGAAAGGTAAAAAGTGTCAGAAAAACACAAATTAATGATTACATACTTGGAGAATAAAAGAAAAAAGGCATAAAGTGTATAGCACTTAGGTGAGTTGAGCCCCCAACTCTCCTCACTTAGTGTGTAAAAGACTTCATCCACGAGCTAAGCCACAGAAGCAGTCAGGCAAACAGTCTGTGAGAAGCACACAGCAGTTTGTTGTTACAAACCTACAGAAGACAAGAATAAGAGCATCAACAACAGCCCATCAGCACACCACCTCTATGGCCTCATCTATCATACACAGCCATAGTTACCTTGGTAATTCACTGCATGGGGAAGGACTCATTTTCTGACAGTTATATCCTATGTAGCATTTTCAAACTGCTGTGCAATGATACTCAGCTTAGACCAATACATATGCTCTTATAGAATATGGCAGCACAGCTCTTTGTTATACAACAAGCAGTGTCATTTCTCATCAGTTGTACGTGGGCATTAATGGTGCTCTTTGAGACTTACTGTGCACAGTAATACCTCAAAAGATAAGTGATTTAGAAGTCTAGATGAGCACGTGAGAAGTGTGTTTATGTTTTGATCAGAATAAATGCTGGAAATAGGAGTATAGGTAAGAGACGAAAAGGGAAGCAAGCAGAGAGTAGTAAGGAAGGTGAGCAACTAAGGAATAAGCAAAAAAAAAGAAGAGTGAAAACTTTACAAAAGAAACACAGACAAGCTGATTTCAGAAAAGCATTTGAGGTTAGTTTTGTTGATTCCTGCTACTACTTATGGTACTTCATTATCACAATCAGAAAATTCAGCCTCGAATGCTTTTCTGAAATCATCTTGTCTGTGTTTCTTTTAGAAAACGTTCACTCTTCTCTTCCTTATTTTCTACTTTTTAAAGCGACTCAATAAAAAGCATTCTTTAAAAAAAATATTTTTTTTTATTTTATATTTTTATTGCCTTGTCTTGTTATTCAGCACAACGTGTCTGAAATAGCCAACTGTAATGTCTGAAGTAAACCCAAGCAGTAAAAAAATTAAGGAATACTGAGCTTGAGTCCAATAATATTCCCACAGAAAATTCAGTTACAAGTGAACTACAATCAAACATCTACTTAACATCCCATTTTAATGACTACAGATTCTGTTGCATAATGTTAAGAGATAACAGGTATGGCTGAACAATGAGCTTTGTATAACATCAAACAGGATAGTAGGGGGACCCTTCACAATGTTTACTATACAGTTACTTATTATGTATGGAGGGAGAAACCTTCAGCAACAAACAATATTGTTATTTAACAATGGACAGCAAACATGGCATATTGTATCAGAAGAGAAATGAGGAGAGACCCTGAGCAATGAGCACTATGACATCTGTTTTATAAGCTAACACCTATTTTATAAGATGGGTTACCTCAAGTAATGGGCTCAGTGTTATAGTAACATGGAGAGGGCAGTGGGGTTTAAATGCATACATTACTGAACATTGAATTGCTTGTGCAACATTGTGGGGGTAATTAAATAAAACCTACATGGAGCGATTCTCCATGTAGGAATAGTGTTGCAGCCTGAACATGGAATATGGCCACCGAGCAATCCAGGAAGCAGGGCTGGAGGCATGCATGAACGTGCGGACACCGTGCAAACATGGAGGTGTCCACAGAATGGACAACCCCTCATATGCTGGTGAAAACCATGCAAATTAGGTGATTTTGAAATCCAAGAAACAGAAAGGCATCCATGTAGGTGCCGTGTCTTCAAGAAAAATGTATGCAGTTAGAAACCGTGTACTGGACTATAAAATTTAAACAGGGGCTGTAACAGCCCAAATAAAGGGTAGTATATGTGACAGTAGCCATGCAAATGGCCAAATCTATGGCCAATGACATGAAAAATGAATGCAATATATAAAAAATTAATGTTATTTTTTAATACATATGCCACATTGAAGTTGTGCGCAGCAGTGTGCAAACATGGTATTAATAAAAAAAATTAATAAAAATGTGTAAAATATTAAATGTATACATATGCAGTCTTGTTGCATTATACTGGCCAGCATGCGGAGTCATACAATAGAAGGTAATAGTGGAAGCTAATGATATAGGCCCTGGCGTAGTCCTCTATCCAGGGTATGCGCAATTAGGGGTATGTAAATGAGCCAGGGTTACTGAATTGCAAAAAGGACCACCGTTTCCATAGGTACTAACCATGGTAGGGCTAGAACTGTGCTAGTGTAGGCAGAACAGATAGCTAACATTAAAAGGGAGCATATCACCATATGTTTAAGCAGACTGGAGTTTAACGGTGCCTGTTTGTGCTCAGCTAAGCACAGCAAAGCAGGGGGTGTGCCTGAGGCTCCTAAGCTATACTCAGCCCCATGGTGCGTGTTTTAGCTGGTTAAAGAAAGGATAAGTCTGCCCATGTATGGGGAGGGTCAAATCTGCTGAGCAATGTTTACAATAGCTCCAAGGGTTTGCGCAGACCACTGTGGGGCTTAGAGGTGGAGGAAACCAAAACAAAAACATAAATAAAAGGAAATGGCCTGGGAAAGCCAATGAAGTATAAATGACTAATAAGCCCTGTTCCACTGACACTGGCTCATTCAAACTCCTCAATGCTGTAGCTGGCAGGTGGAATGAATCATAGTCAGCCAATCACATAGGCTGCATCTGCAGCACACCAGTATAAAGTATGCATACATCCATCAATCTGATTTTTCCACATACTCTACATCACTGGAGTACACACTTGGGAATTTTAACTGACAAAATGATAGGGGCTGCTGCTGCTCTGCTACATCTGTATGCACTATAGGCTGAGGTCAGTGATGATGATGATGATGATGGCAATAGTCCCAGATTGAGGAGGAGAAAAGTGTTCAGGCTCAGGGTAACGTTTCAGGGGCTAAATGAGCTAGAGATAGTAGAGTGCTACAGGGTGGATAGGGATATACTGCAGGAACTCACTGAGCTCTGACGCCCTCACCTCAGACCCAGAGCCAACAGAGGGTAACCCATCCCAGTGGAAACAAAGGTATATGTAGCCTTAAGAATACTAGCTACAGCTACTTTCCAAGGACCTACTGGAGACATCATGAGGGTTTCACAGGCATCTGAATCCAGGGTACTCAACCAGTTCCTGGATATCATGCGAATACATGCCAGTGAGCACATTTATTTCCCCAACACTTCTGAGGAGAGGACCAGCAATATGTGTCTTTTCTGCCATGTAGCACACTACGCAGAGGTACTGGGTGTCATAGACTGCACTCATGTGCACATCAAAGCACCACCTGGTGAGGAGGGTAGTCTATGTCAACTGCAAGGGGTAACACTCCATCAACTGCCAGGTCATGTGCAATGCCCAGGACATTATCATCAATATGTGTGCTGGCAGCCCTGGCAATTATCACGACTCCCACATCTGGCATGCACTACAGCTGTACCAGGCATTTGCCAGGGATGACATCTCATACAGCCATCTAGTGGGGATGCTGGTTAAACACTGGAACCATGGATGATAACACCAATCAGAAATGCATACACACCAGCTGAAGAACACTATAATGAGGCACACACACAAACTAGGAACATCGTAGAACATAGTTTTGGGCTTCTCATGTCATGGTTCTGTTGCCTTGACAAATCTGGTGGAGCCCTGCAGCACTCTCTAGCCACATGTGCACACATGTTCATAGTATCTTCCATGCTGCGCAATATGATCTTGTGGAAACAGCTGTGGCAGGAACATCACAGGGAAGGGAGACAAAGCCCTCCACAATTGCCAAGGTCCCCACAGGCAGAGCGTGACTTAGAGGAGGAACCCCCTGAGCCTGTCCCTATAGGCAGATGCAGGTGTTCCCAGTACACCCTGGCCTTGTCCAAGAGGCAACACATAGCACATACACAGACAACCTAGGGAGCCAGGGACTGACACCTCACTCTGTCTCACATACACAGTAAAATGGGTGCCAGTCACATCACACTACCTATACCTTACCATGTATAGGCTGTGTACTGCATGCATCTGACAGGGTCAGCCCCGAAGCATTGTTCTGTCAACTGCTGCAGGCACAAGGTAAGTCACTCTTTCTAACAACAAATAAATGGGGTCATAGACTGTGGTAGCATATGTATGGTATTGCTGCATGTATGTAAGGGAATGGAGTGGGCTACCAGGATAGCAGCAGACAATGGACAGCTGTGTGGGAGAACAGGAACTCACTGCCAAATACTGACTGCCCCAGAATATGCAGTAGGCCCTAAGCCACCAAAACCCACTACACTTTGTGAGGATGGATGTCAATGTTGGAGTCACATACATATACATACCTCTCAACCTCTTAGAGCAAGAAATCTGTACAAAGCCATAAAGAAATGTGGGCCAAAGGCCCAAAACAGGGAGAATTGTTAAATATTGCCCTTACAAATGTACACAGTTGATAGATTAAAAGGTTTTGCAGTAGCATGAATTTTCTGAATGGTATACGAAGTCTGAAATTCAAATGTCTGTCATTACTTTCTAACTTGAGTCTTAAATGATTTGCCAGTAATTTTTCAGACTACTGCAATGTTATGAGAAATGGACCAAAAATGTGAGGCAAATATCTGGATATTCTGTGAAAGTCTGTACAGTTGAGAGGTATGGAGCCCTACCCCTCACAAACCCATCTTCTCATAGAACTGCAGTAACAGTTATGTTTATAAGGTAATAGCAGCAGCCCATACATTTCCAGGACTCTCCCAATCAACTTTCTAACATGTTCCATTTACACAATATGCTTAGGTCAATGTGCAATCTATATGTGTGGTTAATAGTGTCAGGAGTAACAAACACTGATTGCTGGCTGTTGTAGCTCACTGGGCTAAGTATATTACTGTGGGTGACAGGGTTCCTGGTTCAAGACTGGCTATGTCTGCTATTTTGCATGTCAGCTACACCTGTGAAAGGTCTTTTACAGGCTGTCCAGAAGTCAATATTTGTTACTGCAGGAAAGCTGAACAGTGGAGGGATGAGGGCCACAGATATGGACAGTACACAGCTCTGAGTAACCTATATGGTGCCTACTAGAAAAGCTGGTTATGACAAGTCAATCACCAGGATACAAAGGCTACCGTGTAACTGTGTCAGTACTCACAACAAGTCAGTGAGCACCATCCATATGCCACAAATATCAGGGTTTCACAAAATGTCCACATGTATGCCTTATATATCTATTTTGTTTGTCATGACATTGCATTTGTCTGGTAACCTATTGCCAAACAATATAGTTTAATGTGAAAACATCAGTGACAGACAGATGAGATGCAAAATGCAAGCAAATTCAAAACCAGTCTACCAACTGTCTATGTTTAGAAGAGCAATATTAAGCTGCTGTCCCAATGTCTGGCCCTTTGTCTGACTGTGATATATGGCCCTGTCAAGATGCCTGCCTGTAAGAGTTTGAGAGGTATGGTCAACATGTAGCCTTAGAAGAACAGTACAACGCAAACTGTCTAAGGACCACAGCAGATGTATGGGGCACAATGCTGACCAACTTGCTAAACAGGTACAGTTAGAGGTGTATAGTCCATAACCCTGTGTGTGATGTTATGACTTCTACCCTAGTCACATCATAACCACAACTACATAAGAGCAGCAACTGTGGACAACACCTGCAACTGGAGCAGAGCAGGACAAAGGGCCACATATATGTTCATAGGTTCATAGGTGTGTACTATGCTAATTGCCCTGGAGTCTATACAACTCTAGCACATAGGATTACCCTAGCATCGTGTCACCCAACCTTAGTTCCCAGTGCCTCTTTCAAGTAAAGCCGCTGGAGTGATCCCTGGGGTGAATTTTCTATTTCCCATCCACTCATCAAAATTTCTCTTCAAGAGGGCCAGTGAGGCACTCTGCTTGACATGTATGAGAGGTCTATTCCATAGTATGGGCAGTCTCTGGGTTATGACCTTATCCCTCCAGCTTGTTCTGTTGATTGTGGTAATGAGGTTGAGGTCTCTGGAGCATGTAGTGTGGAGGGATTGGGATTTCTTTAGATGTAGCATTTCTAACAGAGCTAGGTTAGACATGGCTTTGTAAGTCAAGCAGAGATCACCTCTACGTAGGTGATATGAGACAGAGAATAGTTGGAGTTTTTTGAGACTGTCCATATAGGACAAGTGTTTAAGGCCCAGGATCCTATTTCAGAGGTACCTTTGTGGCCTCTCCAGTTGTTGCAGCTGTCTAGTGAGGTACATGCCAAATGGGGAACTGTACTCAATGACTGGCCTAATGATGGAAGAGTAGAGGGAGACAATAACCTCTTTCTTCCTGGATGCAAAACCCTTAGTAATGAGATGTACCACATAGAAGAACTTTCTGACCACAGTGGCAATGTGGTGGTCAAAAGAGAGGTTACTGTCAACCTGTGTTCTCAGATCTCTTCTATGTTCAGTGGACTACCATCGATGTGGTGATACATGGGAACTGGGCTTTTCCCAAAGGGGATGATGATGCATTTTCTGGAACTGAGCTTAAGGCCATGGTTCTGACACCAGTCATTGGTCTCAGTGAGGCCTTTCTGTAGGATGTCAACATCACTTGGGGAGTTAATTATGGCTCCCAACTTGCAAATGTCTGTGAACTTTGTCAGCCAGAGTCCCTTCTTGTTGGCTTGAACTTCAGAGAAGTAGATACCAAACAGGAGAGGTCCCAGGACCGAACCCTGTGGGACTCCATGTGTGACTGGTCAGCAGTCTGAGTTGGAGTCAGCTACTTTCACAATGCGGGTTCGATCTGTGAGCCAGTTTGCAACCCACCTAGTGATATAGGGGTTGATGCCTAGCTTAGTGAGTTTTTCTATGATTCCTGAGTGGGGAATGATATCAAAGGCCTTGACCAGAGCAAGGTAGGCTGCATGAACCACCTTGCCTTCATCCACAGCTCTGGTGACTGACTCAAAGAAGTTGACCAGGTTGAGCAGGCATGATCTACCCTTCACAAAACCAAACTGTGTGGGATCCAGAGTTTGGAGATTTCCTATATCCTTGTTTATTAGGTCCATGATGATGCATTCCATAGCTTTGCATATCAGACTTGTCAGTAGGAACCACTGGCTACACAAATGTAGAATGTGCATACTAGAACACTTTGTGCAGTAGCATGGGTTCCCTGCAGTGTATGGAGTCAGTAGACAAATGTCTGTCAGTGATACCTCACATATTATGCAAAACTCTGCTCAGTCCAATACACTCTGTTCCCACCCAAGATATGACTCAGTTAATAAGGATAACACACAGCCAGGAGATCCCACACCCAGTATATCAGTGATGTGCTGGACTGTTTACAGAGGCTCATCAGCTAATTGACTGTAGCACACAAAACCCTGGACCAGAGTACAGTCTCTGGACTGAGTCCACACTATTATTGGTCATCATACTGGGCATGCTCCTACACTTAGCTACTTTCAGCCCATGTCTGAACCCACATCTAATTACATAATGGGGATGTACATATATTCCTTCTGCATACAGACAGCTATATACATCTTAACTGTCTATCCCCACCCCCATCAGACATGTTTACACACATTTATCCATATGTGGTCCATATAAAATTTAGCTGGTTCTGTTGACTATGATATACATACAGATATATAGGTAACATACAAATATATAATTTACAGAGAGGCAGAGATGGGGGGGCAGAGACAGAGAGAAACCTTGAAAGGCATAGACTGATGTACTGCAGCAGCCACACATACACCAATTTTAACCAGTGGCATGTGCAAATATTATGGTGAGCCCCATTGTGTAATAGTAGGTATTGAGGTGTTGTAATCTCACATTAGGTGCCATGTGTGTGTGTTTGTGTGTGTGTGTGTGTGTGTGTGTGTGTGTGTGTGCGTGTGCGTGTATTACACATACAGCAGAATGCACACACTCAACAGGCCTAGGTCTGTGTAATGGCCACTAATATTTTGGCCCTGTGACTACTGTCATCCACAACAGTGGTCTCCCTGTCAGCAGCTAATAACATCATCCACCCTAACAGCACTGGAAGACACACTCTATATGTGTAGTTCATTTGGTGCATGTGATAAGCACATAGTGCTTTAGTGTAGACAGTCAGATAGGTAGTGGTTCAATTCCAAACAATGCTAACTTTGTGTGTGTGTGTGTGTGTGTGTGTGTGTGTGTGTGTGTGTGTGTGTGTGTGTGTGTGTGTGTGTGTGTGTGTATATATATATATATATATATATATATATATACATATATATAAGTATATTGTCTTGTGGCTTTGTGTGTTTCCTGCCCATGTGTGTGCAGTGCCAATGCACTTTATGGCCTGTTCCACCCTGTTAACATCCCATTGCCCTTCTTTACAGGGCCTACTGATGTCATCCACCTTAAATACAGCATTGGACACTCTGCAGGCCTATAAACTCCATGGTGCACATGATAAGTACATAGCACTGTAGTATATACAACTAGATAGGTAGGGGTTTTAATATCAAGACTATTAGTGTGTGTGTGTGTGTGTGTGTGTGTGTGTGTGTGTGTGTGTGTGTGTGTGTGTGTGTGAAGCCTATATATTAGTATATTCCCTTTTGGCTTTGTGTGTTTTCTGCTTATGTGTGTGCAATGCCAATATGTTTTGAGGCCTGTTCCACCCTGTTAACCCTCTATTGCCCTAGTTTACAGGGACTGCTGATATCATCCACCTTAGATATAGCATTGGACACTCTGTAGGTGTATACACTCCATGGCACACGTGATAAGTATGTAGCACTATAATACATACAACTAGATAGGTAGGGGCTCTAATCTTAAGACTGCCAACTGTGTGTGTGTGTGTGTGTGTGTGTGTGTGTGTGTGTGTGTGTGTGTTTGTTATACCATTTTGAAGCCTGTTCTACCCTGCTGACTCCCCCATTGCATTAATTTGCAGGGCCTGTTGTTGTCATTCACCTTAGATATAGCATTGGACACTTGGCAGGCATATAAGCTCTGTGGCGCATGCAATAAGTATGTAGCTCTATAGTACATGTAACTGGATAGATAGGGGTTCTAATAGCAACTGTGTGAGTCTCCGTGTATGCAGATCCCTTGTAACAGCATGGGTGTCTTGCCTGTGTGTTGCAATGTTTACACCATTTTGTGTGCCTGTGCCACCCTTTTAACTCCACCATCACCAGCCTATTCATGGACTCCAAAGGTCATGCACCTTGGATGCAGAGTTACACATTTTCAAACACAATAGCACTGTGATGTATACAATACGTAGGGCAGACTACAGTATACATAACTAGAAAGACAGGTGTTGTAATTTCTAAACTTGCAACTCTTCTCTGCATGAGTGTTGCAATGCATGTCCCCCTGCAGAAGTGTGTGTGACACTGTTATACCATTTTAAGTGTCTGTTAACCCCCCAGTGGCAATCCTGACAGCAGATATCAATCACCAGAATAGTAGTGGCAGACACTGCAAAATGGTATAAGCTCCGTGGTTCCTGCACTATGTATATTGTGCTATCTTATAAATAACTAGCCCAATAGGTGTTTCACTTACAACAAGGGCAGTCGAGAGTGTGTGTGTGTGTGTGTGTGTGTGTGTGTGTGTGTGTGTGTGTGTGTGTGTGTGTGTGTGTGTGTGTATGTATATCCCCTTGCAGCAGTGTGTCTGTGTTAGGGCCACAAACATACCTCCTGATCCCTTAGAGAAAGACATCTGGAGAAAGCCTTACAGAAAAGTGGGACAAAGGCCAAATATTAGGGTCAATCTTTAAATATTGCTCTGAAAAACATACAAAGTAGATAGCATAGCAGGTTGTGCATTTGCATGCATTGTCTGAAGGATATGAAGTCTGACAGGAAAATATCTGTCATTACTGAGTAACATCAGTCTTTAATGATTTCACACTACTTTGCCAGAAAACCACAATGTTATGCCAAATGGAACAAAAATATGTGACAAACATCGGATATTCTGAAGACATCTATAGAGGTGAGAGGTATGACCACCACCTGTCCCACCCTGCAGGTTGCAGTCTATGTTTATCCAGGTGTGATCTGTGCCAATGACACAAACAAGACAGAGGTCTACAGAGTGTAGGACAACAAACATTTCTAAGGTTGTATACTACTTGCATAAAGGTGTCATTGCACATCAGAAGCACCTTACTGTTATGAGAAATAG
This sequence comes from Protopterus annectens, assembly GCF_019279795.1. Classification (NCBI taxonomy): domain Eukaryota; kingdom Metazoa; phylum Chordata; order Ceratodontiformes; family Protopteridae; genus Protopterus; species Protopterus annectens. The sequence continues at coordinate 474,402,531 of NC_056736.1, read as the reverse complement.
AAAAACCTATGGTAAGGTGACACAAAGAAGCTGTCATATTGGCAAACCAAGTGAAGTTCTGTCTGTTGCACTTGCTGTGGGTTATGGTATGTCCTGCCAAATGTCATGATACTACAAGCCATGTCCCACATTAGACATTTGATAAGGTGTCAACCCTACTCTGTTTTGCCTATGTTTGTGCAATATGTAAACATGTGTACGTCCTGTGAGTAGCTGTCCTCCCAATGACTGACAAGTATGAAGGCATGAATGCTAACCCCCACCTCCCACATATGTAGGTACTACATAAAGCTGTAGCAGCTGTAAGCAGTGTGCTGTCATTGACCCACAAACTGATGTTAGCACACTGCAATGGGGTCATACAATGGATATGGAATGGTGCTCAGGTCCTGGCCTCTAGCTGAATGCAAAAAATAGTACCATCATACCATATGTTGAGGACATGGACCCACTATTTCTCACATCAATGGCAACCCCATCAACCCACAAACTGCATTGACAGACCTGGCTACTCAGGTTGATAACACTGTTGTACATGGCAGAATGCACAGTTCACCATCTCTGGCCATGAACACGGGAACTGGTTCTGCCAGGAGTGGCACTGGTACCACCATGCCCAGGGCCAGATTCAGTACTACTTCCTGATGGTGACCATTGTCTGCTGGGTCTGTCTGTGTCCCACACAACACTGACCAGGACCACATGACAATGGCCTACCATGTTGGGGTGTGGACAGCACCCTCCCTTTAGTAGTGCTGGTAGTACTGCCACTATGGGATTGTGACTGTGCATGGCCACGCGGGCTCTCAGCTGATGTTTTTGCTGACCTACGTCCATGTGTTTGATGCCCTACTCCCACCACATGTTCAAGCACAGACATTGCACGGTTAAGGATTGACAATGTTACACCTCACCATCTGTCCAATACATCAGTGAAATGACGTAAGGCATCAACAATGCTATGGAGGGAGTCATGCATGGCAGGCAATATGGCATCCATGACCCTGAGCATCCATTTTGTGCACCGTTCACAACATGCCATTGCCTCCATGATGGACTGAAACATGAATCAGGTGTAATGTGCTGTGACACCTCTGACAGGGGCTGGATGGGCAACAGTCCTCCTTCTAGCACCCCTGTCAATCTGCCTGTGTAGGACCTTGCCAGCTCTCTGGCTATGGCTAGTGTCTACAGTGACAAATGTCATAGTCGCCACATTCCCCTGTTAAATGCCACCACCCTCTGACTGCCCAATATCTGTGGGTGCTGTGGACTGGGTATGTGTGGGCATACTGAATGTGTGCATGGACATTGGGGATGGAAGTGAGATGTCAAAAAATGGGACAGATTCAGCCCCCAACAACCCCACCTTTCCTCATAAGAGTCTGATGATACACTGACATCAGTTTGTGAGGGGGACACACTCCAACCACCATGGTCACCTGTGAGGGGAAGACAACATGACAACATTCTTTCCTGCACTATAATGACTGCTGATCCACACACACACACACACACACACACACACACACACACACACACACACACACACACACACACACGTGAGGTGCCACAAATGCATTATACAGACCACACCTTCTAAGTGATGCCATGCACAGCACACAATCAGCCAACAGCAGACACACTCTGGACAGACCCTCACCATCATGCAGTGTAGCTACGTCAAATTCATGTTGCTAATACTATTCACCTGCGAGATACATGCCAAGTCAAAGCATGTGATGGACCTTCACCTGAAACACAGTTCACCTGTTTTGACAATTGTAATTTACCCCTGTATAGCAGACTGGCTACACCTATACAAAACTACATGCTAACATGTTACAGCTCCTGCAAATATGCTACTGTGATTACCAATGTGATACACTGCAGTGAACCACACCACAAGTGAACATGCACATATTGCAATATGGCTAAGCTTAACAGTCATATCCATAGCAAACTGGCAGACCTTAACATGCCTAGAGTATAGGTGAGTCATAATAAGACAGTGCCACACTCACCAGCTACAGGTTCATCATCCCCAGCCACACCAGAGGTACCTATAGATGTGTGAGGTAGAGGTATTGTTAGCACACACACACATATGGCATTGGTACAGGATACTATTTGCATTTATCAACATGTACAGTACAAGCTGTGATGCTACCCAAATTGCTGACATTCACAATATGTGTGCACACGTGTGCATTACAAAACCCCACCCACAAATGCAGATTGACCTGACATATGTGTACAGGTATGCAGAGGCTGCCACGATGAATGCTACAGTATTAATGTGATGACCATTGGAGGCTTACCTGGATGCTCCTCAGCTGTGAAATCTATACCACCCACCTCCACTACATATGTACTGATGGTTTCCTGTGAGCTGGTGGCTGAAGCCAGGTTTGCCAGGAACCTCTATTTGGCTGAGAGTGGTGATTGTCTAGCAGGCCTCCCCCCTGTGCCAGCATGGTCCTTGGCCACAGCTGCAGCCCTTTGCTGTGCATGATGTATGATATCTGTAGCATGGTATTGAACCTGTTCATAGCTCCTGTTCCAGGTGGCCTACATCATTCATTGTTGCTAACAGGTCTGCCCACAGTGCAGCAGGTTGTTTCTGGTTATGGCGAGTCCTTGACAACAGCACCTGGTGATGGAGTCTGAGGGCATCAATCATTGCAGTGGTCACAGCTCCTGAAAAGGGTAGATTGCAAAGTCTAAACATCCACTTGAAAGACATGAACAGGGAATACATCACAGGACTGCATACATTGCTCACCATTATGTACACACCCTGCACATCCACTTTTGCCAGCACTATCCACTGCTAACCCCCAAATCATACCCCAACATCTATCGGCACAGTAAGTCTGTGGCTAAGGGCAACATAGTGGTAATACAGCATGGATTGCCCTCCTGATCCAGATGTTCCATGCTACTTGCTGCATGTGCTGTGAGGTGTTCAGATGCATTTATCTGTTGTACCTATTACTTCTTGTTCATAGTCTGCCTATATGCTATGCTGTGGTGTCAGCCTCCTACTATTGTAGTAAGTCCCTGGGCTGTAGGTCTAACCTTCAGGTCACCCTGGCCTTCCTCCCTCAAATTCTGGACTACATAGCTGGACAATGTCCTACAATTTCCCCTGCTAGTGTGTTTTTTATGGGTGTCCTGACAAATTGTAGCAGGTGCCTCATGTACATGAATGGGCAACCATCTATAAACACCACCAAGGAACACACTATGTGAGAGATGCAATGACAGTAGGAACCTGCAGTCCATGTTCTTTCCCTGTCAAGGCCACATATCTGTCCCCACACAGGTTGTCAATACAATCATTACACTTCACACACCAGCCACACCTACACAACACAAACACACACACACACACACACACACACACACACACACACACACACACACACACACACACACACACACATACACAATGGACTTCAACATACACATCCACAAACAACGGAGACCTCTGAGGCAAAGCCACATGTGAATGCCACAGCTGTACACAGCACATACCACACATAGTCACACACCTGAGTCCCACAGCCATGCAAGCATCAGCACATGTCAAACATGTTACACATAGCAGACTCCGTTGTGAGAGACAGTGACATGCCTCTCACCTGGCTGTATATGTGGATGGTCACAGTTACTTGTGTGCCAGGTGACAGACTCCACCATATTGCATATGCAGTGCTGTCTCTCACCAAGTACTGTCATGAGTGTGTCAGTCCATGATGGTGTGGCTGACCTGAGATGTACATCCCTGGACTATATGCAGTGAGACATGGGTGAGAACACTAATAATGTGTCCCAGGGCAGGTATGTCCCTACCTTTATGCAGCATTCTTGTGTCACCCACACTCATGCCACGATACATTAAGGAAATGATTGGTCTAACATTTGGCCTTTTATCCTGTGGAATTCCAGGGGGGTTCCAGTATCTGTGAGACTGGAATGATATGGACATCAGACCACGATGCTCTGCAACAGATGGTCTCCGTCTGTCTCAACTGGCCTTCAGGCATCTGGAAATGGTTCTCACCACCCCCATAGTGCCTTCATTAGGAAAAGTGGCGAGGTTAGGAATAGCAACATACAATTGAAGGCCATGCTGCAAAAACCTAGATGTCTACATATCACTCTGCCCTCAATGCAAGCATTTGTAACCCTGAAAAATGCTGACATCTGTGCACTCACACACACACACACACACACACACACACACACACACACACACACACACACGTTTCAAAATTGTACAGAGCAGCCCAGCCTTACCTGGTCAACCATCCTATAAGACAGTCATACCCCAAAGTGTGGGTGGAAATGGAATGGGACATGCGATTTCAGTATGTATGACACACATACACACTGTACAGGCAGGGGACACTGCAGGGGCAGTTCACATTGGCAACACACCTATTCAAATTATAGCTAGCTACCGGCTACCACATGTGACCAGGAAGACAATCCTGCCTATATGGACCTAATTGACTTATTCTGATTTGGGTCTGTACACTGATCCTGGGTCACTTTACTGACTCAAACATACATTGGAAGATGTATCCATGCCAGCACACAAATGGCCACAGAGCCATCAACAGTGGGTTTACAAACACATTGGTTCAGCTAGGAGCTACCCCCATATGAGCTGAAGGTGTGTTGCAGTTGATATTACACAACACAGGTTACCACTGCAGCATCCCTACAGCGTCATGCTCTGTGGCAAAGCAACCATCATGTGGTCACGTTTGGGTCACCATCTCCTACAATGCCCATCTAGCTAGGGTCACACATACATACACCTCCAATGTGGAATACAGCCTACTGGGGGTGGTATACACAGCTTCACAGCCCCAAACTGCTCTGTAGGTACTAGCACCAATATCCACACATACACACACGTAATAGATGTGCATTTGTATAGCTGTGTGTAGTCAGGTATACCTGACAGGACTACATCATCCTCTACAAAGATACATAGACCTGTCTAGTGGACATATTCAATACATAAGTGTGTACAACAGGGATGACATACCGTTGTTCAAGGCAAAGTAGCAGCAGGAGCCCATTTACAAGCAATGTCTCATTAGTGTGAACAGGAGAATGGGATTACTCCTAGAAACTTCCACAGCAAACCCAAAGCCCACATTGTCGACATCCACTACATATAATCATCTCCCGTGCTGCACATATGTCTGCAACATCACAGGAAACACATGCATCTGCTCAGTTGTGGTATTCAAGGACACCAGCTATACCAGTGCTGTAGGTGTAGCATACGTGATGCCTGACACAGTCTCCGTGTCTCCCCCCATCAGTACATCAGGATGTCCACAGTACCTGCCCCCTTTTCCTATATGTAGGGAACAGGTCACCACTGCCATGTGAAAGTCATGGCATGCATCCACCATGGGAGCATCTCACATGATAGGATGCATCTTACATGACCCCAAGCATAATCTTGCAATAACATAAGCCACTGTATTAAAAGGAGGTCTGACTACCAGCTTTGTCCCACCCATATGAAGGACAACCACTGTCACCCCTTTAAACTAAGGTGGTGTGTCCACCAATCTGTTACATTATACACACATCAGTCTATAGTGAACCTCATTAACAAGGACATTGCGACCACCACACACTCCATCACACACAGTTAAGCTTTGCCAGAGAAGGGAACATGTATGTTACACTCACTTGACCTCTTTGACACAGTCAACAAAGCCATGGATGGGAGATGACAGTGCACACTGCCTACCTTGACCTGGACAAAGTCTTTGACAGTATATCCCACCTGGTCATGATAGATATACACTCCCAAATATGCATCACACCATATATTACCATAGGGGTAGCACACTGGCATGCTGACATAACCCAAGAAATCCACATAGGGGAATTCACCTCAAGCGGTTGACCCATAACTAGTGACATAACCTGTTATTCTGTGTTTGGGCCTCTGTTATGTGTGATGTACACATCTGTGGTGCAGGACATAGCCATTGACCTATGGCCAACTATGTCTGCAAAAGACTGCATGCTGTGTGCTGTCACAGTATTCCTTAGTGATATGGACATCTGCCTAGTAGGGTCTCCTGCAGATGCATGACTGGTGCCAGAAACATGGCCTCAGGCTGCATAGCAGGGCATGCAGTGTTAACCCCTTTGGGGATAGTGACATCCCCACATATTATCACAATACTAACAACATCCTAGGCACACCATCAGTCCTGTGTGATCTGTGCACACAGGTCGATGGCAACATGACATTTCACCATCATGTTGCTTCTGTTCTATGGTAAACCTTCTACATAGCCCACCTCATACCTAAGGGTATTTAATCCAGGGACATGGTGTCCTAACATCCCTGTAATCCCCACAATAAGGCCCAGTATTGTGTAAAATGTGTTGTCTATCATTCACCTCATACAGCACATGCAACCACTGGGGACATCACAGAGGCTCCCCACCAGGGAGTACCAGGGCCTCAAACATCTATCATGCACATATAGGCTATAAGCCCAACCCTCTACCCAGTTTTATACATACTCCTCAGAGGTGACCTCTATCTGCCATGCAAGGCATTCACAGACCCCACATTGTTGGGACTGCTGTACAAGTGCAACTCAAGCTCCACTCTGTTCACACAAACACACACACACACACACACACACACACACACACACACACACACACACACACACACACACACACACACACACACACACACACACACACACACACACACATCCTCAACCTGGTGTGTGACATCAACTGGTCTTCTTGGCAGCCCAGATGTGTATCCTGCACACTCACCCTGCTGTGGAAAGGTCACCCTGTCCACATTAAGCAGGGTAGCTATTTACACCTTTGCAGGTGGAACCTGGATAACTGGACAGTTAACTGCACAGACTCCCTTGGGATACCACCTGTGTCCCTGTTGGACCAGGGCATCAGGTGCTGCCTTGCATGCACATGGGCTAACATGTGGCCTAGGCATATGGGGTTTCAGGGCCCATAGCCTAATAATCTCATATGGTCCTAGGTATACCAGTTATGGCCTGTGTACTGTGCAGACTATGTTGTCATGTGTCCACACTCATCACTGCCATCGACTGTGGTGTGTCCCCTATGGGCAACATTACAGTACCGTGTCATACAGCCAACATCAGACAAATATGTGAGTAGTACTACAACTTCATGCGGACATTCCAGCAACATCTGTGCTACACAATAAATAAGAGCAGTGCATATGTGGTGTAGGGTTACCTCCTCATAGGTGTCTGACATCTGCAGTACCCAGATGTTTGCTGAAAGTTTACATGTGCCTGATGTATGTGGACCCCATGCCAGAAAAATGTGAATGTCTGGAAACCAGTAGGACAATATGTAATGGGTGTCCCAAGAGTGTGGGAAATGTGTCGGTGACATGTCAGACTCCTGTGAACACAGTAATGGTACATTAATATCTGTTACTGTACGCATTCCCTTACATTGTTTGCTCAACATGTACACACTGTTGCTGATGTGGAGCCTGTGCCCCCCCCCATTACTACTGCCTATAGCCTGCTGTCCTACTGCAGGGGGTCTCACCAGGTATGCTAGCCATAGCTTTGAGACAGTTTGATACAGGTGTGGACTACACAGTGACCTAGCCAGAGTACATCAGGAACAGTCAGGGACACCTGGACAATCTTTGAACTAACCCTGTATGACATTCACAAACTGAGAGGTGCTCACTGACAGTACATGATGTGATATGCCACCTATATCCACCAGTAGTTACTGTCACTATTGTACAATAGACAATCCAGTAGCATTTGTACATGAGATGACCATTGCTGGGGGGACTCAGGTGCCAGATCTGTGATCTATGTCACTGCAGAGAGAGCCAAAAGGCAAGACTGTAGGTGGTGGACAGCAACATCTCATTCCAAGATATGTTGTTGTGACCTAGTGTTGAAATTCCTATTTCCCATGACTGCATCCCTCATCTGCATTCCATAACATTGTTAGTTCTATCACATACCTGGTATAGTGCTGTACTCCTTTGTGAGCAGAAATCCAATGGTAGCTTTCCTTGGTAATTGCAGTCTGTCTTCATGAAGGAAGTCGTAGACGTAGACCTCTTTACTATAGGCAGCAACTTGCCTTTTGTAGGTAATGCTCATGAACAGGTGATTGCCTGTGCACAAATCTGTGACTCCTACTTGTTAATAGCATCCAGAACAGCTGGGTAGCATTTCCATTAGCAAATGGCATGGCAACACAGTACTATAATAAAGGCCTTCATGTAGGCCTTGGCCCTTTTTCTGGCCTGAGTGAAGGACATTATCAAGATGTGGGAGCTACAGCATCAGAGAGGCTGGGTAGTAATGCTGGTCACTGTTTGGATTGATGTGGTATGTCCACAGTTTTGCATGCTATCTTTGGCCATTGTTAACAGAGTTTGTAACTCTGTGGTAGGTTATTGTTTAACAATGTGTGTTGGGGTCAGTAAGGAGACAGGCAGATGTGAGTGTCATACATCATTTTTATCTGAATGTGCATACTGCTGCAGTTGATGTTGGTGTATCAGCTGTGTATATTTCTAGGGGAGACTGTGACATATGTCCCTGTCACCTGAACATTCCCCCAACCCTTTATGTATGGGTGCTGTGTGGATGCCCTGTTCTAGATGTTTGGGAGGTATGGTAGGTGTGTAGCAGTTAGCTGAACATACTGCTGCATGTGCAGCAAGCCGCAGCTGCTGCATTCTGGCCAGGACTCCTAGTAGGGATTGTGAAGGCATTGGGGGACTGCAAGCTGTATATGTCAGTGAGGAAGCAGGGCCAGCTCTTGTGTCACAGCATGGGCAATGTGAGGGTACCCATAACAATCCAAGTGAGGCATATGCCTATGGTACATATGTTAAGTAGTAGTGCCATCCAGAGAGTGGTAGCGGACATTTAGGACATGTATTCATATTTGTGACATGTATCCCACCCTTCAGGCCTTTGATGTCCTACTGTGGGTGGCAGTGACTGCGGAACCAGCAAGCAGGTCTACTGAACATTGCAGGGCTCAGTTATTTCTAGGTTGTATTGCCAAGCATTTAGTTGTCATGCAACAGACTGGACTGTGGGCCAGAACTGTGGGTTCCACATGTCAGACATGCTAGGAATGTAACAGATAGAGCTACTGAGTCATTATTATGGGAAGTGTAGTTGCAAGACATATGTGAGTGCATACAGTGTGTTACACAGGATTGGCATGAACATGTGTGTTTGGATGGCTATGACGTGTGACTCTGACCTGTCTGTCATACTTTAGTAACCTTAATCTGCACTGACTTGCCAGTACTTCAGCACACAGAATAGGTTTGATGACAACTTTCTGCAATACTTTATGCAGTTGTCAGCAGTACCTGATATCATAGGCCTCCCATCAATCCATCAACATGTCTTTGGCTGTGTACTGGTTTGGTGTCTGCATCACAGGCCGGAGTATGCTGTTATTTATCACATTATATGTAGAAGTAGTGTCACTGGTAATCAAGATATATTTGTAAAAACACCAGTAACTCCCCAGAGTTGAGGTGGCATACTGGTGTATTGCAAAGAACTGTAGTTCAGTGGGTACTGGGGCCAATACCTGGCAGTGGGGTCTTTTTTCCCTAATGTTACATGACTGTACTGCATGATATATTTATGAAAGCATCAGTAATTCTCCAGAGCCGAGTTGTGTGACATCAGTGCACTGGCCCAGTAATCAAGGAGCCTAAATACTTACCACTAACACCAGTGACAGGTGTGCACATTGGGAAGGATAACAAGTACACACACAGTAAAGTACAATTTTGCTTAAGTGCACACAGAGATCACAGTCAGTCCGGGGATAATTTCTCCCTTTTACTCCAGATTCCCAATAAGACTCCCCCCTGGCACAGCTATAGGGTACTGGTCTCAGCCTAATGTTCAAGTTAAAACCTCCAGCACCCTCTTTGTCCAACCAGTGCTTTGTGTCTCTGCCCAAGTAGCTGACACACACATTTTGAGATATGAGTTGTATACAAAAACACAGACACTCCTGGGGAAGGCTGGCACAGGTTCTCCAACTATGCCCCCTTCTCTGCCCAGGCTATAAGGTAGAAATCACTGCCACCAATCACTAATATCAGCTACTAATAAGGCCCTTACCAAAGGGTGTCCAATTGTACTGTGCAATATTATTATTATCCAATTAGTAAGTATGATGAACAGCAAGGCTTATTGGAGTGGTTTGGACAGTGTCACTGCATACAGGCAATGAACTCTAGTGCTTAAATTATCTCTACACAAAACAGCCACAATTGAAATGTTTAAACATATTTAATAATAAAACCCCAAGACAAATCTCCTCAATTCAACACAGTGCTAGTCAAGAGTTCAGACATCATAGGAAAATGCTTAAAATAATACTGTAGAATAGTCTGACATAAATATAGAAAACAGCTAGTCTAATCTTACTATTTTCTATTTCTAAGAGAAACAATGCTCTAAATAACTTACATATAGAGCAAATCAAACTACTGGTGAGTTGATGTGTTCAGGTTCAGACAAAATCCAAAATGATCTGATTTTCTCTCTCTGAGAAAATCTTAAATTGATAATACATCACTACTGACTCATTTTAGATTACATCATTCTTTTAACACTTATCTGGTTTAATTTCCCAGGCTAACAGAAACTCAGAGTTTAACAGTTCTTTGCTCTTGCACTTGGTCAGGAAGCCACAGCAATAAAAGACACTATGCATGTAAAATCTAGCAATTAACTCTGGTCTCAAAACAATAGGAGTAATTTGCTGGTCCAGACATCACGGCTTCAAGTTTGAGATCAAACAGTCATACAATGCTTGACTTAACAGCTTTCTTCCAGCAGAGTGCACTGTGGTTACATTTTGAAGCTCAGTACAACATATAGTTTAATCATAACATATAGTTCTCTTTTACATTTGCAAAACCAGCCTGCGGATTACATTAATATTTACAAATGACATAGAATTATTTACAAAATTCTATCTAGCTAGGCTGGCAGCTGTTCAGTTTTTCACAAGTTGGCCTAGTGGTGTATTGCACTGAATGTAGTTCAGACAGTCCTGGGTGGAAAACTTAGCAGGACTGTCTTTTTCCCCTAATGTTATATGACTGTTCTGCATGATATATTTACAAAAGAAGCTACCATTCCCAGAGCTGAGTTGGCGCAGTGCTGTGTTACTCTGACTGTAGTTCAGAGGGTCCTGGGTTTGAGACTTGGAAGGACTGGCTATTTTGTGCTGGGCAGAACAGGATCTGAATCAGATATGATGATTAAAGCAGTTTTAAGTAGGTTTCCTTGGCTTTGAGCTTGTGATGCTAAGCTTAACCAGCTCTATTTAAAAAAAAGGGGTGACGGAAAGTGGTGAAATGGGGGCAAGCAGGGGAAAAACAATATTAAAGGCAGCTAGGCATGTGCAGGATGGGTGAGGAAAGGACCATAGCTCTCCATTACTTGGGCAGCAACAGCTATACATGATGTGGACAGTTTGAAATTTGGAGTCTCACACACCACAGGGAGGGGTGTGGGTGACATAACTTTGTTGATTAATTGATGTGATGATTGATTCATGGTAGTATACATGGGGGCAAAATGGAGAGATATGTACGAGATGACATTTTTTTTTGCGACAGATGCACATTTTTTTAAGATGAGAGTGGGATGTTGGTGAAGGGTTGTAGGTATGTTTGGGGAGGTAAGTTGGGTAGGAGAGTTTGCTTTTGCAGGCAGAGAAGACAGACAAGACAGCAGACAGAGATGGTGTATGACACATGAGGGGGGTAAACACCTTTGACAGGAAGGGTGTTTGAGAATTGGAAGACCAAGTGCCCCCAGATGACAACAGTGGGACTGAGATCCCCAACCATGGGCAGTCATCACTGCCCCTTCATGGTGGCATTCCTGGGGGCTGGGCACCAGGGCCAGCCTCCCACTTGAGGTGCACCAGTCTGCCCTCGATCTGGTGCAGACTATCATTCAAGTCATGTTGGATGACCCTGCACATCATACCTGAAACCTAATTCCAGGTGACAGTCTCATCTCTAGCCCCACACCTAGGGAGAACAGGTCTCATCCCCTGATGTGGTTCCACCCAAGGGTGGTGCAGGACCAGCAGAAGGAGCAGCTCCAAGTTGGATCCCAGATGTGCTGGGACCTGGTGCCATGGCCAGATGAGGTGGGATAGATGGATCAGCCTACCCAGTCATGCTATGGTGTTGAGGATTGTCAAGGTCTATTGGTTAGTCATGAACAAAAAATGTCAACGTTAGTTATAATAGTATGCATGGGTGTTCCAATTAACCCAGAACAATAGACTTGCATGGCATACGGAACACTGGCATAAATGGAATAACAGTCATTATTTTAGCAGCATGCCAGTAATAGTTATAGCAAAAGGCCAACAATGGTGGAATTTCAACAAGGTATGTTAGTATGTAACCATTTAAATATATAACCAATAATACAACACAAGGCCCAACATTAGGTTTTGAGAACATGTGTGGAAATGAAACCGTACCCATAGTATAAGAATAATAATTTGTGATGCAGATAAGGGGTGGGGGGAGAGAAAAACATTCCACTGTATAGGTATATTTTTCCAACAGTACTGCTGAATACTCTACAGGTCTGCCTTTACTTTAAATCTGCATGTGCCCTATAGCTTTTGTAGCATGTACATGCCTCTCAAGCTGACAACATGGCATGGTATGGGCAAAGCTGTAAGAACTATAGGTACATAACTACAGGGGACTCGTACATGTCAGGATAATATATATGACTACCAAGGTGTACCCTGCACTGATGTTGTGTGAGTGTACTACTGGCATACTTCAACAGGATTTATATCTGTGCCCAAGGTTATTGGCAACAGTGATCACTAGCCATGACAGTGGAACACTTGAGAGACATGTATCGTGCACAGTACATGGAGTATATACTTATTCTGCTGTCATTTGTAGGCATGGTAGACATTAGTATACTCTTCATATAGCTATTACAGACATTTCTTTATCTATAACTCCTGTGTGGAGAATATCTGTTAACAGTACGTAACTGTTTCTATAAATAGTCAGTACTACTTGTCTGTTACTATAAATACACCGGTTCCTGGATTCAAACCCTGGCCTGTGTGTGGAAAAATAACAACATTGATAGTGCTTATCACACTGAGCTACTGGGCCACTGCTGTGTGTTGGTTGACTGAAATGTGCCTAGAGCTCACCTGCTGACAAAGTCTGACCTGGTAATATTGGTAGAGTGCCACAGAAGACTGCAGTAACAGCTGAACATACATGCATGAAATTCATGCATGACAGAGATAGTAAGTGAAGTGTGTTTTAATACTTGGAATGCAGGTGTAGACAATTGACCCCTAGTGGATGGGAATATGCGTGATCTGTACAAATCATACCAGTGTGTTGGGATGCCTATCTGAACCATATACATTGTCAGATGCTATATTTTCTGTCTACAGCTATACCTGTGTCATACTTGCCTGCATCAGCATACCTGCATTCAGGATTGCATATAGTTGAGATGCAAAGATGAACACCAGACAATCCTGATGGAAAAAACACTATAATACCAGGCATACACATTACTATTCAAGGTTCACATGTTAGTGCATAACATATCAAATCACATTATATCTTGTAGTATAGCTCCACATCTACACTTTAGCATAACAGTTAGTTTGCAGCCAAACTTCAGTCACTTCATGGTGTTATATCCATATTTGTTTTGTAACACCTGTAAAATTGGATTTCTTCAACAACAGAATAGAATACACACAGCAAATGGCAGAAGACATCTTTATTGAGGGTAACATGACACAGTCATTGGTATATATTTGACAAACTTTATTGTACTCCAGTTTAAATAATGCATGCATTGAAGGTGTGCTGCAATTACAGAACCTATGCAATATTAACACTTTTACCTTCAAAAGTCTGACTGCATTTGTACTGTATTTCCTGTAGATCATGAATGGATGTTATTTATTTCCTTCACCTTTAGAATGCCAGTGTACTTTATTAACAGATCATTAGTATTAATAATGCATACACGTCATTCCTACACATTATTACTGTTATTGCAGTACAGTCAGAACAGAATATACCTCCTGGCAGTTACTACAGTACTCTTTCTTATTTATGTTACTATATAGAGTATTGCAAGATATATCTGTACTCACCACACTTTCAGAGCATCCACGCTAGGTGTCCTGTGGGGTTCCAAGTTGCAAGCCCTCTCCTCTGCAGCTGTGGGAAGGGAAACACACCATTATGTTTACCTGTCTATTAAATATTCATGCTATAATTTGGTAAAGCAATGGTTCATATACTTACAAACTTCTAGGATATTCCAGTCCTGAGCATCTTGGATCCAATGAGCCAAGAGAACCCCCTTCCTCCATTTCAAGTCACCATAATGATGATGCACCTGCTCACCAGTGTGGGGCATTCCATTAGCATTGGTGCAATCACATGCCAGACATTCCCAGGCCTTGGACTTGTATACAAAGCCCTGGTACTGACCCTGCAGCAGTTTGTTATCATGGTCTTTAACGAGGAGCCCACCCATGACCCTGGACTCCAACATGCCCCAGGACTGAGCCCAAAAGCATGCTCCCTTTCTGACTCCAGCTATAGCTCCTGCAAGTGATAAAACTCCAAACAGGTTCTGGCTGTATTCCTGTCTGTGCAGCTTAAATAAGACTATTTTCCCACCCTTTGCCACCATTGGACCATTTTTAAAACTGATAAGCTCTGATTAGCAGTGTGCAAACCCACTAAGCTTAGTTGAGCAGTGTTTAAAGTGGAAAATGCTTAGCAGTGCTTAGCAGTGTGTAAACCCACTTAGCTGAGCTGAGACTGCTTAAACTGGGAGTCCTAAGCATAGCCCACACCAGCTAAGTGGAGCTGCGCATTACTAAGTACTGCTAAAATAGGTCCTGTTTCAACATTGCTTAGCTTTGTTTAGCAGTGCTTAACTACGGGCAAACTACAGTTAAGAAAATGAAATTATTATTGAAAGTATTTGTTCATGAATGATAATTTATTATAATGTTGTATCTATTTTACGTTATATCCTCTAAACATATGCATTTCACTACATTATCTGGTATTGTATCTTTAATGTATTGGACACCTGTTTGTAACTGGAGGTTTTATACTCGGGTCTGCACTAAATATGGGCTTCTAGTCAAGCTGGACTAACCCAGTTAACAGATTTCAATGTATACATAAATAAAAAATAAATTTAAAACATTTTCTTATCGCATGTAAAAGGCTAAATGGCCTCTATTTGAACCATGCACCTATTGCACACAAGGCTGTTGCTCTAACCATGCAGCTACCAAGGATATGTTGATTATAGCTATACAATTCCATATAGCTCTCAAATATGGTTAAGAACTGTTGAGCAAAGAACCACACCATGCAATCTGCTTAGCTATGCTTAAACATGACCTTTTTCATTAAAATTGAAAACATACTTTTTCTATTTTTGGCTGTCTGGCATGTGTTTCTTGCTAAGTGCAGCACCGTGCAAATACAAACTAAAATAAATAAAAAAATAAATAAATAAAATAATGGCCAATCACATTTTCACATTTAATTTCAGTGCCGTACGGCACTCTGACAGTGCAGGGGGTATGCTATGGACACTGTAACACACCTCTTATGAGACACATATAATTAAAAACATTATTTAGTATCCCAGGAAACTTTACATTAATCTTTTAGTACTGTATGGCACTTGTCCATAATATACCCCCTCTGTGAAATAAATAACAATATTATAAATATTGGACACTTATTTTGAACTTTTAGTGCCATATGGCCCTTTGACATTGCAGGGTGTGTGTTACGGACACTGAAACACACCCCACTGTGTGAAGTATATCAGTAAATTCATAAACATGTGTCTGAGGACACTTGACTTTAATGTTTTAGTGCCATATGGCATTTTGACATTGCAGGGGGTGTGTTACGAACACTCCAATGCACCCCCTTTGTGAAATATATAAGTAAAGTATAAATAAGTGTCAGATGACACTTTAATCTTTTAGTGTCATACGGCACGTTGACAGTGCAGGGGGTGTGTTATACATCTCCAAGCACTGTAACACACCCCCTATCACTGATTCAGTAACCGTGTACATAGATACTCTTCAGTAGTGTGCCTTCATGAATATGCAATGCGCGTTGGCGAGGGGGAGCTACAGACATGGCCACTGTACACTCCGTTTAGGACTTGCACTATTCCTACATGGAGTTTCTTAAATGTGGGAGTATGGCTTAACAGATTCACAATGAATTATTGTCTTGTGGCCCATCAGAACATATACCAGAAGCTATTGTGTTATATGTGGGCATAATAATCTGTTTATCACACTGACAGGTAGATGTGAAATAAATAAGGAGCCTGGATGCAATAACATTTGCATAGAAAATTCAATTCTAAGTGAATTACAGTACAGAGTACCAGTGAAAACAGTTATACATTTGATTCTCGTATATGTAGTTTATATTGCAATGGTTATTTTACATTTAAGTAAATGATGAAAGACAGATGCCTCCATAGCAGTAAGAAATGTAATTAGAAGAACTATTTTTCTTTACAAGATGAATGGCATATATCTTTTAGCAGTTTCAGCCATCTTAGTGAGGCCCACAATGTATACAAACTGGGTTTCCAGCTAAATGGTCAAAAATCTGATTTAACAAGGTAGTTTATAGTGAAGGATTTCTCTTTACCCTTAAGTGGAGTGATCCAAATGTTGTTTATATGAATAAATGTTGAAAGGGTAATTCCTTCTCATGGGGTTGAGAGCTTTGTCCTTACAAAAGGAACATTAACATTTATGCTGATTTAGACATTCAGCCAAATGATTTCAGCTTAATTTTTTCCAGTTCATCATTTTTAAAAATGGAAAGGGGTGACACTCTCATTTCTCAGAGATATTCTGATAAATGTTTACTGAATCATAACTGGTATTACTTCTCATTATAGCATAGCATGTGCAATGACCTATCTGCTTTTCTTGAGATTGTTTTACATCACCCAGCCATTTACTAACAGACTAATTAAAACTGAATATCAAAGCTGCAAAACAATTAGTCTTATGATTTAAAGTGGACAGTTGTTCAGTAAATAAACAAACTGAACAATTAGCAGGTTATTCTCAAATATTGTTTTATTGCTGCAAGAATAACCAGGCTTTTATCACAAGGGTATCTTTTTCAGTTTAAACTTTGTTTTCCCCATAATTGTTTTAACAGTTTTGTGTTACTTGGCAGATGTTCATTAGCATGCATAACTACCGCTAGGCACAAAAGGAAAATGCATGGACACACATACACATTCCTTTGGCAGATGTTTAGGTTTACAGTTATCATATACATATTCTGAAAAATGACAGCACTAACAGTTACAAATCTGTTTCGGCTTATTGTAGCAGATGCTGCATGATAATTATCAACCTTTCCTTATTGCATTGTATAAACTAATAGAATTGCGTGCATCTATATGCAAGAAAGGAAACTGTTTTATAAATCATGGGTTCATTTATCAGTATAAAATGTTAAAATTCCCTAAAATGAGAGAAATGCTTCTTATTCTTCACAATAGTCATATGCAAAATGAACATGTCAAAGAATATTTATTACATAGCTCTATAAAGTTGCAAACTCTAGCATTGTAGCTCTGTTCACTCAAGATTTCTTTCAAACAGATGATGGAAAACTTCAGGTGGATGTTATTGTAAATTATAATTACTCCATCAGTATCCCTTGGATATTACCATTACTCTGTGTAATTGATGCTTGTCTCAGTCTTCTGTTTAGGATCTTAGCTGAGATATCATCAAGTCAATTCTAATAGATAATTCTCTTTAAAGAGTCACTTGTTTTAGAAAGAAGTCCATCCTGCCCTCATGATACAAAACAGTGACCTGGTTTTAAGAGTGCCTAGTTACACTGATGTGTCTGTCAGGCTATGTACAACATGAAAATGCTGATTTTCTTTTCAGCACATGTTTTAAAGTAGTACACCTTTTTTTAATAATGTTATATAAAAAGGACCATGAGCTGCTGAGACCTACTAAAATATATATATATGGAAAGGTATAGCAGATTGTCTGTGGTGTCACTAACTTTTTCTGCTGTCCATATAATCTCTTTTAGTCAATAAGCTACTTTCTTCTTTACCTCTTGTCTTTCATATAATACATTTACACAGCAGCCTTTAGTAATGTGAAAAGATGTAACATACAATATCTTTCATTTACCTTTGTCTTTCAAATGTATAATATGAAGATAATTTCTGTCATAAAGTACTGAGCATGTGACAACAGCCTGCTTTGAGATCTTGGGGCTGGAAGGACAAGTGTGGATGGAGCTGGACTGGGCAGATGATGGCTATCCATGTGGGGGGTATCACAGCTCCTACTGTAAGAACAGTACATCTGTGTCAGACTGCAAGTGTGAGTCTGTGGACAAGTGCGTACAAACCATCAAGGAAAACATTGGTCTCTGGTTACATAGTGGATATACAGAAAAATGCACCTGTGTAGAGCAAGCATAGCAAGAACTGTGTTACACATGTTTTACAACAGTGGAAAGGGCTGGGAAATTATAGATTTCCTAGATCCCTGCAGGATGATAACAAGCAATCTCTGGATCCTGCCTTCCATGACTAGTGTATTCCATGACCAGTGACCTTTTACACTCTGAGAGAAAAAACAGAATAATGAGAATAGGGGCTCAATCCTCATGAGTAGATTACAGAGGCAAAAAGAGCATATAGAAGTACAAAATTAAGTAGAACTGATGCATGATTTCTATGTACTTCAGATATGTTTGCTTTCTATTATTGTTTTTCTTATACATTGTTTTAATCAGGTGAGCCCTCTGAACAGAACTGTCCCTTTTCAGGACTGACTTTGGAGCCCAGTTTGGTTAAGAGACTTGCTCTGAGTCATGCAACAGGCAAATAAATGTGGAAAAAAATCAAACAATGTACCCTTGCCTACTGGAAGCCACCCATCAGGTAGTACGTTATATAAGAATTTACTGTAGGCATTACTCTGAAATCCAAGCAATTATACTGTTCAAAATAATCAAAACAGTTAAACTACTTCAATTATTAAATTACATATTTAATTAATTTCTGAATGAGATAAATCACATTGAGAAAGAAAAAACTTGTTTGCAGAGACAGTAAAGAAGAAAGCTGTATGATGATATCCTAATGACTAATTAGAATCAATAATTAACCTTTAGCAACATCCTGTGGCAGCTTCGTTGCCAGTTACTTTTCAATGTGTCATGATTTGAAGCAATTGGAGGTGGCAAAGACTTGTGAATAAGGTCCTCGGCCAACAAAGGGTCTGAGGGAATAAAGCAACCTGGGGTAACTCACCGAACCAAATCCTAATGTCCAGACTGTGAAACTAGGAGAAACAGCCAAAGCATGGGTTGCAAAAACCAATGTCCATTTTGACTCAATTTTCCAACTCAGAACAAGTACCCCTGTATAGATATCGTGTGCAAATCATGTTTCAAAATATTTGATTTGCTAAAAAATACAGCAAAGGCACCAGAAAAATGCTACTAGCAAAATAAGCATATGCATACACTCAAGTAATTAGGTGGAATGCGCTCCTTAAATCTCAGTTCAGGTATGACCAAAATAAACAAGCAGCATGCAGTTGGTCACATGTCAGGCACTATGAAGTCAAGTGTTCAGATGACATCAAGAAGACACTCTCCGTCCAAAAAAACTTGGCAGATGTATTTCTGTTCAAGAAGACTTTATTGATAGCATCCAATCACTACTTAGTAGTTCTGAAATAGCAGTGTTGAAAACAGGGTTTTTATTTCCAGGTTTATGGGAGTGTCGGTGGCAGGTAACTAATCAGGGTGCATGGGTGTGTAGAGGGCTAAAGCCTTTAGCCCAATAAAATGTGACATTAAGATGGTACCTGCCCCTTGGTTTTTATTCATTGTGTAGCAGTAACAGTTAAACCAATTAAATCTACAGGAAAAAAACGCTCCACTTAAATATTATGTAAACCTGTACCTGTACACTGCTATTTCAGAACCACTAAGTAGCACTTGGATGTTATCAATAAAGTCTTCTTGAACTGAAGTATGTCTGCCAAGTTTTATTGGATGGAGAGCGTCTTCCTTAAGCCATCTGAATAACTGGCTTTGGAATGTCTGATGTGTGACCAACCGTATGCTGCTTGTTTATTTTGCTCATACCTGAACTGAGAATTTAGGTTTTGGTTGATTGTTTTGGTTATACCTGAAGTTGAGATTTAAGGAGCAGATTCCACCTAATTACTTGAGTACATGCATATGCTCAGTTTGCTTGTAGTATTCATCTGGTGCCTTTGCTGTATTTTTTAAACAAATTAAACATTTTGAAATGTGATTTACACAAGGTATGTGCACAGGGGTACTTATTTTGAGTTGGACAATTGAGCCAAAATGGAAATTGGCTTTTGGAACCCATGCTTTGGCTCTTTCTTCTAGTTTTATGATCTGGACATTAGGATTTGGTACACCGAGTTACCCCCTAGGTTGCTTTATGCCCCCAGACCCTTCATTGGCTGAGGGCTTTACTCGCATGTCTTGGCCACCTTCAATTTTTTGATTATATTCTTCTGGAGCCCCTTACAATGGTCACAGTAGGACTTAGCCACCCCAGACCAACACAAGAGCCATGAGCAGCACCTGCTTCAAAGACTGTTTTCAGATTCCAGAACTCAACGTGGAAGAAGCCGGTAACCAAAACTTCAATGACCCACACCAGGTGATCAATGATCACTTTTGGCAGCTGGAGAACAACCTCAAGGATTTTGTTTAAAATGAGAGGAGAGGTACCTGAACAACTGCAGGGATAAAGGACTCATCCCCAGGGGTCTGCAAATTAAAAGCCAACCTCTTTGCAGAAACCTGGATGAAAATCTCTAGGAACAATGGAACAGCATCCTTAAAGAGACCAGCCTAAAACTCATCTACCTTCTCCTTTCCTATAACAGGGAACAACATAACAAAATGTCCCTTGACGTAAAGAAATATGAAGACATCTGCATCAATATACCTACCATGAAGAGTCTTTTGACCTTATTGGAGACAAAATCATGACTTTTGAGACAAAACTCAAGGAAAGAAAACTCAGAAAGATCAAAAGGGATTACAAGGTTAACATCCAACATCCTCACCTGAATAAAACAGGAACACATCCCAACCTGAGGGACAATCCAAAGGGGCAGTCCAAGACTCCACAACAGGTTTTTCAAGGAGGCTGAACAGCTGTGGCACTAGATCCCAAAACCCCCCACAAAGGACCACACCAGGAACAACAAACACCCTGGAAGCAGACCAAGTCGAACAACAGATGGATGATGCCATGGAGACTGACCAGCAAACAGACACCATACCCAGAGGGCCTACACTCCCAGGTGCAGTGCCTATGACACACTCTGGATTGCCCCAAAACTCGACCTCAACAGAGGGACAAGACATGGCAGGGCAAGAGGGACTTAAAACACCTGTGGCACCCACCAGATGGCTACTCTGCCACCCATGGGAGGTGCAGCAGGGAGACTCAAAAAAAGCTAAATGAAATATTGAACCACTCTCAGATCCCCCTCAATGAAACCCAAATGACAATCCTTAGAAAAGGATTCACTTTTGTTCAACATCAGAGGGGGAGTTTAGTGCATACTATCCTTAATTTAAGACTTTTTACAAGGAAATTAAATCTTAAACTATTCTTCCACGGCAACAGGAGAGACAATGCAGAAGTGATCGCCAGAACTGGGCCTTTCTCATGGAAAAGGCCAAGTAACTTGTATCACCCACCCAACCCAGTCATCACCACATTTCAGGAAAATGTGTATATAATATCAGAAAGCTTTTTAAAAAACTTATAAAAAAAGGATATACAACATCAGCCAAGAGAACAAAAAAACCCTCATCTGTCTTAGCCAAGACAAGTAACAGAGAGCCATGAAAGCAGATAGGGGTGGGAGCATCCTTGTCACAGACACAGAAATCTACAACCAAAAAATCCACAGCCTACTTGGAGATAACCACATTGCAAACTTGGAACAAGTCACAGCCACATATGGTAACATCACCACCAAAATCACCAACCTCTTTGAGGAAGGACTTATCAATGAAAAACTTGCGGATTTCTTAACAGTCCATTTTCCGAGACCCCCTCAATTCTTTGAGATTCTTAAATCTCACATAAACTTAGCTGAGCCTCCATACAGACTGGTCATAGCCAGCAGAAGTTCCATCATGGAACCAATGGCCATATATTTGGACTACAACATAAAACCCTTGGTGGAAAACAATCCCTCCTTCATTCTAGACACTATGGGTTTTCTCCAGAAAATCAAGGATAACCCCATCAACAGTGAATCATTTCTAGTCACCATAGATGTTGAGCTCTGTTACATAGTACTCCCTCACAGCTACTGCCTTTAAGCCATGATTGAGGAGTACAATAGGGACTATGCAGCTTTACCGGGGGGAGACAGACGTTTTTGGATGGATACTTTCCATCTTACTTGCAAACAATTACATAAGGTTAAATGATGCCATCTTCAAACAAACTACTGGCATAGCCATGGGGGAAGTGGTAGCACCAAGCCTGGTGAACACAGCTCTGAGGAAAGAGTAAGCGGAACCAGTATACAACTCCCCATTTTTCCAACATATGGCATGCTATTTATGCTTTATTGATGATATTTTTATCATCTGGAACAGTGATCTGGACAGTCTTAACAGCTTCATCAACCACAATAGCACCTCCATGGACTTCCTGAGATTCATGAAAAATACAGCCAGGAGAAGGTTGAGTTTCTTATATTCAATATTTTGAAATGTGGTTTGCACAAGATATCTACACAGGGATACTTGTTTTGAGTTGTACAATTGAGCCAAAATGGATGTTGGGCTTTTGGAACCCATGCTTTGGCTCTTTCTCTTATCACGATCTGGACACTAGGATTTGGAATGGCGAGTTACCCCTAAGTGTGTTATAGGTTCATAGGTTCATAGGTTCATACTAGGCTATCTGCCCTAGGGCATTTATAAGCCTAGCCAGAGTGTGTTTGGCTTTTGCCACCCATTTTAAAATAATTTTGCTATGCCCTTTTTCGTGGTTAGTATACTGTGCCTCTGCCTAACAGTGACACAGAAGTGATACCCGGGGTAAACCTACGATCTCCCATCCACTCATCAAGATTTCTCTTGAAGAGAGTCAATGAGGGACTCTGCCTAACCTGGACTGGGATTTTATTCCAGAGTGAAGGGAGCCTCTGGGTTATGAATCTGTCACTCCAGCATGTCCTATTTATTTCAGTGCTGAGGTTCAAGTCTCTCAAGTGCATAGCTCGATGGGATTTGGATTTTCTGAGGTGCAGCATGTCCATTAATTCCGGGTTGGACATGGCTTTATACGCCAGGCACAGATCGCCTCTGAGCAGGCGGTATGCCACTGAGTAGAGCTGGAGTTTCTTTAACCGGGCAGCATATGGCATCTGTTTGAGCCCTTTGATCCTCTTGGTGAGGTACTTTTGGGGTCTTTCCAGTTGCTGCAGGTGTCTGGTAAGGTACATCCCAAAAGGGGCATTGTACTCAATTATGGGCCTGATGAGGGATGAGTAAAGAGGCACGATGACCTCCCCTGATGTAGATGTGAATCCCTTCATGATTAGGTGGGCTATATAAAATGTTTTTCTAACCACTTTGGCCACGTGGTTGTCAAATGAGAGATTGTTGTTGTTTTGGAAAGGTCTCAAGTTGCTGAGCTAGATCTTAAGGCTTTGGATTTTAGTCAATAATTTAAATAATCTAGTAGATTCTTGCAGTGGTGATTATGCATTCTCTCTAGATGGTTTATATATTTATTTTGTCTTTTTGCTGCCACCCTTTGATCATCAACTCCCATCCATCACCACCAATTCACCCATTTGTTCTCCTTTGGCCACCATGTCCAGCAGTCAGATTGACAGTGTAGAGAGAGATCATCATACTGTGGACAGATTGATTTTTGTGCACACGCAGCCAGTAAGGCAAACATCCCCTCCACTGTGGTCTTGAGCCTATCTTGGAGACCCACCCTCAGACAGTCTGCAACTGAGCATTATGAGATTATGCTGCTCTTCTACAGTAGCATGTTGCTTCCACTGAGATAACAACCTCTGTAGCCTGGTGGGTAGTCATTGTGTTCTGCTGTAGCACTGGCAGCACAGCAGCTACATCTCACACTTGCATGCAATCCCCATCCCTTCTTCCAGAGAAATGCATTATATTTTTGAATGGAATATCAGAACTCTTTCTGGCCCTGGATATATGTGTGTGTGTGTGTGTGTGTGTGTGTGTGTGTGTGTGTGTGTGTGTGTGTGTGTGTGTGTGTGTGTGTGTGTGTGTGTGTGTGTGTGTGTGTGTGTGTGTGTGTGTGTAATGCTATTGATGACCTATTCCTTGAAACAAGTATTACTGATAACCATTATGCAAGTCACATTTTAGCTAGCTTTAACATGGGTCTCATGGGGGGGGGGTCCGAATTTTTGCTCTTCCTGTATTATCTGTCTCATACCCTTTGTACAATGAAATGGAAATGAATGACTAAGCTCTGATTATAGATGAATCAATGAAATGCAGAATAATGTCTTGTAGGAATCCCAAACTTGACAATGGACATTAAAATATGCATTTGAATTTTGCACTGCATCTAAAACATATTTCTTTGAAGTACAATTAATCAACCCTAATAGCAGACAGTATAAAATCTGCAAATCCCAGGCAGTAATGTTGCAACACAACACATCCCAAACATAATGGAGACTATTGCATACCCACCCACGCATGTCTGTAGTCATTGGCAGAGAGTATCCCACACTACAGTCACAACATGGGAAGGACATGTTGGACATAAATGGTAACCTCTACAGGGCAGGAGAAATATCCACCATCAAGAAGTATTAGGCATGCAAGTTCAAGTTAACTAAAAAATGTAAGGTACATGATATGATATCGCCTTCAGTCAGTGGGGAAATGTTGAGCAAGTATATGGCACATGAACATATACAAGATACTGGTGATATTGAGTGTTACAGAGTTCCAGATAGCTGTGAATCAAAGAAGAATAATCCAGAAATCTACCACGTGTTGATGTCAAAATGTCATGGCAGGCATGTCAGCAGAACCCACTGTTTGACTATGTAGTAGAAACTGTCTTCTAAAGAGAGTACAGCTGTTATAATGGAGGTGTTATCTATCATGGGACCTAATAGTCTAATCTGAGAAGGCCTAGATGTAGCAGAATGGCAGTTGAAACAAGGTGAATTATTAGATTAATCATATTAAAGACTGTTTCTGCAGCATCACTGTCATACTAATCACCAGTACGCAGAAGATGAGGGATTTGGCAACAGACACAATTTGGTTGATGGATGGGACCATCTTATTGTGGGGGAAATGTTGTCAGCTGTACATGTTTCACAGCTTCCTTGATGTTTGAGGCATGAGCAGAACACTGCTTTATCATTTGTTCTTATATTGTGAAAGTCTTATAAAGCTTACAGCCTAACATGGGAATGTCTGTTCAAGTTGATCAGTAACCTAGATATCTCCCTCAATATCAGTTTTGTTTTATGTGACTTCAAACCTGCTGCAGTGAAAAGTATTTAAAATATATAACCTGTACAAAGATTAAGAGCTGTTTTTTTCACTTTGCCCATAATATCTGAAAGAAAATTTGTCTCGTGATCATCCACAATGCATTGGACAGACATATTCTTCCAGTTTCTGACATGAGGAAAAGAGTTGTACTTATACCAATCTCATAAAGGAAGTGACAATAGAAGCTCAGCTACTCCTACAATATTTTGAGGAGGATTACTTGTTTAGTAAACACTGAAAGCTTGAAACAAGTGGTACCATCACCAGCACATTCCTCCCAAATTTCCAGTTGCCTTCTGTGTATGTCTGTGACATAAACAGGTTTTGTCTCATTAGGACACAGAATCCTATTAATGCCTGGCACAGGTATTTGCATTGTCTACTAGGTAAGAGACTGGTGGACCTATATGGTGTCATGGCTGAACTTATTTGATAGCAGAATAGGGTGGTTGAATTAAAGAAATAGGTTAATGGGAGGTATTCCATCATCTCTAAAATGTTGTTGTTAGTTAGGATTGAAGAGCAGTTCAAAAGAGTTTCATAGTTTCATAGTAGTGTACTAGGCTATCTGCCCGGGGGCATTTACAAGCCTAGCCAACAGTGATGTGGCTTTACGCCACCCCATACTATGTAGTTGCGCCTCTCTAGTAGTGACACATGTGGAACCCCATTATTTAGTAAACTATACCTCTGTCTAGTTATGACACTGAGGTCACTCCCGGGGTAAACTTGCGATCTCCCATCCATGCATCGAGATTTTTCTTGAACAGTGCCAATGAAGGGCTCTGTCTCACGTGAACTGGGATTTTGTTCCAGAGTATGGGTAACCTCTGTGTTATGAATCTATCCCTCCAGCATGTCCTATTCATATTTGTGCAGAGGTTGAAATCTTTAGCTCGTGTGGTTCTGGTGGATTTGGATTTTTGAGATGGAGCATGTCCATCAATTCCTGGTTGGACATGGCCCTGTATGTTAGGCACAAATCACCTCTGAGCAGGCGGTATGCTACTGAATAGAGCTGGAGTTTCTTTAATCTAGCTGGATAAGGCACATGTTTTAGACCTATGATCCTCTTGGTGAGGTACTTCTGGGGTCTTTCCAGTTGCTGCATGTGCCGGGTGAGATACATCCCAAATGGAGCATTATATTCGATCATGGGCCTGATGAGGGAGGAATACAGAGGTACAATGACCTCCTTTGATCTGGATGAGAATCCCTTCATGATGAGATGGGCTAGGTAGAAAGTCTTTCTGACCACTTTGGCAACATGGTTGTCAAAGGAGAGGTCACTATCGACTTGAGTCCCCAGGTCTCTGATTACATCTTCTGTATTCAGTGGGTTATTGTCTACGTGATAGTTTGTGGGTACTTTGTTTTTCCCAAAGCGGATCACTATACATTTTTGGCGTTAAGTTTGAGGCCATGATTCCGGCACCAGTTGTCCGTTTCAGTGAGACCTTTCTGTAGGATGTGTGTGTCAGCAGGTGAATCCACTATGGCGCCCAGTTTGCAGTCATCTGCAAACTTTGTCAGCCATAATCCTTCCATGTTTGCTTTCACATCTGAAAATAAATGCCGAATAGAGTGGACCCAAGACTGAGCCCTGTGGGACACCACTTGTGACGGGTTTTGAGTCTGACATGGCTCCAGCAATTTTAACCTTATGGGTTCTGTTTTAGCCAATTTGCTACCCATCTTGTGACATATGGATTTACATTTAGGCTGCTGAGCTTGTCGATGATGCCAGAGTGTGGTATTGTGTCAAAGGCCTTAGCCAAGTCCAAATAGGCAGTGTGGACAGCCTTGCCCTCATCGATGGCACTAGTGACTGTCTCAAAGAAGTCAACCAGGTTTAAGAGGCAGGATCTGCCTTTTACAAAACCGAACTGTGTGGGATCAAGGGTCTGCAGATCACCAATGTCGCCATTTATGAGTTCCATGATGATCCTTTCCATAGCCTTACAGATCAGGCTGGTCAAACTTATGGGGCGGTAGTTACCTGGGTCAGTTGAATTTCCCCTTTATGGAGTGGGACCACTGTTGCTGTGCGCCAGTGTTCAGGTACATATCCTGTAGTGAGGCTAAGATTGAATAGAGTTCTTAGGGGCGGGTTTAGTTCATCTTGAGTTCACGTAACACGCAACCGGGATACCATCGGGTCCCATAGATGCTGTGTTTTTGCCTTGTTGAGTGCTGATTTCACCTGTGTGTCTGTGATGACAGGTAGGTTACATTCAGCAGGGATAGTTACTTCATCTTTAGGGGGTGAGGGAGGGGAGAAATTTGCACTGAACCTATCTGCCAGAATGTTGGCAATGTCAGTAGGGTAAGTGAATTTTTTGTTATTGTGTACCAGCTCAGAGCATATCTGAGAATTTCCTCCCAAGGTTCTGACATAATTGAAGAAGGCTTTGTGATTGTCTTTGGTATCCTTGGCAATCTTTTTCTCAAAGTTTGCTTTAGATGTTTTTATGAGAGAGCGTAGTTTTTACTTGTGCTGATCAGGAAGCCTTTCCCTTGTGGGATTTGGCCCTGTCCTGCAGCAGCTTCCCTGCTTTGTTGTACAGTTTGTTTATAGCCGGGGTCCACCAAACCGGGCATTTTCCCTTGGTGGAGAGGGTCTTGGTTTTAGTTGGGATTGCCTGATCCATGCATTCCTGGAGATGTCCATAGAAGGCTTTTGTGAAGGATTCAGCATTTTGGGATGTGGTTTCCATTGACCCAGTAGGCTTAAAGGATATCATTTCCGACTTAAGGAGCTCAAAGTCAGCTTTTGAGAAGTTTTTCACTGTAGTCTTTTGTTCTGGGGGTGGGGTGGGATATGTACATCCAACGTGATCAGTTTATGATCAGATCTTACTAGTGAGGGGTTTATATCTGGTGCGGAGCATTTGGACCCCATGTTTGTGATAATCAGGTCAAGTATATTATCTCTCCTCGTAGGAGAGGTGACCAGTTGCTCCATAGCATTTGAGTTTATGAATTCCAGGAATCTTTGGGCCAGGGTGTTAGGGCTAGAATAGTGGGCCCAGTCTATGTTGGGGTAATTGAAGTCACCCAATATGATGGTGTTTGGTGTGACATTCATATCCTCCAGTGTTTTCAGGAATGCTTGATGGGATTCCTGGGATTGGGAGGGTGTTCTATAACATGCGACCAGTTGTATGGCAGTTTTACCTATGGTGAGTAAAACTTGTATGGTTTCTGATGCTTCATGAGCAGCCACCAATCGAGAGGTGTAGGTGTCTTTTATGAAAATGGACACTCCCCCTCCCTTTGTGGTTCGGCCTGGAACTTGAGGCCGAAATGCATGATATGAGGTATAGCCTGGTAGTGCTGGAGTACTCTCAGGAGCCTTGAACCAGGTTTCAGTTACTGCACAGACATCGATGTTCTCCATACTGAGAAGTGCTTCGAGTGCCTGCATCTTGAGATTTAGACTTCTGGCGTTGAGCAGCATTACCCTTAATTTTTTTCCATTTTTGTTTTTTATGGCGGTTGATTTGTCCTTTGAGCATTGCCTAAAAAAGGCACTATGGGGGTGGCAAGAGCCTTGGCCAGTATCCGGAAGCCCAGTGGTGACAGGTGCAAGCCATCCCTTGCAAAGCAACGTGGCTTGTCCAGCATATCATCCCAGGCTGACAGACATTGGATCCCCCTAGAATGACACCAGTGATTAAGCCAATTGTTAAAACTGATCATTTTGTCTTTGTACTGAGGCATCATTCTTGGCGAAGGCAGGATGCTGCTCAGGGTCAGGGTCATACCAGTCTGGGCTACATAATCGGAGAGCTCCTCAATGTCTCTTTTCATGTAGTCCAGGGAGGTACGTCTCAGGTCATTCACACCCGCATGGACAATGACTGAATCATATTTGTACTTGCTTTGGAGTGACCTGAGTGCGTGTGTAATGTGGCGGATCCTAGCCCCGATAGGCAGCTCACCGTTACCCTCTCCTTATTCAGCCTGGTAAGTGGAACATCGGTGTGTCTGACTATAGAGTCACCTATTACTAATGTCTCTGGCATAGTATTTTGCCTTAGGGGCTGTGAATGTGTGACACACCTGTTGCTTGAGGTATGTGTTGTAGGTGTTGTGTTTTGTGGGGTGTATTTCTGGGTGTCTGCTTTGGAGGCCTCTGTTGTTTTGGTAAGTTTTTTACAAGAGCCTCCGAGTATGTCTTTGTGTTTTTATGTGTTTGGTTTGCATTGGTGGTGGTTATATGTGTGACTGGTTTTGCTTTGGATGTGGGTACCATCTCTTCCTGACTGGTCTTGCCAGTCCTGAGTTGAGAGAGTTCAGCCTCCAGTCTGGCTATATAGTTGCATCTCTCACAAGTATATGTGTTAGTAGGAAGGAGGAGAGGGTTGTCTGTGTACATGAGACAATTGTAACATTGTCTTAAGATTCCCAGATTAACCAGCTGAACAAGAGAGGATGCTAGTGGTCTACCACTCGACATACTAGAATATTTTAAGGAGTGTTGTGCCTTTAAGGGAAGTGGATATTCACAGGGGTAGTGGATACCTGTAGTGCTTACTTTAGGGTAAGAGTGCTAGGTTTTTATGAGTGCTTGCTAAGGATAGAAGTTCCGTAAAACAAGTGCTGATATATAGAGCTAGATCGACTGAATAGAGTTTCTAAGGGAAAAATTGAAGAGCAGACTTGGCGCAGCCAAAAAAGTTAAAACCTGTATAGAATAGTTTACACCTGTATAACCGCTGCTGCGCTTAGGTGCCCGACCGCAAAAGCGCAAAACGCCCTGAGGCGGATTTTTATACAGGAACTTGAAAAGAGCTGGAAATGGTCCAAGGCAACCAATGAATTACAGCTCAAGTGCTGAGATCACTTCCCAGGGACAGATAGGCTGCTCAAGGCTCCCCACTCCCACTGGTGAGCTCAGAAACTTCCTTCTATCCAAGTAAGGCAATGGCCAACACAGGAACTACACACAGCCCAGAATACAGCAAAGCCTGTATACTGGTCTTAACTAGTCGAGCAAAGGCGGAAAACAAGGAGTATTTTTTTGTTTTTGTTTTTAGAGAAGAACACAGAAATGCAGTCAGGCAAACAGTAAAACGATTAACACAGGCTAGCACACTTTAGTGAGCAGCCTCAGCAATTAAATTATCAAAAAAACAGTAATATTCGACCAGAGTCGACCAAAATACTACTTTTAAGTGCAGATACTTTAGAATACAGCAGCAAAGCACAAAAACAGTTGTATCTTATTAAATGAAAGCCAGAGAGGACAATGCAGATAAAAAGCCAAAAAGTACTTAAATCAGGAAAGTGGTCGCTTCTTTCAGTTCTCTGTAGCCAGGACCCTCTGCAGGACCACGTGGAGCTCTGCTTGGGTATATAGCCAAAAACGCCCTGAGGCGGATTTTTATACAGGGAACTTGAAAAGAGCTGGAAATGGTCCAAGGCAACCAATGAATTACAGCTCAAGTGCTGAGATCACTTCCCCAGGGACAGATAGGCTGCTCAAGGCTCCCCACTCCCACTGGTGAGCTCAGAAACTTCCTTCTATCCAAGTAAGGCAATGGCCAACACAGGAACTACACACAGCCCAGAATACAGCAAAGCCTGTATACTGGTCTTAACTAGTCGAGCAAAGGCGGGAAAACAAGGAGTATTTTTTTTGTTTTTTTTTAGAGAAGAACACAGAAATGCAGTCAGGCAAACAGTAAAAACGATTAACACAGGCTAGCACACTTTAGTGAGCAGCCTCAGCAATTAAATTATCAAAAAAACAATAATATTCGACCAGAGTCGACCAAAATACTACTTTTAAGTGCAGATACTTTAGAATACAGCAGCAAAGCACAAAAACAGTTGTATCTTATTAAATGAAAGCCAGAGAGGACAATGCAGATAAAAAAAGCCAAAAAGTACTTAAATCAGGAAAGTGGTCGCTTCTTTCAGTTCTCTGTAGCCAGGACCCCTCTGCAGGACCAGAGTGTTCGTTGAAAGAGCCATGAATACTGCTGATGGATTTTTATTTGCTATTGCATATTACTTGAAACTCTGACTAGGTAACTGCAGTGATACAGCTGCCTTTTGTGTTGCAACCAATGTGTTATGATGTTTCTTAGTTTTCTTTACATGGGATCATTGTTCATTTGCTCACAAGTGTATGGGAGGTACCAAATGAAGTTTCTGCAGTACTTGGTACAGGCTCTTACCTCCCACAAGTATGGTATTTATGATTTGAGTTCTGAAGTCTGTTATTGAAATTTTCATTTGGTTATTATAACATGACTGCACTTAATTCTGGTGATTATTGTATGTCATGTGATGATGTATTTAATTTCTGTCTGCAGGTGTGTGGATAACTGTATCTAGTAGTTAAGTTCAAGACCTAGCATAAAGGTGTGGGTTTACTCTTTCTCCTCATTTGTTTTTGACAAATTGCAAGTCAGCTGTGTATGCTATTGATATGTTACTTTTTATAGGTTCATAGGTTTATACTAGGCTAACAATCACCAGAGTCTTTAAAAGTCTAGTCTTGCAATCCAACCCAGTTTTGCCCCCTAAGTTCCTTGGATACCTATATGGAGCGGTAAGTTAGTAAAGAGGAAGCTAAAGGTTATGTGGGGGGGCATGTTAGTCAGGGATTCATTTATTTACTGTGACCCTCTGTCCATCAAAGACATGGGGGCCAGACCAAGGGTGAATTTGCAATTTCCCATACAATGATTAATATTTCTTTTGAACAGGGTCAAGAATGAACTTTGCTTCATGTACATGTGGAGCTTATTCCATAGTGTGGGGATCTTCTGAGACACATATCAGTCTCTCCAGCATTTTCTATTTATGTCGCAGGCAAAGTTCAGGTCCTTGGATGTAATGTTTCTGGTGCTGTTTGTTTTGCAGACATGTAAGACATTCATCATAAATGGATTTGAGGATGCCTTATATGCTAGGCATAGACTGCCTCTCTGTAACATCTAGGAGGCTGAGTACAGAGATAGGGCCTTAAGGCGTTCTGTGTAGGACAGGATATTCATACCCTAGTCTGATGAGGAACCTTTGCAGGCATTCCAGCTGTTGCAAGTGCTGGGTGAGGAACCTACCAAAGGAGGCATTGTACTCAATGATTCAACAGATAAGGGCTGAGTGGAGTGGTACTTTAACTTCCTTGGACCTGGATATATACACTTGCTTAAGAATTGGGAAACATAGAATTAATTTCTGACTATCCTGCCTAAGTGTTAGTCGAAGGCCCGATTACTGTCTACATATGTTCGCAGATCCCAAACTAACAGGTCAACTCTTAGGGGTCACGGTGTTTTATTGATGAAGTAATTAGCTTTGGAAGACAATTTCCCAAAGGGCACTATAATGCATTTCTTTGCTTTGAGTTATAATCTATGGCTTTGGCACCAGTCATTTGTCTGTGTTAGACCCTCTTCTAGGATGTTGCTGCCCTACAGGGAAATCTATCTTATCTCCCATTTGCAGTCATCTGCAAATTTGGTGAGTCAGAGGTCTTTGAATTTAGCTTGAACTTCCAAGAAGTAGATGCCAAATGGGAGAGTGCTGAACTTGGAATCATCTGCTGGAGACTGGTCTTCTGGTGGTGACGGCCTCACCGAACCTGACTTCTTGGATCTTATCTGTGAGCCAGCCAGAAATCCAGTGAGTTATGTAGGAATTTATGTGTAGTTCTGAGAGTTTGTCAACAATACCTGTGTGGGTTATTGTATTAAACATCTTGGACAGGTCAAAGTAGGCAGTATACACCATTTTCTTCTCATCCATAGCCTTTGTGACCCACTTGAAGATGTCTACCAGGCTGAGTAGGGAAGAAATTAATTTAACAAAGCCAGACTTTGATGGATCCAGCCACTGTATATTGCCAATGTCCTTGACGATCATTTCCATGATAACTTGTTCTATGGTTTTGCATATGAGACTTGTCAGACTGATGGATCTGTAGCTCTAGGGGTCAGCTGATGGCCCACCCTTATGAAGAGGGGTGGATGTTGTGGCTCTCCGTTTACCTGGCACATAACCTGTTTTGAGGATGTAGTTGCACAGTGCCTCAAGTGGTTCTGCTAGGTTTTGCTTTAAGCTATTTAGGAGGCACCCTGTGATATTGTTAAGGCCCATTGAAGCAGTGTTTTTGGCCTTAGTGAGCACTACCAGGACCAAATTCCTGTTGATTGTTGGGGGTATGCTAGAAGGGATTTCACAGAGGGTAGTATAGGGGGAGTAGGGGATGAAATTAGAGCTAAATTTGTAAGCCAGCAAATTTTCTAATGTCACACTAGTCAGTGAAGGTTGTACCATTTACCACCAGTTCTGCACACTGCTGAGTATTACCTAAAGGTTCCTGACATAGCTGATGACGGCCTTGTGATTGTTCTCAGCCTGGGAGTCTATCCTGACCTTGCAACTGGCCTTGCTGGACATTATTAGACCTCTTAGTTTGTCGTCTAGTTGAATGAGAGAGCTATTGTCTCTGTGAGAGTTAGTGCTTCTGATTTTGGCCATGACTTTTTTTCTTTTGTTAAATACCATGTTAATGTAAGGATTCCATCAGTGTGTCTTCTTTTTTTTGGTGCTAGATCTGGGCTTAATTCTGGTAGGTATGGCAGCATCAGTGCAGTCATTTACGTATTTGTACATGGTTTATGCAAATGATTCTGCAGAGGTAGCTGTATTATCAGGGTTTGAGAGACCTGAGAATTTTGACAAACTGTCACTTAATAGGATATAGTTTGGTTTAGAATAGTTCCTAACTGTTACAAGTTTAGTTGGGTTTTCCAGGTTGAGTTTTATTTTGAGGGAGACAGCCTCACCAGGGAGGATGTGACATGGGTGGGGGCTGTGGGGGGGGGGTGTTGCAATGCTCTCCCATATTGATGACTTTCAGGTTCAATATGTTTAAGGTTGGAGTGCACACTATCTGGCCTTGGATGTTTGTATTAAAGTCCATGAAATGTGCCTGTAATTTAGAGGCAGTGTATGTTTCCCAGTCTAGTTAAAGTCTCCAATGAATAGGTTATTTGGTTGGATGGTGAGTGTCCCCTAGTAGGTCTATGTAAGAGTTGTGAACTTCATGGGTCATAGAGGGTGACCTATAGCTGGCCAGCACATGGTAAGAAACATTGTCTATGAAGACATGGACATAGTTGAACTCCAGGGCATTATCCTGTTTAACTAACCAGGAATTATATTTGCTGCCAATGTAGATCAATACACTTTTACCTTTAGCCCTTGTCTGTGCTGCTGTTGGTCTAAAAGCATGGAAGGCACTATTGCCTTGCACTGCCAGAGTACTTACTGTGGATTTAAATAAAGTCTTGGTGATAACACAGATGTCTAAATTCTCCAGAGTGAGGAAAGCTGATAGGGCGTGGAGGTTCTTGTTTAGGCTCAGAACACTGAGCAGTAAGAGCAGTAAGACCTTAAGGTTGCTTTGATTTTTTTTTAATTTGACATTGCCTATAAAAGGCTCAAAAGGGGTGGAAAACATTTTAGTCAATATCCAAAAGCCCACAATGAACAGGTACAGACCATCCTTAGCAAAGCAAAGAGGTCTGCTAACCATGTTCTCCCACGTTGAAGATATTGGATTTCTCAGGAGTGACTCCAGAAACTAAACCACTTATTAAAATCACTCATTTTCTGTTCATACTGTGGCATCATCCTTGATGAAGGTAAAATGCTGTTCAGTTCAAGGCACTTACCAATGTGTGTGACACATATTAAGAAAGCCCTATAATGCCTTTTTTTTATATAGTCCAGTGAGGTACATCCCAGGTCATTTGTACCCACATTTACTATGATAGAATCATATTGATAAGTGTGGTGCAGTTACTCGAGTGTGTACATGATATAGGGGATCCTTGCTTCAGATAGGCAACTAACCGTTATCATCTCATTGTCCAACCTAGTGACAGGGGCATCTATGTGTAATGCAATAGAACTGCCTATGACAAGGGTACTATTTAATTGCTTGCATAATTGGCTTTGTTCTTGGAGGATCATTGGGTGTAGACTTATGTGTGGTGTTAGGTGTTGCCTTTGTAATTGCTGAGGATAGGTGTTGCCATATGATGGAGTAGGTGGTTTTTGAGGTATGGAGAGGCTTCTTTGACGTGCCTCAGCATACAAAGGCTTATGTTTGCTTTGAATAGTATGAGTGAAAGATGTGTGTGTGTGTGTGTGTGTGTGTGTGTGTGTGTGTGTGTGTGTGTGTGTGTGTGTGTGTGTGTGTGTGTGTGTGTGTATGTGTGTGTGTATGTTCTTGACAACTTTGCTTGTAAGTGAGATTTTTGCCTCCATGAAAGTTATGCATGTACATCTCTTGTATATTGTGTTAGATTCTTTATGGATTAAAAGGTTGTCTGAGTACATGAGACAATTGCTACATTTTCTCAAGATGCCCATATCTACCAAGCTGGCCACAGATACATTAAGAAATTGCAAATCCGTGTTATCAGGACCTGTATTAGGATTGGACCATTATGGTTTAGGGACTATAACAAGGGTACTGTGGGGGGTCAACTGAGTTGCATCTAGGGTTAAACCTAGATGTTAGATAGTGCTATGATCTGGTATTACTGCTGTTTGATACACTAACTAGCTGCCCTAAGCCTAGCTCCACACAAAGCCTTTCTGTGTTACAGGTTAAGTCCTAAGTACTAGCTTTATAGGTTTTCTACTATACAGGGGACTGCTAACTGCCATTACACAGTAAACAGTTCCACAAAACCTGCCTAATTTATAGAAGACAGAAAAAAGCTGAAAACTAACTTCCATGCTCCTAGCCAATAAGCAACTATAATTTGAGCTCCCTGTAATGCTTCATAACTCAGAGAGACCCAGTACACACATTCTGCCCCAAAATGGATGATCCAGGAACTTCTTTATATAAAAGCACAACAAAAGTAGCTCTCAAGTGCATTAGCACCAAACAACTAAGTCTGTAATAATCCATCTGATTGATGAATCAATTCCACTTTAAGCCTCCCTTTGTGTTTCCCAACTTGCACTGACGAAGCTACTTTACTAATGCCACTAGAATAGCAGTCCCAGTCTTCTTAATATAAGCCTAAGTTATCCAAAAGAGAAAACGCACCAACCGTCTACAACAAGTAATTGATAGACCAGACTACTTTCCTGCTCCCACTAGAATTGCAATCCCAGCCTTCTTAATGTAAAACACACTTTAGCTAGCCACAAGTGAAAAGGTATCAGAAACAAATCAGATTACAGCAAGTATCTCTCACTTTGTCTCCCAGTGTGTCGTCCAACTCTAAAAGACCAGACTACCTTTCTACTCCTACTAGAATAGCAGTCCAGTCTTCTTAATGTAAAAACACGCTGCAGTTAGCCAAAAGTGAAATATTTTGGAAACAAATCAAGAAACTAGCCTCAACAAGCAATTCTCAATTAAGCCTACCTGTGTGTGTGTATCCCAACTCTGACAGACCAGACTACCTTTCTTTTTCCATCAGAATTGCAGTTCCAGTCTTCTTAATGTAAAAACAAACTTAAGTTTGCCACAAGTGAAAGGGTACTATAAGCAAATGTAACTATCTGCAAGTTATTACAAGGTGATTCAGGGGCAAACAAGCCAGCAATGAGAAACACACATGCTTTAAGGCAATTTGAAAGTACACTACTATTCTAAGGAATAGCGTTCCCAGTTTCTCCTGTCAGTAACCAGCAAGATGAAGAAAGGAGATAAGACTGGAAGGAGCTTTTAGGGCCACGTATACAGAAGATAAGAGTGGGAGAAGTTTCCAAGGCAAGATATGCAGCAGGGGCAGGCAGCTCAAAATCCTCCAAGAGTTAAAGCACAACAGGAAAAGGGTGTGTAGGGACCAAATTCAGAAGTGAGCTTGTAAAAAAATGCAATAAAATGTGAGCCCAATCAGAGCATATAGTCCCAGCACAGAAACAAACAAAAAAATCACTGCAGACTATAAAAATGCCTTAAATTAACAGTTTTAACTTCAGATAAAGAGCAAAGATGAGATAAGTGTAATGCTGTAAATTTAGTTTAAATGTACTTTCCTGGATACAAAATGTAGTCCAAATGCTTTGTTTTTAAGCTTCCAATCCCAAGACTAAGATGACTGACTGCTGATGTAATGTAAAATACCAGAGGGGTTGGGATAATTACTACAGGTTCCTGTTACAACTCACACAACTGGCTAAAGGTAGATTTTTGTTTTACATCTGAAAATTGGTTGCAACACAGAAATAGATGAGCAATGCAATAATCTGCATAGGACCTGAGAGAAATAACAAAGAATGCTATAAAACACAAATCGATTTATAGATGTAGCTTCAAATTCAGAAGAGAGCTAGTAAAAATGCAATAAAATGAGGGTCCAGTCATAGCACCTAGGTCCAGCACAGCAACCTTAAAAACACTGTAGACTATAAACATTCCTTACATTAATAGCTTTAACCTCAGACAAAGAGAAAACACAACACATAAAACTGATTTAAAAGGTAAGATAAGTGCAATATTGTAAATGTAGTTTAAATGTATTTGCCTGGATGCAAAATGTAGTCCAAATGCTTTGTTTTCAAGCTTCCAATCTTCCAGCAATTCCAAGACAATTAGAATTTGAGTTCTGATATTGTCACTGATAATGCTGTGCATTGTTGATTAGGTGTCATAGTTCTGTCTCTCTATCTATCTATCTATCTATCTATCTATCTATCTATCTATCTATCTATCTATCTATCTATCTATCTATCCATCTACTCACATACTCACACACTCATATGATAACACTGTGGTGATCTTCACTTTAAAATGTTGAGAAATTGTAACACTGGCTGTTCATAATGAGCTGTTTCTGCTGTTTATTTGATATACATTTAGTCAAAGGCTCAAGAGAAAGGTTCAAAAGGAGTTTAGATGAGCTTGACAGTCATGGAAACAGAGATTTAGTTTAATTTCTGTTTTTACTCAGCACCTAAGCTATTGCACTGTATCTCCACTAGAAGCCAGTGAAGTTTTGTTTGCTGCAAAGAATCCCCCAAAGTAATTGGGGGTATAATACTCGAGAGGTCACAGTTATCAGAAGTTAAATATATTTATGACTTATTAGTATATCCAGAAGGTATTAAGACTAAAAAGCCTATGTTTGACACATTAGTAGCTGATAGATTTAAACAAAAGTTACTTAAAATTAATAAGATCTGGTTGTTTTGAGCACTTCCATGAGACACAAGAGAGTTTTGTACCACTTGATTAAAGTCTAATGTGCAATGAACTTCTGAACAAAAGTGAGTTACATAAAGTAACACATTAAATTATAAATAAACCAAAGAGAAAATTCCTGAATATTTTGTTTCAAATGAGGGAAGAGGGATGCATTGCAATCCTCTGTACTAATGATAGCAATAAGGTAATCCAGATGTAAATGGTAAAAATGTTGATATGAATAGGAATATGAATGATACAGAACTAATGGAGTGGGGCTGAAATACTGCCATATTAATAGAGACAGCATTTTGTTACTCTTCCACTATTAAGTTCATAAACCATATTGTATTAAAGGACAGAAAAGAGTTACAGTAACTGCTAGATTCTGCTAGTAAGACAACTCTCATTTAGGGGAAGTCCATTTGCAAAAGTTAAATAGGCTAGTTTAAAGCTGTACAGGTTGTATGCATTCATAGGTATAAATAGATACCTTATAGTTCAATAAAGATTCAGAGTGAGTCTGAGATGTTTATGTACCCCACATCTGTAGCACAATATTTTACACATGGTCTAATTAATTATTCATAAAGGCATTCCCTGTTTTAAGGAATTGTAGAGACAGTGGGAAGGTAAAGGCATTGCTTGCATGTGTAGTCATCTTAAATGAAATTAACATCAGGAACCCAAATCTAGTGTCATCTTTGTTCACAGCCTGTGGCAAACCCATGGTTGTCCCTAGCTGAAAATCTGTGGATAGAAGGACTTCTACACCAGGCCAAAATGATCTAAAAGATGTTTTTCCAGCCCCCATGCATACAGCATAATTACCAAGGGGAACAGTCAGATGGCTATGCTTGATACTGGTTCAAGTTACCATTTCTTGGAAAAAGAGGAATACGGAGACTCCTTTCTCAGGCTTAATGACAGATGATGATGAGAGGTCATCAGCTAAGAAATCCCCAAGCTATTATGGTGATCAGACTGAACTTCAAGAAGGCCCAGTGGGAGGATATGATTCTGAGCAGAAACCGGGAGAAGATATCTGTTTATCAACCCACATACACACACACACACACACACACACACACACACACACACACACACACACACACACACACACACACACACACACACACACACACTCACACAGTGACCCCATAAATTGCCTAACAGCAACATATATAGATGTTTCCATAACAAGTTCTCAAGCAAGACGGACTAGCAAGATTGACTAGTACAATTGATTCATCTCAACATATAAACTCCTATTATTTCTTTTCTACAGGAGTGATAAGATAATTAACTCATTTTTTTCTCACATAGAAAAAAAGAGCAGAAAGGCTAACTTGAAGAGAAACATTTCTCGTTTTGTTGTGAACTCCTGACACTTTGTCCTGTTCATAGCTCTTAACTCAAAGTGTCCTGTCCAGACATACTTTTGTAACTTCCC
This sequence comes from Protopterus annectens, assembly GCF_019279795.1. Lineage (NCBI taxonomy): Eukaryota > Metazoa > Chordata > Ceratodontiformes > Protopteridae > Protopterus > Protopterus annectens. The sequence goes on along the minus strand of NC_056736.1, from coordinate 474,362,094 downwards.
CTGAAATTACACGCAAGCAAAGAGATCTTTCCTGAATTAGAAACATCTCTGTTTTCATCAAATATTTCCTGCCTTGTTCCATCTGAATAGAGATACATATTTATCTTTATTACAAAAGAGAACAAATATAATTCTGCAATCAGTAGTAACACATTTTATAAGGCAATTTCACAGTGCAATTTGTATTATAGACTTTGCAAAGTACAAAAAGTAGCTTACTAATTGGTTACGGTTTGAGTTAAGAAAGGAAGAGTAAGTATAGTCATCACATTTGAAATCAATTTCTACACCATGTCATCATCATTTCTGACCCCGCCAACCATTAGACTCTCAGGCAAGTTTTTGAGAGTAATCTCGCAAGGGATGGTAACCTCTTTTTAGTATGCAATCCCAAGCTTTAAGTGGTTGAACAGATTGAGAAGTTGGAGAAGACTAGGTTTCTGTCCACTTTATACTTAACTAAACTCTATTAGCAAATTCCCTAGGATCATATGTAAAGGAAAATGGTATTTTTCATTTCTGATGAGCTCCTCCATTTCACAATGTTACCTTTTGATCTACATGCAGCACCTGAAGTACTCCAGATGGTAAAGAACAAAATCCTTTGACTCTATAACAAATATGCAGTAGCCTACCTGGATAAAATTGTCATATTCTTTTATTATGACAGTGGGAATTTGTTTTAATGGGTGTGATTACAACTGATAATTGCTAACTGCCTCCAGCATTTATCATTCTTTGTTTTTATTTTCATTTGTTGTCTTTGGACTATATCAGAATAACTGTCTGTAGGACGTTTAGCTTAGGTGGATGAACATTTGAATGACACTTATTACTCAGTCCAATCTAGTGTGAAGCCATAAGGTTAGAGTAAAAAAAAAAAAAAAAAAAAAAATATATATATATATATATATATATATATATGTGTGTGTGTGTGTGTGTGTGTGTGTGTGTGTGTATCCATTTATTTTTAATTTAACAAAATTATATATGGCAGCATTCCACTGGGCAGTTGATATTAATGTATTAATGAATTTATCCTTTTCTTTGACTGCTGGATTACCTGATGGGGACTATCTGTACCTCTCTGTGGGTTGGCTTTCAGCAGTAGTGATGCCACTTCACAAGGACAGCTCCACCACAGACCTGGGAAATTACAGACCCATCAGCCTGATGAGCCTTATCTGTAAGGCTGTGGAATGACACTTGATCTGCATCCATCTGACGTTTTAAGTATAGATCTTGTATAATGAATCTGGAGAACATCTTGAGTGGGTAATGTAAGCTGTGGTTCACTGGTCACACTGGTCATGCAGCATAGCTTCACCTAAATGTGGTGTTTAATACCATACCACATGCCAACATTATCAATAAATAAATGTGTTCCAAACTGAACTCTCTGTAGTTATACGAATAGCTAAATGGTTGAGAGAAATAACCCATAATGTAAGGATCGCAGAAGCATAATCAGAGAACATTAAGGTAACCAGTAGGATACCACAGGGATCTGTGCAAGGACCTCTACTATTCAGTAAGTTTGTTTCTAATCTTCTGATCAAAATTGGGGAACTTTGATTAAAGAAAATGCAGATGATTGCAAACTGGGTATTTTACTCAAAACCACTTCTGATATGCAGAAGCCGCAAAGTGGCATTACTCATGATAATAGCTGTTACACTGAAAATGGGCTAAAACTAAATGCTAAAAAAAAATGCAATATTGTTGCATTTGGACATCAAACCCTCTACCCAGCTTGTAGTGCAGAAAAAAAAACATTCCAAAATGAAGATGTTGAAAGAGACCGTGGAATATGGGTAGTTGATTTCTACTGTAAACACTGGTAAAAGAGCTAATAGCACTATAACCAAGTAGTGTCTATCTATTGCACTTGATATGCCAATACACATGTAGTAGTGGGTAAAAAAATGTAATACGTTGCAACCAAAATAATCCTAAATCTTTGAGAAAAAAGTCTGTTGTCCAATAGATCAAGTATTTAGCTAACACAGATGGATTACTTGCTGCAGCATCTTTGTAGGACGTAACACAATTGAAGTACACTAATAAAATTAGTGCACCTTATATAAATATTGAAAAAGTAGCCTAGATGATATCTTCTCCACAGTTGTGTGTAAATAAACATTCCCTGGGTTTCAGTAAACTCTGTCGGAATAGCATTATTCAGACATGGAGAGGACTGTACCCGTGCAAGCACAGTTGTAGCAGTAGTGCGCCTTGCATATTCATAAAGGTGCACTACTGTTACGGCATTCCGGACACTGAGTGCAGGGGACATGTCTAAGCAGTGCACTCACATCTAACACACACCCTGCACTCAGAAAGTGCTGTACAGCACTTTTTAAAAGTATTTCAGTGTCTGCAAACAATGAAATAAAATAAAATAAGTATTTCAGTGTCTGTGGACACTGAAATAGATAGGGGAGAAAGAAAAAAATGCAGGGGGATGTGTGACAGGTTCTATCACACACCCCCTGCATTGCAAAACTGCCATATGGCCATAGCTATCAACTGAACAGGTTTCTGCAGAATGCCCAGATGCCTGCCTCACATACTTTTCAACCCCCTAGAGCAATAAAGCTGTAAAAAGCCATAAATAATGGGGGAACAAAGGCACAAAAATAGGTACACTGTTTAAATATTGCACTGACAAACCCAGAAAGCTGATAGACTAAAAGGTTTGCAGTAGCAAGGACTTTCTGCAGGGTATGAAGACTGAAACACAAATGTCTGCCATGTGAAAGTGCCGTACGGCCATAGCCATCAACTGTACAGGTTTCTGCAGAATGCCCAGATGGCTTCCTCACATACTTCTCACCTTCCTAGAGCAAGAAAGCTGTACAAAGTCATAAATAATGGGTCAATAAAGGCACAAAATTCAGGATACTTTTTAAACATTGTACTGACAAACCCAGAAAGTCAATAGAATAAAAGGGTTGCATTAGCGTAGATGTCCTGAAGGGTATGAAGTCTGAAACCCAAATGTCTGTCAGTATGTTCTGACTTAAACCCCGAGTGATTTGCCAATGATCTGCTAGAAAACCACAGTCACACTTCTTAAGTTTGTAAGAGCAATAACTAAAAATCTGTCCCTATGTGTCCCTTTACAATTACCCATACTGTGACTGACAAGGAGTACAGATACATGTAAATAAAGTGGGTTTATGATTTTTTTTCCCATTCTAAGGTATGTTTAAGTGTAGCTGAGTGGGTGTGCATGTTATGGCCCTCTGCCCAGCATTCCTTAAACATCCCATAGTAGATAAGTAAAAATATACAACTGAAAGCCTCAAGCCATGATATTGTAGTGGTTAGAGTATGTAGGCATTTACGGTTTGAGTACCAAAACAGCCACTTTATTTTTACATGGGAAAGCAGTATTAAAATTATTAATTTAATTTTAAATTATGTAGTAATTGATATTTGTCAACCAGGGCAGAGAGGGCTATGAACATCGAGGCCCATGCAGACAGACTGACAAGGATGCACTGACAGGCTGGTGAGTACAGATCTATCTTGCAGTATATAATACCATAAAGTGGAAAGAGTACATTGTTTACTGCCAGTAGGTAGATTGTGTAATGTGTCTAATGAATAAAACATGTTTGTCACACTACTACTTATCACTAATACTGTAGTGTTTACTCTGGTATGTTGTTGTAGAAATAGAATGTGTACAAGTTCTTTACAGCAAATATGGCGTTGACAGCATGAAATAACTGAGGCTGTTCTGGGAAACAGCTAGTATCCATTACAGTCTTGTGTTAACCTTTGCTTTCCAAATTGTATTAATTCAAAGAAATAATACACAGTACAATAACTATCTGCCATGCATGAATTTCAGGATTACAAGGTCAGACTGTCCAACCCAGAGAGTATTAGTCAGAAATCAGTCAAGCAAGAAACAGCAGTTTCCCCAGAAGCTCAATGTGATGGAAAATAGCACTGTTGTTCATTTTAGCACACCCAGACATGGTTCAAATCCAGGGAGCGGTACTGAGGCGTGTGCATATATATACAATGTAAACCCAGAGGATTTGAAGAAACAGTCAGAAAGTGTTAACAGATATTTTCCCCACAGGTCTCACAGGTAAAGAAATGTGTGTAGTAGCTGTATGAAGGGTATACTAATACACCAGAATACTTAACTGTAAACTGCTTTTTCAAACTGAGAATTGTATTTTTGTATTTTCTATTTGTGTGTAGCTAGTAGCTGTAGTATAGTTCCTCACCCTCCTTCCCTGTTGGTGTCTTGTTCTTATACTTGGTGGCTTTGCAGTTTCCTGCCCCTACTGTAAATTTGATCTGGGACACTCATCTCAGTATAGTGTCATTAGTTCATTCTAACTAATACAAAGAGAACATTTAATAAGGCCAACTCACGTAGTTTCTTAACCTAGAATTATATTCTGTTCCTCTTTCTCCCTTTCCACTTTATATATAAAAAAACTTTGCTAGAATCTACCATTGCTAGAATCTCTTTGTGTTCTGACTGAGTGTGCTTCTCAAACAATATGGAAATATAGAGCTGCTAAGTATATTTTTGGCACTTTTTAACTTTTCAGAGTTCTGTACTGTCTTAATTTTTGCTTGACTGAATTATTTATATATTTGCTGGCATTGTTTTCTAATACTGTAAGTGACTTCATTTTGATTTTTTCCTAATTTACTGCTTTCTGCACATGTTTTTAGTCATTTTTAATTTAATTGCATATATTAAAACTGTATGTGCTTTAATATTGCTACACAGTCAAGTGTGCTAAATTTTACTGCATTTGAATTGTTTTACTGCTGTTTTACCTGCTTTTCTAAAAAGAAAAAAGGTTCTAAGCTTTTTTCCCACCTTTTCTGCAACTAGTGTAGTCCAGATACAGATTTGCTGTATCCAGGACTGTTTGTAAAGTTCTGAGCCCCCAAGCCTTTCTGTGTTGGAGGGAAGCCTTCTAGCTTATCAGTGGGAGTGGTAAGTGCTAGGTAGCCTATCTACCACAAGAGGAGTGGTTTCTGGCCCAGAAATTGTAGTTTAGTGGCCGTTTGGGCAGTTTTTCCATCCCCTTCAAAGTTGTGGTTTAAAAGCCCAAGTTTGTGCTTGTTTCTCACCTTTTCTGTAACTAGTCTAGTCCTGATACAGGTTTGCTGTATCCAGGACTGTTTGTAAGCTTCTGAGCTCCCCAAGCCTTTCTGTGCTGGAGGGAAGCCTTTTAGCTTATCAGTGGGAGTGGTAAGCACTATGTAGCCTATCTACCACAAGAGGAGTGGTTTCTGGCCCAGAAATTGTAGTGTATTGAATGGTTGGGCAGTTTTTCCATCCCTTTCAACTTTCTGCTTTAAAAGTCCATATTTGCATGGGTTTGTGCTTGTTTAAACTCCGGTCAGTGGTGTCAAGCTGAGGTAAACCATTACCAGTGCCAGAAAGTCTGCTCTTCGGTTTTTCACTTACATCGTGCTAGTTCTTTCTCTCTTGCACTTCAAATAGCCTAACTACCTTTCACTTCAACAGGTTTTTGTTGCAATTATTATAGCACACCTAAGAGCCATCAGCACTAGTCATTCTTCATGGAAATAGCTCCAGTACTTAGTAGTTATCACCACCCCTCCTGGCATGATTAAAGGGCAGTTCTCTGTGCTTTCTCCTATTAACCTTGTGCACTTGGGCATTCTGAGGCAGTGTAGCAACTGCTTCATGTACACAGACAATCCTCTCCTCTTACCTCCCAACACTCAGACTTGTGACAGATGCACTTATATCCCCAAATTGAAAGCTATGCACTCTCCAGCCAAGACTGAACTAGCTGGTCAAAAGGAGAATGTCAACAGCTGCACCACACCACATGGAACACACAGGCCACCAGAACACCCACCATCACAACTCTCACATAAAAACACAAACCACATACCCACTTTCATAGAGGCAATCAATAGAAATGTACCCAAACAGCAGAGACCACCAAGACAGAAATGCACTCAACCACCACAACACAGCACAAACCACAGGACACAGAGCTCACCTCCAGAGTGTGCCCCTCAACCTAAGCCCCTAAGGCTAAGCACCTTTCCCAGTACTCTAATCATAGGTGACTCAATAGTGAAGCACACAGATGTCCCACTCACTAGGTTGAATAAGGAGAAGGTAATGGTCAGCTGTCTATCAGGTACCAGAATCCAGCACATAACACATGCACTCAGGTCACTCCACAACAAGTAGAAGTATGACTCTGCCATTGTCCATGTGGATGTGAATGACCTGAGATGCACTTCCCTGGACTACATGAAAAGAGACATGGTGGAGCTCTTGGATTATGTGGCCCAGGCAGGTATGACACTACCTCTGAGCAGTATCCTACCATCACTCAAAATGATACCGCAGTGCAAACAATAAATGACTGACTTCAACAATTGGCTAAGTTTTACGTGTCATTCTAAGTGGATCCAGTATCTGTTTGGGATGACATGTTGACAGACCTCGATGCTTTGCCAGAGATGGCCTGCATCTGCCACTCCTTGGTTTCCATGTCCTGGCTAAGGCTCTTGCCACCCCTATAGTGCCTTTTTAGGTGGTGTTACAAAGACCAAATTACCACCATAACAGCTATAAATAAATGCAATCTGAGGGTCATGCTGCCCATTGCTAGAAGTCTAAATCTCAAGATGCACTTGCTCTAAGCACTCCTCAAAATGGAGAACATCAACATTTGTGTTGTAATGGAGACCTGGTTTAAAGTGGCAGAAAGCACCACTACCTGGCTATAGCTCATCCCACACCTTTTGGCCCCAAAACATGGACCGAAGCTACAAAGGCAGTGGTGTCTCCACATTCATAGAGGATATGCACACTTCCAGACTAGTAGGCCAGCATAATGCATCTGAGATAATTCAGGTACACCTAACATTGGGTAAGACTGCAATCCAGGTCATAGCCTGCTATAGGTCCCCAACCATGGCCCTAGACTCTCACCTCACATTCCTAATCACCCTGGAATCTATCAAGATCAAACCCAACACTCTCATACTAGGAGACTTCAACTACGTCTCCATCAACTGGGAAAACTACTCAAACACCAATGCACCGGCCCAACGCTTCCAGGAGTTCATGCCCTGGACCAGCTCATTCTTACCACCACTGGAGGAAGCAACATCCTTGACCTGGTTATTACCAACATGGAAAATCATTGCTCTACACCAATAGTCAATTCCTCCCTGGTTAGATTTGACCACAAATTAATCACCATGGAAATCCACATCTCACCCACACATCCCCACAAAGGTATCCTCCATGAAAAACTTCTCCAAAGCTGACTTTGGACTCTTAAAAACAGAGGTGGCTAAATTCACGGCACCCATGCCAATAGAAAATAGATGTATGACTGCTGAATCATACACCAATGCACTGTACAAACATGTACATAAATGCATGGAACAAGCCATACCCAACCAAACCAAGATGCTCTCCTCCAAAAAAAGGAAGCCAGTCTGGTGGTCCCCTGCCATTAATAAACTCTACAATAGAAGGAAGAAACTGTTGCAGAAAAAGGTGAAGTCCCAAGACTGGAAAAATCCCGTTATCAGCCTCAATAGAAAGTTGAGATCCCTCATCAAAACCTCCAAAGCCAGCTATGAAGGCAGAATTATGACAGACAGTAAAAACAACCACACATCCTTCTTTAGTTATATCAAGAACTCCATGGCAATACCCAGATTTGCTCTAAGTTACTGCACAATGGTACCTCCTATACTGAGCCAACAGATATTGCCAACATACTGGCCGACAGATGCAGTGCCAACTTTAACTCTCTCTCCCCCACTAAAAGACCAATACTGGAAGAATGCCAGGCACCCTGCATTACTCCATCACAGGTTAAAGCTGCATTGTCTAAGACTAAGAATACAGCTACCGTGGGACATGACAATATCTGTGGCTGTGATCTACATGAATTGCAAAGTGAACTGGCACCACATCTGTGTGCTCTGTTTACTCACAGCCTCAACTCAGGCTTTGTCCCTACCAAATGGCATACTGCTACAGTCATCCCTCTCCATAAAGGAGGAGCAACTACAGGCCTTGGAAATTATTGCCCCAGTAGCCTGACAAGTCTGATATGTAAGGCTATGGAGCACATCATCATGGAACTAGTTAACAAGGATATAGGGAATCTTCAAACTCTAGATTCCACGCAATTTGGTTTTATGAAAGGTAGATCATGCCTGCTCAACCTGGTTGACTTCTTTAAGTCAGTCACCAGAGTGGTGGATGAAGGTAAGGCAGTTCATACAGCCTACCTTGATCTGGCCAAGGCCTTTGATACCATTCCTCACTCAGCAATTATTGATACACTCACAAAACTAGGCATCAACCCCTATATAGTTGGGTGGGTTGCAAACTAGCTCACAGATACAACACACAGTGTTAAAGTAGCAGACTCCATGTCAGACTGCTGACCAGTCACAAGTGCAGTCCCACAGGGGTCAGTCCTGGGTTCTCTCCTATTTGGCATCTACTTCTCAGAAGTCCAGGCCAACATGAAGGGACTCTGGCTGACAACATTCACAGACAACTGCAAGCTGGGAGCCATTATTAACTCCCCAAGTGATGCAGACATCCTACAGAAAGGATAAGACTGATGACTGAGACCAATGACTGGTGCTGAAACCATGATCTTAAGTTTAACTCCAAAAAATGCTTCATCATCCCCTTTGAGAAAAACTCATTTCCCATTAATTAGAACATCATTGGGAGCCCACTGAACACTAAACACCTTATAAAGGATCTGGGGACACAGGTTGAAAGCAACCTCTCTTTCGACCACCACATTGCCACTGTGGTCAGAACATCCTTTTATGTGGCACATCTCATTACCAAGGGTTTTGCGTCCAGAAAGAAAGAGCTCTTCATTTCTCTCTAGTCTTCCCTGATTAGGCCAATCATAGATTATAATGCCTTATTTGGCATGTAACTCACTAGAAACCTTGCAACAGCTGGAGAGGCCACAAAAGTACCTCACAAAGAGGATCATAGGCCTTAAATACATGTCCTACACAGACAGACTAAAAAAACTCCAGCTATTTTCTGTCTCATATCGTCTACTAAAAGGTGATCTCTGCTTGACTTACAAAGCCACGTCTGACCCAACTCTGTTAGAAATGCTACATCTAAAGAAATCCCAATCCTTCACACCACACGCTCAAGAGACTTCAACCTCCTTACCATAATTAACAGAACATGCTGGAGGAACAGGTTCATAACCCAGAGACTGCCCATGATCTGGAATAGACTTTCCATACATGTCAAGCAGAGCACCTCACTAGCCCTCTTCAAGAGAAATCTTGATGAGTGGATGAGAAATAGAAAGTTCACCCCAGGGATCACTCCTGTGGCTCTGCTTGATAGAGGCACTGGTAACTAATGATGGACAGCACAATTCCATGGCACTTCTATGGGCTAGGCTTGTAAAGGCCCAAGGGCCATTAGCCTAGTATGCATCTATGAACCTATGCACCTATGTATAGGAACAGTCAGAAAGTGCTAAAAGAGATTTTCTCCACAGCTCTTACAGGTAAAGAATTGTGTATAGTAGTTGCATGAAGTGTATACTAATACACCTGAACAGTTGTAGAAACATTCAGAAAGTGATAACAGATATTCTATCCACATGTCTTACAAGTATAGTAATGTGTGTAGTAGCTGTATGAAGGGTATACTAATACACCATGTACAACTGTTCCACTGTCCAACCCAATATGCCTGCAAATGACAGCATGATAGGTACATACATCATGCCCTCTCCCTGATACATGTCTTTCAAGTGTTGAGCTGTTAGGGCTAGTGGTCACTCCTGCCAGTCACCTTGGACATAGATAGGATTCCAGGTGAACTATGCTAGTAGCAGACTCACACAACATCAATGCAGGGTACCCCTTCATTATCAACTATATAACCTTGATATGTACAAGCCCCCTCCCGTTAAGTAGACACAGTGTTCCCGGTCTGCCCCATACCATTACAGGTTGACAGTCCAATTGGTATGTATGTCCCACAGAACCTATGGGCCATAGGTAGATGTAACGTGAGGGCAGACCTGTAGAGTATTGCACAGTACTATTGTGAAAAACAGAAACCAATACAGTTGTTAATGGACCACACCATAGCACTTTTGAAAGGCAGATCCCGGCGGTTCCACCTGTCTCACCCCATCTGACCGTGGCACCGGGCCCCAGCATTTCTGGGACCTAACCTGGTACATCCTCCTCTGCTTGTCCTTCACCTCCTTCAGATGGAACTGCCTCAGGGAACAGGGCCTGTCCCCCCCAGGCACAGGCGTGAAAAGGAGCCCATCACCTGCCGACAGTTCCAAGGTATAGTGCGCAGCGTCATCTGCTCAGAGTTGGATGGGCAGCTGCATCAGATGGAGGGCCGGCTGGTGCACCTTATTGGGCAGGCCACCCCTCCGGTCTAGCCCCCAGCACAGCCACCTTCGGGGCCGTGAAGGTGCAGTGGTGACTGCCCATGGGTGGGGACCTCAGTCCCACTGTATCCATTTGGAGGCACATGAGCCTCTGATTCCTAAACACCCTCCCTGTCAAAGGTGTTTACCCCCCTCATGTGTCATATACCACCCCTGTCAGCTGTCTTGTGTGTCTTGTCTGTCTGCAAATGCTACCTATCCTACCCAACCTACCTCCCCAAACATAGCTAAGCCCTTCCCCAACATCTCACTCTTACCTAAAAAAAGGGGAATCTGCCCCACAAAAAAATCATTGCTGCATACATAGCTCTACATTTTGCACCCATGTACAGTGAAGTTAATCCATGTACCCACAAATTATCCTACAAATGTCTGTCGCCAACATCACTCCCTGTGGGATGTGAGGCTGTAAATTCCAAATTCTGCACCTTATTCACAGTTGTTGCACCCATCCCACACATCCCTAGCTTGTGTTCCTAATGTTTTACCCCCTGCTTGCCCCCATTTCACCACTTTCCTATCACCCTTTTTTCTTTTCTTTAGTTAAAATTAGTGTGGGTGTAAGCAGTGCTAAGTGAAGCTAATAGGGCTTAACCATCTCTTAGTATCACTTAGCTCAACCCAAAACCATGCAAACCCACTTACAAATCCTTAAAAGTGCCTTAATCACTCTGTGTCTGTCAGCCCTTGTTCTGCCCAACAACAAAATAATCAGCCCAGCCAAGGATCAAACCCAAGATGCTGTGACTACAATCACAGCAATGTACCACTACACCATCTAAAGAATGAAAAGCTACAATGCTTTTACAAGCATATCATGCAATCTAGTCATTTAACATTAATGAAAAAAGTCATCACTTCCAAGTCTTGAACCCAGGACCCTGTGCACTACAATCATAGCAATGTACCTCAGCAGCATCTTTGCAGGAGTTTAAAATATTTCTACAAACATCATACACTACAGTCATTTAACATAAGAGAAAAATATATATCTGCAGTACTCTTATATACATACATATGTGTGTGTTTATGTGTGTGTGTGTGTGTGTGTGTGTGTGTGTGTGTGTGTGTGTGTGTGCGTATATATATATATATATATATATATATATATATATATATATATATATATATATATATATATATATACAGTTACATTTGAAAGCATCGAACTGCAAAAATATCGAAGACAATATGGTCGAGACCATATGATCGATATTTCAGAAGATCGATCTTTTCAAATTGTAAAAAAAGAAAAAAGAAAAAAAAAACAAGAATACGTTACTGCAGGGGGGCAAGCCCACATGCACTCCCCACACCCCCCTACTTAAATATACCAACTCCAAGATCAGGCTACACCAACAATACAGCGTGGAATGGGAAGTTTTCTTATTCCCTGTTGTAGAGCGATCTCAGAGTTGGTATATTTAAGTAGGGGGGTGTGTGGTGCAGGAGAGCTTGCCCCCTGCAGTAATGTCTTCTTGTTTTTTGTTTTTTTACAATTTGAAAAGATTGATCTTCTGAAATACCGATCACATGGTCTCGACCATATGGTCTTCGATATTTCAGCAGTTCGATGTTTTGAAATGTAACTACACACATATATATATATATATATACACATATATATTTATATATATATATATATATATATATATATATATATATATATATATATATATATATATATATATATATATATATATATATATATATATATATATATATTATATATATAACTAACCTCTTACTGCAAGACATCTGCAAAAAGCCTGACAAATTGGGGGGATAAAGGGCGGACAGCAGTGACAACTTTGAAATATGGCTGTTATACCTGTAGAAGTCTGCTAGAGTACCATGGTTTGATTTAACATATAATTCCTGATAGATTCCAGTTCTGAAACACAAATGAATGTCATTATGTACTGATGTCAATGCTCACATTATCCCTGTGAATTATCAGAAACCCACAACTTTTATGGGGAACAGACCAAACATATGGGCCACACGTCTGGACAGTGTCTAGACATCTGGACAGTGGAGAGGTATGACTGCAGTCATTTAACAGAAGAAAAAAAAGACTGAGAGCTGCCAATCATTTCACCCAGCACCTTCTGAACTACAGTAAGAGCAACACAACACTACCCCAAATCAGCTCTGGGAAATTACGCATGTATTTCCAAATATATCATGCACTACAGGGATGGAACCATAGAGAAAAACAGATATTGGTGCAAAAATGTCCACCCACAGCCAATTGCACTACAGTCACAGCAACATACCAGTACCCCAAATGAAATGTAGAGTATGACTATTTGATCAAACATATCCTGATTGCCAGTCACACAGTACACTAACATATACTGGTCCAACTCACAGTCTACTGGGAATCATGTGGTGTTACAGAACATTTGCTAGTCTGCCTCTACAAACATATACACATGATAGACCACCAGCAACTGTATCAGCATGCACAGTCAGATAGAAAAGGACTTATGACACTGAAATCTGCTACTCTCCCTACTCAGCCCAACAAACATTTACACACAACACTGCTACACAATCTTGGCAGCCTGTTAACAATGGCCAGACATACACAGCTCTCATCTCTACAGATTTCCGCAGGATGTCCAGAGTGTGGGATCATATTTATGCCCACTGCCACATACCATTTCCAGGAGTCTGCTAAGTACTTGGGATGATAGCAGGACTGCAGTCACTAAATAATGATATATTGTACCTCTGAACTTCTTATTGCTACACATCTGGACAAAGCATGACATACTTGGGAGACAGGGAGGTGGAAAGAGGGACACATTTCACATAATGGTGTTACAAACTGAAACAGTTGCTGGTGTTACAGGGTTTGTTATAACATAACATCCCTGAAGGATATGATATTTGAAACACTAATGGATGTCAAGATTTACTGACTACAATCCTCACATTATCCCATTGATTTCACAAAAACAGATTTCTGAGGAACAGACCACACATAACAGGCAAACCTCTGGGCAATCTGTTCACATCTGGACAGTTGAAAGGTATGTCAGAGACATATCACTGTCAGACGTCAAGTCACACAGAAAATGCATGTCCACACAAACCCTGTTAATCTAGTAATCCTCTATATGTATAACACCCATATGTACTTACAATTTGTACCCAAGTCTGGAGCTTTGTCCCCCATGTTGTTGGGCTGTCTCCACATGTCTTGTCCTGAGAGATATTTCTACCTACTGTCTGTGAAGCTCTAGCCCCCACACCTCCATAATGTCCTCCACACAGGCAAGGAAAAGAGGCAAGGCCAACATGAAGGACTTAATTATAGCACTGTGTTGCTATGGCATTGTCTAATGGAAAGAAAACACAGCCGGTCAGGTTGCAAGTAGCAAGTGGGAGGCACCGATTGGTGCACAGGGCATCACCTGCTCATGCGCATTACATACAAAAGGCAAGTTGCTGCCTATGCAACACACATCTGACACATCTACACAAAGGCAGACTGTGACTACACAAACCTAAACATTTGCAGTACTCTAAGGAAACTTTTCAGCACTATAACAGGTATGTCAATCACGTAAGCTTATAATGAAATGCAGAAGGGAGGAACGCAATAATGTCAAATAGGACATTAAACACTAGGTAGTGACAAGACCTGCTGAACTCACATGCTGCTGTCTGGCACCTATGGCCATTCCTGCTTGCCCTGGCTGCATTGACATGGATCACATCTCTGGTCCCTGAGTCACCCCAGCAAATGTCAATTCATGTATGACTACTACTGGAGTATTTGTTGTCCAATACTGAGTGTGACAGTGCTAGGCCATCTACCTGGGATGTTGTAAATGTTCATATGTCTCCTGTGAATGCTACTATGATATATATGCTTGTCTTACAAATGTAAGAGACTTACATAGGGTATATGCATAGTACACAACAGGTGCAGATGTGTGTGTTGAACTGCATGTGATATACTGAGCACATACCTGACAACTTTCCAGGGTTTTGCAGACTAACCACATGCTTACATCATATTTGTAGTCAATGTCTCATACATTTGTGTATTGTCTGGCACATCACTGGCAACCCATTAAAGACTGACAACGTAACATAATAGCATACATTTGATTGTCAGATGTCATATCCTGTGGAGTAGACCTGTGAATGTGACACCGTCTTTGCTGGCAACTAAGTGTGTTTCAGCTAGATTCATAAAGTAATACTTTTTTCCAGGCCTTTGCTCACCAGTGATGTGTGCCTTTGTGCAGATGTCTTGCTCTAACAGGAGGTAGGTGTCTTAGCATGGCAGACATGCCAATTCAAGCGTACCTTGTCCTGTAGGATGCCGACATGTGTGCAGTCACTGACAACTGCTTTGTAGCTGTGGTGAGCACACTATCCTTGCCTGGTTATGTTACTCATCCCATCAAAGCCAGAGGAGGTGGAGTGTTGGACATTATCATACATATACACACCTCCAGGCTGGCCAAATAGTATGATGCACAGGAGACATCCTGAGTGCAGTTAACAGTTACCAAAACAGCTACTCAAATCATAGCTAGCTACAGGCCTCCAACCATGACTATGGACACTGACTACACCTACTGAGACTTGCTAGAATTTGTCAGGATTCAGTCATGTACTCTGCTCCTGTGTGACTTCAACTACCCAACCATAGTGTGCATGACATATGCCACCTGAACATGGGCGCACAAAGATTCCTCAGCTTTGTCAATGGCAATGCAGTGGATCAGCCAGTCAACATCCTATGACAGGTGTTAATATCCTGTACCTGGTCCTGACCAACATGAGTAGCCATTTTAGCACTCCTACAGTGTCATCCTCCTTGGTAAGATCTTACCATATAGCCATCACTGTTCAGGTCACCATCCCCCCTGTCCCCCTTGTCAGGGTCAATTAAAATAAACTTTACACAAATGACTATAAATCTGCTCAGAGCAGGTAGAAGTAGCTTCACAGCCAACTTCCCATCAGTTGGAAGTAGCAGTAGTGTCCAGGCCCACACCATAATACTAAGTGGGCACCTACATAACTGTATGGACTCAGTAAAACTTGACAGAACAATATCATCCCCATCGAGGTAGGGTAAACATCTGTGGTGGACAGCAGCAATACACAAATATCATAATAGGTGGATATGGTTGCTGGACAGGGCCAAGAAGGAACAGGTGCCTTATTGGAAGCAATGTCACCTTGGTCTAAACAAGCAAATAAGGTCACAGGTGAATTAACCTAAGGCTATCTTTGAGTGCAAATTGGACACATCCATCAGGAAAACCCATTAGGCCTTCCACACATATGTCTGCAATCCGATAGGCAACACACAAATCTGCTTTGTAGTGGTGGTCAACAACACCACATATGCATGTGACATAGATATAGCGAACTGGCTGCAGACAGGTGAAGTGTAAACATCATCCCCTGAACCCCCATTGGTAAACATGTGCATGCACAGCACCTAACCCCTCCTCTCATCATCAGGAAGCAGGTCCATAATGCCTTCTCAAAAGCAACACACAGAAGTCTCCAAAGGTCTGATACCATCCCTGGGTGCATCTTACATGAACACAGACTTGGGCTCTCAGATCCATTCTACATTGTAGTCAGCCAAATCCTGAGTACTGCTGTCATCCCATCTACACAGAGGACAGCCAGTGTCATCCCTATACACAAAGGTGGATAACTCCACCAACTAAGCCAATCATATGCACATCGGCCTAACTAGCCTGCTCTGCAAATGCATGGAAGGCAATATCAAAGACATTATGAACAGGGACATTGGCAACATCAAAATACCTGAGCCCACACAGCATGGTATTGACAAAGGGAGATCAGGCCTGTTAAACCTGGATGACCTCTCTGAAGTAGTCAACAAGCACAAGGACAAGGGGAAGATCATGACCAATGTCTACTTTCACCTAGCCCAATTCTCTGACAATAATCCCCAGGCAGCCAGGATACATATACCTAGACAGCTAGGCATCAACCTGTATGTTACCAGATAGGTAGCTAACTGGCCCAATGATAGTACCCACTCCGTCAAAGTGGTGGAACCCACCTCTAGTAGTAGAGTCTTCCAAAATGGTGTATCCCAAGGATCAGTCTGAGGGTCTCTACTGTTTTTGATATACATATCTGAGGTACAGGACAAAAACAGTGGTCTGTGGCTGACCAGGTGTACAGATGCTTGCAAGCTGCCACTGTCTTACATTTCCCTAGTGATGTGAGCATCACCCAAGATGCCCTCACCCAATTAAGGACTGGTGCAAGAAGCATTTCAGCAAACTGAATGCCAGGAGAGGCATCATTCTCCCTGTTGTGGCAGATGTCATCCACACTAATTATGACAGTAATACTGTACTGAGCATGCAAACAGGTGTGAGGTGATTGTGCACTAAGGCTGGTAGCAACCTGACAGTTTCCCACCATGTGGGCAGCATTGTATGTACAGCCGTCTACATGGCCCATCTCACAAATACAGGTATGTCATTCAGGAACCAGGAGAGCACAATATCCCTGTACTCCACCCTTATTAGATGCATTACCAAGTACAATGGCTCCTTTGGCATGTACCTTGCCAAGCAAATGCAGCAGTTGCAGTGACCACAGAGGTTCCCAACCAGGTACCTCCAGGGTCTGTAACACCTATCCCATACAGGTAGGCTGAAAGCCCTGTCCCTGTACTCAGTGTCATACAGACTGATCATAGGTGACCTGTGTCTGGCATACAAGGCCATTTCCAAACCAGCATTGATGGCATTTCTGCATATCTGTAAGACAAATCCCACTCACACATCATGCACACAGGGCCCTCACCTGGTCTGTAACATGCATAGTACTTGTTGGCAGGATAGTGTAGTGTCCCACACAATACACTGTCTGTAAAATACACTCCCTCCCCATGTCTAGCAGAGTACGTGTATAGCCCTCTTGAAGAAGATGCTGGACAACTGCATGGGAAATGGATGGGACACCCCTGGGATCCCGCGGGTGTACCAGCTGGACAGGGGAAACAGGTGATGGCTTGGAAAGGACATGGGCAAATGTCTGGGACAGGCTTATGAGGGCATCAGGGCCAATAGCCTGGTATCATCTTATGAGGCTATGCACCTAGTACTTTACATGTTTCCTGTATGTATTGCAGACTGTCCTGCCATGTTGTCTGGAATGAATCCCTGTGAGTCTGAACTGTGTAGGTACTGCAGTAATGGTGTATAGTCTTTTCCCTTCATCGGTTATCATCACATATCATTACACCTTGTTATTGTGTGTGGTCTGTACTGCAGTAAGACAGCTCTTACAGTACTTGCATTTGCACTTGGTAACACTGTAATGCACACTGCAATGGCCTTGATCTTGGCCACAATTACCATTTTGCTACTAGGCCCATCACACAGTAGGACTTGTCACCCTTTGTTGTGGGCCTTAGAGTAGCAGTGGAAGAGATGGATTTCAGCAGGCAGAACTAGTGTAAGGTCTGCCCTGAAGGGCCCAAAGGTGTCACAGCTTTGCCAGACTGTACCAGGAGTGTGTGTGTGTGTGTGTGTGTGTGTGTGTGTGTGTGTGTGTGTGTGTGTGTGTGTGTGTGTGTGTGTGTGTGTATGTATAAGCGTATATATATATATATATATATATATATATATACATATATATATATATATATATATATGTATATATATCTATATATATATATATATTTTTTTTTTTTCTTCTTCTTTCATATCATATATTTACTATAACCGGGGCACAGTTAACTTCATTATATATATCAGCAAACATAATACTGCAGGGTATTAATTCACATATGTTGTCTTCCCCTCACAGATGAACACAGGGGTTGGTGTCCCTCCCCTTCACAATCTGATGTCAATGTCTTAGCAGACTCCCATGATGATGGTGGTCATAGTGAGGCACAGGTGGGGTTGTTGTTGCCTGAATCCGTGCCATTGTTTGGTATCCCACTTTCAACCACAATGTCCCTGCACACAATCAGTATGCCCACACATACCCAGTCCCCAGCAGCCATGGATGATAGACAGATTAAGGGTGGTGGCATGGAACAATGTGTAGGTTATGGTGAGTGTAAGTGTAGACACCAACCATAGGCAGGGAGCAGGCGAGGTCACACACAGGCAGATGGACAGGGGTGCTTGACAGAAGACTGCTGCCCATCAAGCCCCTGTTGCAAGTGCCACAGCAGGTGTCACCAGATGCATGTTATGGTCCATCATGGAGGCACATGTGAGTAATATATGTCATCTTTAAATGCTGCGGATAGAGAGTGGGGTGAGACATTGTCACTGCTCATCCATGCAATGCCTGTGCTTGACCATGTGGTGGGACAAGGGCATTGGCCAGGTGAACGTAGGTCAGTAACATGATCAGTTGTGAGCCCACATGACCCAGCAGATTCACAGTCCCATAGTGGCAATGCCAACAGCACTACCAAAAGGAGGGTGCTGTCCACAAAACGCAGGCCATAGGCACGTTATCCTGGCCAGTCCGATCAGGGATGTGGATCCAACAGACAGCAGTCAACATCAGGGAGTACTACTGCATCTGTCCTTGGGCCTGGCCATGCCAGTGATACTCTGGCAGAGCTAGTTGCCATGTCCCTGCTGGGAGATGGTGAATAGTACATCCTGCCATGTACAGTCGACAGCTGTCCAACATAGCACTGTGTCTGGCATCTACATTGCTTGATGATGTGCAGACAGTTACCACCAGACACGCACAGCTCCAATGCATGGCCCAGTTGATCATCACCCTCCAGACACACACACACACACACACACACACACACACACACACACACACACACACACACACACACACACACACACACACACACACACACACACACACACACACACACACACATTGAGGTGTATGTACCTTGTTAACCATGATGCACTATTCTGTTAGTACTGCTGACTGAATGTAGTGTCACATAATGTAGTTTGGTAGTGTTCCAGGTGTCTCTGTGTCTGCAGGCTGTGGGCCTGCTGACAGCAATGCTGAGTAAGGCAGAGTGGAATCACAGTGATCTTGTCATAGCCAAGGTATAGCTGTATATGTACATGTTTACCAGGTGTGTTTACATGCAACAGTGCATGAGGGGCAATTGTGGCAGGCAGTGTGACCTTACATACATAACTTTGACACAGCCAGGTAGCCTTCATACATGTCACCTGGATTTTCTGTAGGACTTCAGTTTCGCACATTTAGAGGGAGTTACTTGAGTACTGGCACTAGGTCCTCTCACAAGCTTAGCCATTACTTTAACTGAAACAGATTCAGCTATCAGCACCTGTTGCCCCCTACCATTTTTGCCATATCCATTCAACCATCATGTAGTTGATGAGGGTATGTCTGGTACTGTGTATGACAGGTTTGGGGTATGTAGTCCTTAAACAGGTCAGCCTGTGTTAGTCTAACCTGACAATCACCAGCATGTGTGTCTACTATCCATTTGCATGTCTGGCCTCTTGTGCTAGTAGTGCACACATAGTCATAGTCCTGTACATGGGGCTGTTGATGAAGGGATGAGCACAGCCCCTACCTGCACAGTCTTACAAATGATAGCACTAGGTACATAACACAGAGAGCACAGCAGTACTGTAGTGTGGCAGTGCCTGCCACTACTATTGAAGTGGGTGACAATTGCAGGGGCTGTTAGGATTACCAATGGTGAGTACAGAGGCCCTTAACATGTTAGAGCCATCTGACACACACACATACACATACACGTACACTGCTGCCTGAGGACATGTATTGAGACACACATGCACATGGAGGTGACACTTATCAGAGTAGATGACCTTCCCATCTATTAATGCATAATACACAGTGATACGACCATTGCACCACAGTGGCTTGTTGTTAGAAACTGTGTAACTGTGCTTGTACCATGTGTAACATCTGTATGGGCAGTAGGTTGGGAATAGGGAGTTTGCAGGGTGGAAGAGGCACACAAAATGGTATAGCCATCACATACACACACTGAAGACAGCCACAGGGGCTCTGCATACAGAAACACATACAGAGTGGCCAATAGACATATTAGTAACCCTACATATCTACTTGTATGTACTATACTGCTGTGTACACATGACATGCTCCACATAGATTATATGCCTGGGATATAACACACAATTCCTTACAGCAGGTAGTCTTGTGAATGCCTTCATGGATGGTGGGATAACCCACCAGACGCAGCAATTGGTCTCATCTACTGCTCCTACAAACCTGCACAAGTGATAGATTGACAGACTTTGTATCAGCATGATGTGTTAGTCAGGTATGATGTCTGATGTGGGCATGTGTGTCAGTATGGTAACTGTGACATATTTGGCAATGATATCACAGGTATGCTCATTGTCAGGGGACACAGACCACATATAGGTTGCAAATATGTGGATATTCCATGTACATCTATACATATGACTGGTATTGGCTGTCTAGTCTTACATGGTGCATGTGAGGCAGATGCCATTAACAGGGTCTTTAAAGTAATGTAATGGGTAGGGGGTCAACAGCCCTTAAAATGGCATAACCTGCACACACAACAGCCACAGGGGATATGCTTCACACACACTACTATAGTTGTTGGTATTGTTATTAGTACCCCTACCTATCTGAGTATTTCCACTATAGTATTACACAGTTATTGCATATGCCACAGAGCTCAGAAGGGCTGACAAGTGTATACAGGTACATCTGAGGTGAATGACATCAGCAGGCCTTGTAGAGTAGGGCAACGGGATGTGTACTGGGTGGTACATGCCTCAAAATGGTATAACCCACTCCTTCAGAGGATATGATTTTCACCCCCCCCACACACACACACACACACACACACACACACACACACACACACACACACACACACAGTTGCCAGTATTGAGTTTAGAATCTCTACCTCTCTACCTATCTAATTATGTTTACTACAGATTTACGCAGTTATCACACACGCCATGGGGCTTATAAGATTTCACAGTGTTGCAAGGTATGTCTAAGGTGATTACATCAAGAGCCCTTGTAAAGGATGACAATGTTAAATGTACTAGGTTAGAAGGTCATCAAAACACATTACCCTACAAAATACACACTTACAAACACCTTCACATACACACACACATTTGCCACAATTGAGTGCAGAACTCCTGCCTATCTAGTTATGTGTACCATACTGTTACTTAGTTATTACATGTGCCACAAAGCTTATAGGGCTGAGTGTTGTCCAATGGTACTTCTAAGAGCAATGACAACAGCAGGACTGATAAAGTAGGGCACTAGGAAGTGTTGTGTGTGGGAGAGCCCTCAAAATACTTCAGCCTACAAACATACATGCTTACAAACTCTTGTACATACACTTATATAGGGTCTGCATCAGAAGCATAAACTTCCAAATGTTCGAGCCTTATATGGTCGACACTTTATGAAGAAACTTTTGAAAGCTCGCAAGTTTCAACGGAGATCGCCGTAGGGAATATTTCCCTTTACTTCACTGTAGTGAGATATCTGAGCTGGCATATTTAAGGAGCGGGGTGGGGGTGTGGGGGGTGCAGGAGGACTTGTCCCCTGCTCAGATAATTCAGTTAGTTTTTTTTTGTTTTTGTTTATTTTTTATTATATGTTCAAAGTTTTAAAACTTCGCTCATATGTAGCGTTGAAGTTTTAAAACTTCAAGTATATAATATAGACCCCTTATTCACACATTTGCCAGATGTGAGGACAGAATCTCTGCCTATCTAGTTATTTGTACTATAGCGTTATGCAACTATCTCATGTGCTACAGAGCTTACAGGACTGGTAAGTGCCCAAAGGTGCTTCTAAGGCGAATGACATCTGCAGGACTGCTAAAGTAGGGCACTGGGAAGTGTTCTGGGTGGGGAAGTCCTTAAAATACTTTAGCGTACAAACATACATACACACACAGTTGCCAGAACTGGGAACAGAAACCCTGTCTGTCTCCTGATTTCTACTATACTTTTATATAGTTATTGCATGCACTATGGAACTTATAAGACTGGGCCTGTGCAAAGGTACTTCTAAGGGGAATAACATCAGCAGAACTGTTAAAGTTGGGCACTGTGAAGTTTTGTGGGTGGGAAAGTCTTCAGAATACTTCAGTCTACAAGCATACACACACACACATTTGCCAGAAGTGGGAAAAGAGCCCCTGTTTATCTACTTATTTGTACTATACTATTGCATAGTTATTGCATGCCACATAGCTTATAGGGATGGGGTTGTGCAAAGGTACTTCTAAGGGGAAATGACATCAGCAGGAATGCTAAAGTGGGGCACTTGGAAATGTACTGTGTGAGAATGGCCTAAAACTTTTTCACCTGCAAACAAACACACACACTTGCCAGGACTGAGATTAGAACCCCTACCTATCGACTTATTTGTATTACAGTGTTACACAGTTATCGCATGTTCTACAGAGCTAACAAGTGCCCAAAGGTGCTTCTAAGGTGAATGACATTGGCAGGACAGCTAAAGTTGCGCACTGGGACGTGTACTGTGTGGGAATGGCCTAAATGTGTTTTACACACACACACTTGCCAGGACTGAGATTAAAAACCCTACCTATCTAGTTATTTGTATTATAGTGTTACGCAGTTATCACATGCACTACACAGCTTATAGGGCTGACAGGTGTATAATGGTGCTTCTACAATGAATGGCAGCAGCAGATATTTTGCAGTATGGCAATGGGAAGTGTACTGAGTGGGAATAGCCTCTTAATACTTAGACCTACAGACACGCATACACACACACACACACACACACACACACACACACACACACACACACACACACACACACACACACACACACACACACACACACACACACACACACACACACACACACAGAGGCGGGTGATGTGATATTAACCCCCCACCTCAGTACTATTACACAATGGAGCTTGCCTTCATGCTGGCACATGCAACGGGTTACAACTGGTATACCACTGTCTGCAGCAGGACATCACTTTATGCCATTCCGGGTAACTGTGTGTGTGACTCACTCTGTGTGTATCCCCCTGTGTCTCTCTCTCTATCACTGTCTGTTTCTCTCTTCCCCAAATTTATGTGTGTATGCTTGACATATTGTTA
This sequence comes from Protopterus annectens, assembly GCF_019279795.1. Classification (NCBI taxonomy): domain Eukaryota; kingdom Metazoa; phylum Chordata; order Ceratodontiformes; family Protopteridae; genus Protopterus; species Protopterus annectens. Next base: position 474,338,465 of record NC_056736.1, on the reverse strand, counting down.
TCTGTTGCCCGTATATATGTCTGTGTATCACACACAACAGATGCAGATATATCACATATGGGCCACCTACAGATAGCTGAGTGTAATCCTGTCTGATGTGTGTGTGTAAGGGCAGTTAAGGTGTACATAACTGTCTGTATGCAAAGACATATATACACAATACACTTATATAGTTTGATGTGGGTTCCAACATGGCCTGTGAATCTCTAAGTGTAGGAGCATGCTCAGTATGACCTTCTATAGTGAGAGCGGAACTCCATTCCAGGGATTGGTGTACTACGGTCCGGCGTTTTATGTGCTACAGCCATACCTCTCAAAAGTAAACAGGACTTTCCGAGGGTTACTGGGTTTGTTTTAGCAAACATTTTAGACATATTTGAAGTATGACACTGCAGTGTACTGTGTCATTACCTAGTGACAGAAATCCTCAGATCATCACAGTCCTTTACCAGAAAAATACAATATTTATGATGCACAGACCAATATTATGAGCCTGACTATAGACATTGTTGCCCAAAAAGGCCAATTGAGAGGTGTGGCTACAGCCAGTTGACTAATGAAGCTGTGTAAACAGTCCAGAAACTTGGTGATATAATGGCTGGGGGTCTCCTGTTTGTGTGGTATTCTTTTTACCTGAAAAGTCATATTCTGGTGTGGCCATACCTCTGAAATGTACATTTTATGGCAGATTGTCCAGGTGCTTGCCTAGAAGTTTCATCCAGTCTACATAAACTTGTGTTTTTATGTCAAGTTAGTTGCATATACTTGAAGACTGACATTACAAACTAATGTCAGACATTAGTGTTTCAGACTTCATAACATTCAGGCACTTCCTGCTAATGCAAATTCACTTATCCTATCAACGTCCTCAGTATGTAAGGGCAAATATTTACAAAATGTTGCTATCATTGTGCCTTTCTTTCACTTTTATGTATGACCCTGTCCAGATGTCTTGCTGTCAGAGGTTGGGAGGTATGGGTGTGGGTACAGACTGCATTCTACTGTGCAGAAATGTCCATTATATGTGCAGTATATTCCACATAGTACTGTGACTTCCAGGTATGTCAGTGGCAGAGCAGTACAGAGTAATGTGGTGAACCATTGACAGTTGTGTATAGGTTGGTAGTTTGCTATGCCATTAGAAGGGTGTTGTCCCTGAAGCCCTTATAACCCACATGGATGAGAGTATAGCCCATATTAAGACATGTCAGCAAGCAGAGCTCCTGTCCAGCAGGGAGACAGGTAGGATTACAGGGCTGTATTCTGTGTTTTCCATGCAATTATACAGGGAACACATCACTAGGAGTATTGAGGCAATTAGCTTGATGTTGACAGGGAGTGTATTCCACAGATGAGAGAGTGTGTGGTACATGTATCTGCCACATCAACAAGCCATACTGATATCACAGGCCAGGTTGATGCTGCGCCTACAGGTTGATGGAGTGGGCATTGAGTAACAGATGTGCAACAGTCCAATCAAGGCAGGGTCTGGATTGTTTTGAATAACAGGCAGAGGTCACCTCAGCAGAGTCTGTATGGAAAAGGGGAGATGGTCAGTGCTGTTAGCCTATCTGTGTAGGGTAGGTGTTTGGGGTTTGGGGTAAGGCCTTAGAGTAGCAAGACCCTGGTGTGTGGAGTCTACATGGTCTGTGGTGTGTAGGTATGTGTAGTTCTCATGTGATTTTGCCTCTGAGGTGTCCATTGTTTTGGTTTTATTTTGTTGCAGACCTCCACTTACATGGGCGTGTGCTGTGTATTTCCAGGTGATGTTTCCTGACATTTTAAACTGCATGGCACTTATATTACTGCACAATCTGTTCTGGTGTGCACATTCTCCATTTGTCTGGCCAGTGGTTCCCCTTATGTGTGTCTCTTTGTCCTTCTGTAGTCCAGTCACAGGATTTGGCCACAGTGGCTGCTGTTATGTATTTGTAATTCTGATGTGGGTGGGGTACATGCCGTTACACCATACACAAGGTCGTGGACTTCACAGCTCTGAGTGTACCTATTTAGCAGGTTGTCCATCATTGCACCACTCCATCTGCTGTGGTCCTTAGATGGTTTGTGTTGCAGTATGCTATTATGAGGCTACATGTGGGCCTAGCTGTCATACCATCACAGACTGATATCTGGACAAGCCCAAATATGACAGTCAAACAAAGTCCCACACATGGGGACAGGGTGTTAATAATGTTCTGCCAAACATGGAGAGTTGGGAGACCAGTTTGGTAATTGCTTGTTTGCTGTTATGGATATGGCGTCTGCTTCCCCACTGTCAGCCATTGCTGTTTTGATATGACCCTTTCTTGTTTTGTGAATAGTTGGCAGGCAAATGCAATGTTAGGACAAGCAGAACAGATATACAAGGCATAACTGTGCTCCTTCTATGACAACCTGTGTCATTCCAGGGGTATGGCTGTTGCCCAGTGAATTGTCAGTGCTGACACAGAAAGGTTACAGCCTTTTATACACTGGCAGTACACTGCCCTTCAGGAACCTGCTGTCTTACTAGGCACCATACCTCTCAACTTTTGTGAGCCAGACATCTGGACAAAGCCATAAGTAACTGGGGGAAATATAAACTAAATATAGGTATCATTTTTAAGTATTGGCTTTATAAACCTAGAAAGGTGATCCAATAAAAGGTTTTGCATTAGCATGCATTTTTCAATAGGGTATGATGTCTGACACTACAATCTGTCATTATTTTCTGACATTAGTCTTACATGATTTGCCAGTGAATTGCCAGACAACCAGTATTTCAAGATATACATACCACAACTGTGATGCTAACCTCTGGACATTCTACAATAGGTCTGTACAGTTGAGAGGTATGGTAGGCACTGTGTAGGTTACTCCAAGCTGTGTACTGTCCATATGTGTGGGCCCCTGTCCATGACCTGTCCAGCTTTCCTGAAATAACAGATATTGATGTCCGGACAGTGTGTACAACTCCTACCACAGGTGTAGCTGATATGCAGATTAGTTAGCACTGCAGTTCTTGGAGCATGGCCCTGTCAACCACAGTACTGTACCTAGGCCAATATGACACAACAGGCAGGTGTAAGTGCTGGCAAAATCCTGACAGTATTAAGCACACATATACATAGCTCACTGACCCCTGCATATTGTGGACATGCACCAAGTTATCATGCAGGTTGGGACAAGCCTGGAAATCTGTGCATTGCTGCTATTTCCCTACAAACATGCATGTTACTGCAGTAACATACATGTTACTGCAGTTCTATGGGAATATGTGTGGCGGGGCACACCTGTCAACTGTACACATTTGCACAGACTGTGCTGATATTTGTTTTACATTTTGGTTCCATTTTGCATAGCATTGTGCCCTGTCTTGGAGACTAATGGCATATCACTAAGGACCACAAGTCAGATTGCAATGGCATATTTTGAGTTTTAGACTTCTTACCCTTCAGAGCCTTACTGCAACTGCAGCACCTGCTGTACTATCACTGTGTAAAGTCTGTAGAAAGTATTTCATCATTGTCACCATTTGTGGGGCTTTGCCTGACATTTCTTAATGTTTTTTTACAGATAGCTTGCTGGGTGAGGCTGAGGGGTGAGTATGGGACTCCCACACTGACATCCATGCCTGTGACCTATGACCCTCCCAGGTTAGTTGGCCCCCCACATATACTGTAGTGGGATTTGTGACATTAGGTACTACTGCATAGTGTGGGAAGGCCAGTATTGAGCAAACATTTCCTGGTGTCCCACATAGCTGTCAGTTGTCTGCTGCTATCCCAGTAGGCCACCCCATTCCCTTGCATGCATGCAGTGCTACCATGGCTATGCTACCAGAACATATTAATCCATTCACTTATTGTTAGGAAGACTGACTTTCCTTGTGCCTGCTCCAGTTGTGAGATCGGTGCTTGAGGGCTGCCTATGTCAGATGCATGCAGCACACTGCCTAGACATGGTAAGTTACAGGTAGTGTGATGTGTGTATCATCCATTTTACTGTGTGTGTCAGTCAGAGAGAGGTGTCAGTCCCTGCGTCCCTGCAGTGTCAGTGTGTGTGCTATGCATTGCCTCCTTGCCAAGGCCAGGGCATACTGAGCATGCCTCTGTCTGCCTACAGGGGCTGGCTCAGGGGGTTCCTCTTCCAAGTCTCTCTGTGCCTGTTGGGACTTTGGCAATGGTGGGGGGCTTTGTGGCCCTTCCCCATGCTGTTCCTGCTGCAGCTGTTTCCACAGGATCATATTATGTAGCATGGCACATACTATGAACAGAACATGTGTGCACATGTGGCTGGAGAGTACTGGAAGGCTCCACCAGATATGTTAAGGCAGCAGAACCGTGACCTGAGCATCCCAAACACATGCTCTATAATGAACCTGGTTTGTGCATGTGCCTCAATATGGCATGCTTGATTTGGTGTGTGCGCATTTTTGATGGGGGTTATCATCCACGGCTCCAGTGTATAGCCAGCATCCCCCACCAGATGGACATATGGGATGTCCCCACTGGAAAATGCCTGGTACAGCTGTGATGGGGGAGTCGTGATAGCTTTCAGGGCTGCCAGCACACACATTCATGATAATGCCCTTGGCATTGCACACAACCTGGCAGTTGATGGAGGGGAAGCCCTTGCAGTTTACATAGACCCTATCCTGTTCATTAGGTGATGCTTTGATATGCATGCGCATACAGTCTGTCACACCAAGTACCTTGGGCTAGTCTGCTACATGGTGTAAGAGATGCATATTGCTGGTCCTCTCCTCAGTGGTGTTGGGGAAGTAAATGTGCTCACAAGCATGTGGTAGGATGGCATCCCAAAACTGGTGAAGCATCCTGGATACAGATGCCTGTGAGACCCCCATCATGTCCCCAGTATTTGTTTGTAAAGTACCTGTAGCTAGTATTCTTAAGGCTACACATACCTTGGTATCCATTGGGATGGGTTCCCCTCTATTGGCTCTGGGTCTGAGTTGATGCTGTAACAGCTCAATGAGATGCTGAAATATGTCTTTGTCTACCTTGTAATGCTCTACTATCTCCAGATCATGTAGCCTCTGGAAGGTTACCCTGAGTCTGAACACGCTTCTCCTTCTCATCAGTCTGGGGCAGTTGTCAGCATTATCCTCCTCACTGCCCTCAGCCTCTAGCACATACTATTAGATCAAAGTAACATCAGCCCCTAACATTTTTTTGGTCAAAATTCCCCTGCATTTGTACACCAATGATGCAGTGTTTCTGAGAAAAAAACAGATTGAAAGGTGTTTGCACAGTTTATATTCTTGTGCTGCAGATGCTGCCTGTATGATTGGCTGGCTATAGTACATTCCACTTGCTTACTATTTTATTCGTAATTGATTGTTTTTATTCTGCTATTTCCCTTTTTTGTTTCCCTTCAAATGTCCACCGCTTTTAAGCCCCAAGGCATGCTGCACAAACCCAGTGGCCAAATGGAAACAGTACTTTTATTTCTGGATTTGTATTTATTTATTTTTTGTTTGTTTTATACCCGGTGTGCACTGCGCAAATGTGTTTAGCTAAAGTAAACCCTTTGCAGTAGAAATGGCCCTCCCCTGAACATGAATACACTCTTCATTTCATGGAATAAGTCAGTACATCCCCGGACACACCCCCTTGCTTAGCTGTGCTTAACTAAGCTCAACTGGGAGCCATGGAGCTCCAATGGTTTTACACCAAGCATGACACATCCCCTTTTCTTGTCAGCTGCTCTTCCTGCTTACACAGTTAGGTGCAGCCAAAGAGTGGTCTCCCATTTAGTGATTCAGTAAAATTTGCCCATTTGCATACCCCACTGCATTAGTCCCTGGTTACACCTCTACACCACAGCCTTCTTCCTTAGCAACCTGTGTTATCCGTTATTGTTTTGATTCTGCATACCATTGACTATAATGGCAAAATGCAGATCTCACTTAAAATTGTCTTTTCACATTTTTTTAAATTTTCAGCACGATCCTGTTTTCGCACCGCTGCCCTATGCTTAAACAGCCAAAACTGACCAAAAATAAAAACTTTTATTTTTATAATTTTGCAACAGTTTCCCATGCCAATGACCATATTTTTGGTCAATGACATGAAGGATTATAATACATGCTTTACTTTGAGCAGTCATACCTCCTTTTTGATTTTTGCAGAAATGTATTTGGCTAGTAGCCGAATGCATTTCTGCAGTGGACACTATTCTGGCAAGGATGCTTTCCTGCTTACTGAATTGCTAATCTACCTCGTTTGCATGGTTTTCACCAGCAAATGAGGTAGTTAGCATTATTCAGTAGTGTCTGTCCCAGAATAGTGCAACTAGGCTCATGCATGCCCCCAGCCTTGTTTACTGGATCGCTGGGTGGCCATACTCCGTGCAGCAGTTGCTGCACTATTTGGACACGGCATTTTGCCGTTATTGAATCCCAGGGATTGATAGTCCTAATTACACATTGACTATTATGAAGAACTTCCCCTACAAATTCCCCCACAGGCACAGGAATGGTTTCTAGAATATGAATAGTTATTTTCTGTGCAATTAATATAGCGTTCTATCTAATATTACCCAGATATTAAGCTGACTATGGAAACAAAGACCACATACCCAATTTAGAATGTTCCATATCTGTTAAATGCATCTCATGTACTGCTAGTATATCAGGACATTTTGTCCTAATTCAAGTACACAGTCTAGCAATCTTAATGGTGAGCTACTTCCATTGATGTTTATCCTTATTGTGTTCATACTACATCAATTGTAAATCTCTGCTCCCTATCTCCATTAGTGGGTGAGATCACATCACTCTGCCCCCAGTTGAAAAGAAGATATTGTACTCTTGTGTTGTACTGTCACCTTGAGCTATCGCCATGACAAAGGACATAAGCCATTGATTAAACAAATGCCAAAAACAAAACTAGAACTTCCACCTACAAACAAACTAAGAAACACAGTCATTAGATAGAGTAGAATAACAACATTTACAATAACAATGTATAATAAAAACTGAGCTTTCTAGGTGTAGGAATAATAAAAATTACCCCGCCTCTCCATTGTCTAAAAACATATAGCAGGAGGCCAAAGAGAAAGGCTTTACAGTTGAATAATACATCCACAGAGGCCTCAAGATAAAACAATTTTCAGAAAATTAAGTCCTGCTTTGTATAATGACATGTACTTAAATTTAACCCTTAATTGTCAAAATAATTCAACCCATCTAATGAAATCACCAGTTTTGTCAAATTAAATATGTAAAAAATTGATTCTTTCTCACTCTCTCTATATTTAGATATATATATATATATATATATATATATATATATATATATATATATATATATATATATATATATATATATCTTTCTCTCTCTTTCTATACATATGTGTATATATATATATATATGGGTCTACTTTAAAAGACCGAACCGATTCCCGACACGTGGAAAGCGAAGACCAAACGACGACAGGTAAGTTTATCGACAGGTTGATTTGCCGACAGCGAAAGACCGACAAGGGTAATGTGCGGTCAGGTAAGTGTGCGATATTGTGATTTTGGGTTAGGCTGTGGGACAGGTGAGTGTGTGTTAGTGGAGTTAGGGTTGGTAAGTGTGTGATAGTGAGGGACTGTAGTTTAGGGACGGGAGTTAGAGGGTGCAGGTAGGTGAAGTGTGCGATAGTGTCGGACCTTGGGGTTAGGGGTGGGTTAAGTGAGTTAGGGTTAGGGTGCAGGTAGGTGAAGTGTCGGACCTTGGGGTTAGTGGGTTAAGTGAGTTAGGGTTAGGGTGCAGGTAGGGTGAGTGTGCGATAGTGTCGGACCTTAGGGTTAGGGTTTGGGTTAGGGCTAGTGGCTATGGTATGTAGTGTAATGTGTTGTTTACATTCGGTGTGTCGGTGTAATGGTGTTCAGTGTTTTGCGTTGTCGGTTTTGTGTGTTGTCGGTTATCTGGTGTCGGTGATTTTTGTGTCGGCGAACTGGCGTGTCGGTCTTTCAAAGTAGACCCATATATATATATATATATATATATATATATATATATATATATATATATATATATATAGTATCAACAAAATTAAATAACATAAGATAAAGCTAAAAATACAACAAAATCACTCATTTTGGATGTGATTGGTCCCAAATTTCATTCAGTAATTATCTGAGTGTAGACTTGCAAGTCATTATAATGGAAAGATAGTGCAAATATAGAATTTATAAAAGTGACAACAAAACTTATGTGGGAATCAGGTCAAGCTCAGGATTGTTGCTTTTTTAGGCTTCTTCAAACCAGGGGCTGCTGAATAAGTTCCATTTGATAATCAACTTATTTTAGTCAGATTAGCAGACCAGTCCATATCATCATGGGTGCCAAATGCAAGCTTATCTTTGAAAATAAAAGACCATCTTCCATCTGGTAGAACATCTGTGGAAAATGTAACACACTCTGAATATTATGCTGCAATGTTAATGCCATTTCTCAAAGAAGCTTGATTAACAGCAGCCAAATTTTCCTCTTCACTAAAATTTGCTTTGAATAATCATTATCAAAGTGCAATTTCCATTCCAGGTATCAAATGACCACTGTTTAGACCCCGTGTCAGTGTGTGTAGTTTACTTGGAAAAATTCCATGTACAGGAGTGTAGACAGACGAACGGCTTGTAAAAATGGAGCTATATGGACAGAAATGTCATACCCCATACACATATGAGAGCAACTATTATCCTGTATGTCAAAAAATTAAAGGAAATAACTTAAATTAAATATTTTTTAATAATCCGGGCATGTCTGCTCTGCATGCCACAGTTTGCAGACATGCTTTAAAAAAAATAAAAAAAAAATTTGGAAAAAAAATTGAACATAATGTGAGAAATGTATTATATAGACTGTGCTTGGAGTTCCTACGATGGTGCATTGGCGCTGTTGCTAATGTAGTTGAGCTATGAAGCATGTAGTTTCCAGGCTGTGAACATGGATACCTGTGCAAATGAGGTAAAGTTACTGAATAGCAGAAAGGAGTAATCATGTCCACATATCCCCTTCATGTAGGCTTACACCCATGTTGCTGTTTACACAGGCTGTAGTTGACATCAGCGTAGGGTGTGTCTACTGGCTTCTAAGCTCATTTCAGCTTAGGTGCATGTGTTTGCATGGTGCACCACTTAGCTGAGCATGTCCCTTCAGGGGGATGTGTCCACTCACCTCTAAGCTTTGTTTACCTTCCATGAATGTATTTCCACAGTGCTGAGCATGTCTGGAAAAATTATTTAATTATTTTGACCCTTTTTTAATTAAAATATGGCCATGAAATGATGTTCATTATATTGTAGGCAGCTGGAATGCATCCTAGTTAGCCAACCATACATTCTGCCCTACAGCAGAGCTCTATAAAGTATGCAAACACCCTACATTCTGATTTTTCACCAATACTCTGGACCATTGGAGTACAGACTTGGGAATTTTAACTGAGATAATGTTATGGGCTGCTGCAGGTCTGCTGCACTTGTATGTGCTAGATGATGAAGTCAATGCTGCTGATACTGCTCACAATAGGCCTAGACAGAGAAGAGTGTTCAGGCCCAGGGTAACCTTCCAGGAGCTACATGAGCTGCAGATTGTAGAGCACTACAGGGTGGACAAGGACATACTACAAGAACTCACTGAGGTCTGCTGCCATCAACTCAGACCCAAAGCCAACAGAGGGGAACCCATCCCAGTGGAAACAAAATTTGTAGCCTTTAGGATGCTAGCTACAGGTACTTTCCAAAGACCAACTGGGGACATGATGGGTGTCTCACAGGCATCAGCATCCAGGGTACTCTACCAGTTCCTGGATGCCATGCTACCTAATGCCAGTGAACACATTTCTTTTCCTCTCACTGCTGAACCAAGGACCAGCAACATGCAACACTTCTACCATGTTCACACTACCCTGAAGTACTGGGTGTCATAGATTGCACTCATATACACATCAAGGCACCACCCAGTGAGAAGAGTGGAATCTACATAAACTGCAAGGGGTACCACTCCATCAACTGCCAAGTCGTGTGCAATATCCAGGGGATTATCATGAATGTGTGTGCTGGCAGCCCTGGCAGTTAGCACGACTCAATATCTGACATGCATCACATCTGTACCAGATGTTTGCAAGGGAGGGCATCCCTCATGGCCATTTTCTGGGGGATGCTAGCTACACCCTGGAATTGTGGATGATCACACCCATCAGAAATGCAAACAGACCCACTGAAGAATGCCATAATGAGGCACATGCACAAACTAGGAACATCATAGAGCATGTGTTTGGGCTTCTGAAGTCATGGTTATAGTACTCCAATTTATCTGGTGGAGCCCCGCAGTACTCTCCAGTCATATGTTCACATATATTCACAGTATGTGCTATGCTAAACAGAATGATCCTGCAGAAGCAGCTGCAGCAAGATCATCAAAGGGAAGGAATACACAGCCCCCCACCAGTGCCTAGGTCACAACAGCCACAGTCACAGCAGGACTCGGAGGAGGATCCTCCTGATGATGTCCCTGTAGGCAGATGTAGGCATGCCCAGTATGCTCTGGCTTTAGCTAAGAGATAATGCATAGCACATTTACTGACAACATAGGGCCCTAGGGACTGTTACCTTACTCCCACTCACATACATATATTAAAATTGATGCCAGGCAACCCACACATCCTGTACCTATCCATGTATTGACTGTGTACTGCATGCATCACACAGAGTCAGCCCTGAACTATAGTTCTGTCAACTTCTGCATTCGCAAGGTAAGTCCTTAATCTACACACTACTTGTAAGGATTACTATAATATGGTATTGTATGTATTGATCTGCTGTGTTTATGCAAGGAAATATAGTGGGCTATTTGGACACAAGTAACATCCACATTGTACTATAGTTACCCAGTCCACTAGTATGTGTTCCTTACTATTCACTAGGCCTCATGGTTGGAATATGCACTACATCAGTCAAAGGAGATGTTAAACAGTGGGGTCACATGATATTTGAACTTTGTGTATCCCAGCAGAATATGTGCTGTTGTTCCCCCACACCCAACACAGCAGTATTCCCATATAACTACTTTAACAGTAGGTCATCAATGGTATATCAGCAGTCCAGGCAATCTCAGGGCAGTAACATAGAAATTGATCACACATTGTATGTCTCACTTAATGCAGGAATAACAGCATACATATGTATGCTGTTGATTGTGTGATGAATGACAATGCTTTGGCTGGTAGCTTGGGTGGCTCACTGGACTAGGGAAGCTAGTATGTGTGATGCTGTTAGTGGTTCAAATCTGGAAGTGTCTACAGCTTTTGCATGTGAGGTATTATTATGTCGGTGTTTTCACAGATTGTCAGTCTATGTGTGGTGCAACATTATGAACCTCTGTCACTTATTAATTACATCAGACAGCTGAAGAATGCCATGGACATTTTGAGTGAAATGCAGTATTGCAGAAATAAGGACAGATGTCAGTGTCTGTAACATACAAAATCCAGGACTGGAGTGCAGGTAGGTGTGACCTTCAGTCACTTTATAAGCACTGACAGCCCCACTGGGCATGCCCACACTTAGGTAAACTGAGTGCAATCCTGTTGTCCCTTGATCAAAATAACCTGCTATGTATAGACATGTTTATACATACATGCATATACGTATACATATCTGTCTGTCACTATCTCTCTTTCTCTTACATACATAGTATATCTATCTCTATGTATTTCCAAATATATATATAGCTATATATATATATATATATATATATATATATATATATATATATATATATATATATATATATATATATATATATACTATATATATATATATATATATATATATGTATAGTTTATATATATATATATATATATATATATATGTGTGTGTGTGTGTGTGTGTGTGTGTGTGTGTGTGTGTGTGTGTGTGTGTGTGTGTGTGCGTGTGTGTATTATCTGCCTGCCAAACAACTGAGAATCCCTCATAGGCTATCAAACTGCAATGGTTATGCACATTATGGCCCTGTAAGTTGCTGATGGCTTCCAAACTGCCCTCTTCTACAAAGCCTGATGATGTTATCAACCTTAAGACTACCAGCTGCCATTATAGCATCCAACTTAGGCCATGGTGCATGTGGTAAGTATTGTGATCTATAGTGTGTAACACTAGATGGATAGGAGTTCTAATCTCACTCCACGACACTTGGTGTGGGCGTGTATGTCCATAGAGCATAAACATGTTCACCTCAGTAAGTTAGAAAGTGGTAGGGTTTTGCAGAATTTTATTTGTAGCAGGTGATGTGGCCCTCCAAATGCCTGATCACAACTAGGCCTGCTGATGTCATCAAGCATAATATGTCCTAAACCAATAGTACTATCACACATGACGTGTGTTGTGTGCATCACGTACTGTGATCTGTAGTGTGTACCATTACATAGGTAAGTGTTCTAATCTACATACAGCCAACTAGCAGTATGTGTGTGCCATATCCAGTAAGCAGTAATTGGAAGTTGTGCTATTCTCAGTGTAGCCATGTTTCTGGCTGTGGCTGTTAGAGCATTGTACATCAACTTATGGAACCACAGGATGTTTGAACTTCACTAGCATAATGGCCATACAGTCATCACAATCGTAGACAACTGTATAACCTTATTTACATGATCACATAATAGGTTAATGTCCTTAGAGTGATTAATCAATCTACTATGCCACCTACAGATATGCAGCATTTAAAATCCAGGACAGTCACACATTGCCCCAAATACAAGGCAGAGATCACCTCTGAGTAGTCTATATGCCACAAGCTACAATGACACCAATGTCAGACGATGCCTATTGAACACATGCTGATATCGTGAAGTTTCCTTGTTAGGGACCATACTGTTGTGTGCAAGTGCCAGTACTGTTTGGAAAGGTCCATTACCAAATAGCCATTGCACTCAGATATTGGCATGCTGAGGGAAGAGTACATGGAGGTTATGAGTATGTCAATTACGGGTGAATGTGCCCTCAGCTATGACATATGATTCCCTTCATACCAATGGGGAGACATGGTGATCTCTGGCACATTAGGTGTAAATCATGTGTGGCTAGGTGTGTGTGCCCAGTTTTTTCAGCCCTGAGTATGTATATCACATGTTCCGACTGATGTGCTACTCATCAAGTACATAGGTGTTAGTGATGGAAATGATACTACATATGTATTTGCATGGAGTTTATGGCCATTACTATGTCAAAAGGAATTTTTCATCAAGACTTTTTTGTAGGATATTAACATAACTCACAGACTCCATGATTGCTCACAGTCTGCAGGCATTAGCCAACATTGTTAGCCACATACATTCAGTATTCGCTTGTATTGTAGTTAAATGGATTCCAAGCAATAGAGGCCCAAGACTGTGCTCTGTTGAACACTGCTGCTTACAGATCAGATATTGGAAGTGGATGTCCTTAGGTTGAACATGTGTGCATCAAAGGGCCACTTAGTGACCCCTACAATCATAGTACCGTGGATACCTAAGTGGATGCTTGTAAAATTATTCCTGAGCGTGGGATATAGTCAGACAGCTTGGCTCAGTCCAGGGGGTTGTATGCCCTGCTGTCCCCTCACCCAGGTTCTTGGTGACTGCCTTGGAAATGTCCACCACATTTAACCGTCATGCTCCCCCTGTCAGACATCCAAACTGTGTACAGTCAACTGTGTGTAGATCACATATATGTGTGCTGATCAGCTCCATGATGATTGCCCCTACAGCCATACAGATATGGATACTCAGGCAAAGAGGTCTATAGTTCTGGCGGTCAGTGGATGCACCACCTCTGTGTAAGAGTGCAACAGTTGCCATTATAAAGTCAGCTGGTGTCCAGCCATTGGTTCCAGTATGATTGCAAGGTTTTCCCACTAGTGTTAGTAATCCTTGTCAAATGCCATGTAGGATGCAGTCTGGGATGTTAGCATGTCCAGTAGATGCTGTGTACCCTCCATAGAGAAGCCAATTATGGCCTGCTCTGTAGATATGGAAAATATGGGACATGTTGTAGGAATGTCATGTGTCATGTTTGGAGAGGACAGGGGAGTGAAGTCGATGCATAACCCATGGGACTACAAGTTAGCTATGAGTACAGAACCATTATAAAGCATCATTATGTATGAGTTCACTGACAATCTGGGCTTGTCCTTTGAGATTACACATATAACTACACTGTGTGTTGTGGTTCTGCTTTTATGGGTGGCTAATGGTGGCAGTTACTGTGTCTACACAACATCACACAAAATACTATGTGCTTATTTTAGCTGAGGAGGTTGTGCCTCCATTTTAGGGGGCACCATCACCCCAATTGTCACATAGTAATGCCCACCTCTCCTTGTACAGCCTGATAATGGCAGTTGTCCCACCAGGCAGATGTGCTGTGCCATGAGGCACCTGTGTTCCTCCTGTCATGTGTAGCAGAGTTCATGCAGTTGTAATGCTGCTGGCATAATGCATGAGTATAGAGCTCTGCATACTTGCCTGCCCCATCAGAGGGGGAGGTGCAGTCAAGCTATGTAAACCATCTAATGGAAGGTAATAAATGGATTTGTTGAATTATATGTCTGTAATGTCTGCAAGGGGGGTTAGTGGTGGTAGTTTTAATGACACTGATCTGTGGTCAGATTCCACCAGGGAGGACCCCACATTGGTGGGCTTCAGTGGTCACCTATATTGGTAAACACGTGATGCAATATGCTGGTTCCTCTGTGGGGGGGTGTCACGGCACTGCTCCAGGGCATTGTAGTGAAGGACGTAGACTAACATTTGGGAAAGTGAGCTGCAGCACAACTAAACTGGAAAAAGAGAAAAGCCCTGCAAGTAGGATTCAAGTGCAAGGCAAAACAAACTATCAGTAACTCAAAAAATGCCAGCACAAAACTCAGTATATATCAGTAACAAAACTACAGCAACACTAAGGTAAAACTTAAGTGTTTTAATACATATCGAACAATTCAATAATCCAGAACGGTTTCAGCCTAACATGGCTTTCCTCAGTGGAACAAGAAAAGTACAAACAGGAAATGATGCACAAATGCAGGTTTAAATAAGATCCCTAGACCAATGAGGTGCTTCCAAAGGATTTTAGGCATGCCCATAATACTTCCTGAAAGAAAAACTGGAAGGAAAAACACAAACTAGAAAATAAAAAATAACAAGTAAAAAATAGATAATCCAAATAGCAAATATGGTAATAAAACATAAGTATGATAATACATTAAATATTGGATATATTAATTGGTTATAAATGATCATTTAAACCAGGAGAAAATAGTGCCCCTAACTTGATAATCCAGTATTTCTATTTTTGGTTGAGAATGGAATGCCATCCCTGTTTGTTGGATCTGTCACGCAAAATTCTATCTACAATACAAAATTGAAATCTAGCAGTATGATGTTGTGTGTAGTGCCTGAACAGAGTGTTGGTTTCTATTTTGGTTTGAATGCCACTACAATGTTCCGACATGCGTAATCTCAATGCCCGTGATGTCTGACCCACATAAAATGAACCACATGTGCAAGTCGCAAGATATACCACCCAATCACTATTACAGTTGCCAAAAAAATTCATGCTAAAAATCCTGTCAGTGTTTTTACTGGAAAATTGTTTAGATGTGAATATAAATGGACATTATGAACAATGGCCGCATTGATAAGTGCCCCAAAGTTTGTCACCAGTCATCGTAAGTTGTTGATGTATTATGCCACCTGAACCCATCCTCTTATAATGTGAAAAAAATGAACTTAGTGTTCTCTCTCTACAGTAACAATACTGACAAGTGTTACCGACTAAGGAGGCAATATCCTCATTGGCAGTGAGGATGCTCCAATGTTTCATCATGGTATTTCTAATCAAATTGATGTTATGTCCATAGGTAGTAATAAACCATAATCCTCCATCCTGTGCATCCCTATTTCTGTCACAATATTTGAGAAGGGAGGTTCTGGTGGAATTGGTTGCAAAGTGACGTGCCAACTGAATATCAGGCTCCTTGTATCCCCTGGTTCTAAATCTGTTGGTTAGATCTTGTTGTGATTCTTCAAAGTCATTTTCTGCAGAACAAATCCTGAGTATCCTGAGGAACTGGGATTTGGGTATATTCCGGATGATGTGGATAGGGTCCATACTAGTTGCATGTAATAAAGTATTCTATTGCGGGTATTTACGAAATGTTTTGCTTCGTAAAGTACCATCTGGGTTCCTGATGACTGTTACATCCAAAAATTTGATTTGATTTTGGTGATAAGTTGAAGTAAATTCAATACCCCATTTGTTATGGTTGAGGTATGACACAAATTCAGCCAAATATTCTTCATCAGAATGCCAAACTAACCAACAATCATCAAGATAACGTCGCCATTATATCAGACAGTTAAATCACAATTAATGGTATGGGACCCACAAGAACAGATTCTTTATTTACTACCTAAGATACACAAGTGCCTGAACAAACCACCTGCTAGACCCGTTGTGTCTGGTATGGGGTCATTGACGGAACCACTGTCTGAGTTTTTGACTTCATACTTGAAACCACTACTAAATTTGATTCGAGCAAGGATACAAGACACCACCCTATTCTTATCCATTATAGATGATAACCAATTAGAACCTGAGTGGTTACTTTGTACATTAGATGTCAAGGCTTTCTACACCAATATACCACATTGGGCTGGACTTGGGGCCCTCAAGCTTTGGTTAGATAGAGCCAAATTATATCCAGTTGGTTTCAATACACTTTTGATTTGTATGACGGAACATGTTTTGAATAAAAATGTTTTCTATTTTCAAGGCGAATGCTATTGGCAGTTGAAGGGTACTGCTATGGGAGCCTCTTTTGCTCCTATATATGTGAACTTATTCATGGGCTACATTGAGGAGCAACTCATTTATGATCAAACACATAACATCTATCTTGAGGAGCTGGATATTTGGCAACATTATCTTGATGATTGTTGGTTAGTTTGGCATTCCGATGAAGAATATTTGGCTGAATTTGTGTCATACCTCAACCATAACAAATGGGGTATTGAATTTACTTCAACTTATCACCAAAATCAAATCAACTTTTTGGATGTACATCAGCTCATGGAACCCAGATGGTACTTCACAAGCATAATATACAGTCATCACAATCGTAGACAACTGTATAACCTTATTTACATGATCACATAATACAACTAGTATGCACCCTAGCCAGATCATGCAGCATATACCCAAATCCCAGTTCCTCAGGATACGCAGAGATCACCACAGAAAATTACTTTATCACAACAATGACACCAGCAGATTTAGAACCAGGGGATACGTGAAGCCTGACATTCAGTTGGCACGTGCCAGTACTTTGCAAAGGTCCATTACCAAATAGCCATTGCACTCAGATATTGGCATGCTGAGGGAAGAGTACATGGAGGATTATGGTTTATTACTACCTATGGGCATAACATCAATTTGATTAGAAATACCATGATGAAACATTGGGACATCTCTCAATTAGGTGTAAATCATGTGTGCCAGTTAGCCCTGAGTATGTATATCACATGTTCCGACTGATGTGCTACTCATCAAGTACATAGGTGTTAGTGAGGAAGAACACTAAGTATCATTTTTTGGCCATTATAAGTCAAAAGGAATTTTTCATCAAGTGGCATAATACATCAACAACTTATGATGACTGGTGACAAACTGCAGGCATTAGCCAACATTGTTAGCCACAGACATTCAGTATTCGCATCTGTTAACCAGTTTACTGTGTAATTTAATTTAAACCTGACTTGTGCTCAGGATTAACTGTAACCTATGGAACTTGTTTAACTTGCTTACTTATGTAATCTCTGTAAATAGTCTGTTTGTAATATGTAATGCTGGTATTATGCAATGCTGTATCTTCTTATGAGCTTTTCTCCTGGGCCTCCACTGAAAATGGACATGCATCCAGTCGGACTATCCCAGTCAACAAATGTAAAATAAAAAAAAATAAATTAAACTGCCTCAGAAATGTCCACTACATTTAACAGTCATACTCCTAGACATCCAAACTGTGTACAGTTAACTGTGTGTAGATAGAAATTTGTGTGACAGATCAGCTCCATGATGATTGCCCCTACAGCCATACAGATATGGGTACTCAGGCAAAGAGGTCTATAGTTCTGGTGGTAAATATGGGACATGTTGTAGGAATGTCATGTGTCATGTTTGATGCATAACCCATGGGACTACAAGTTAGCTATGAGTACAGAACCATTATAAAGCATCATTATGTATGAGTTCACTGACAATCTGGGCTTGTCCTTTGAGATTACACATATAACTACACTGTGCATTGTGGTTCTGCTTTTATGGGTGGCTAATGGTGGCAGTTACTGTGTCCATCACAGTGCTTATTTTAGCTGAGGAGGCTGTGCCTCCATTTTAGGGGGCACCCTCACCCCAACTGTCACATAGCAATGCCCACCTCTCATTGTACAGCCTGATAACGGCAGTTGTCCCACCAGGCAGATGTGCTGTGTTCCTCCTGTCAGCAGAGTTCATGCAGTTGTTACTTGCCTGCCCCATCAGAGGGGGAGGTGCAGTCAAGCTATGTAAACCATCTAATGGAAGGTAATAAATGGATTTGTTGAATTATATGTCTGTAATGTCTGCCTTAGTGTTGCTGTAGTTTTGTTGCTGATATATACTGCAGCACAATTAAGCAATACAGTTGGTGGTCACTTAATGCCATCCAGCACCATGGTGTAAGGATATATTTTGACAGACACCTGTACATACAAATATGCATAATGGATATCTGGATTCATGAAGCTGCTCCTGTAGCCAGCTATTGATTGATTATGTGCCCTTCCAGTACTGAATGGCACCTGCAGTGTCTCTGGGAAACTACAGTGTTTCACAAAATCTGGATGTGTATCTATCCTTAATGTGTAAGTATACACCAACTGCATTACCTTGAACACTGTCATTTTGAGGTGTGAAGATGTGGATGGACATGTAGTCTGGTATGGCTGTGGTGCTGTCCACAGCCTTGAACCAGATGTCCTTGACTGCACACATGTTTGCATAATCCAGGATGGGGACACATTCCACAGAGTGGGGTTCAGTGTTGCCATACCCACCATGCTGCTGCATGGTGGGGTTCAGTGTTGCCATACCCACCATGCAGCAGCATAACCATGATGTTGTATAAAGTGGTGCTCTCATTGCCAACTTTTCTGTGAACAGTGCATCTAAGATGCATTGTGGAGGTGTCAGTAGCCTTTGCCTGTATTCCAAATCCCAGGGGTGTGAGATGAAGACTGTCACTGGTGAAACATTGATGTCTGTTGAGCAAAGCACCTCAGGCAGACATGGAGTAGATTTCCAGACAATGACACCACATGCTAAGACAATTATTGACTTCTATCCTTTTCCATGTGTATGGAGCCATTATCCTAGGTGAGTGACAACTGCAGCTGAAAGCTATGCATATACCAGCAAGAGACACAGACAGACTGGAGCACAATTATCACTACTGTGTAACAATTTATGTATTCTGTTTATTTCCAACTGAATTTTTGCATACCCTCTCCCTCTCCACTGTCAGCTTACATCACCAATTAATACAGTACAAATTTATTAAAACCAACAAATATTTATCAATATAAAATGTTTTCCATGATATCTTGGTTGCATATATACTACTACCTCTTCATGTTATTATACTCTTTCACTCTCTCTGTATAGCATTGTATTCTCTATCATTATTTTGTACTACTTGCTATTTTTGTATTACTTGTTATTTCTCTGTATTTTTTTATATTGTCATTTATTATTGTACATTGTTCTATGGTTTATTAAATAATTGTGGAGCTTTTCTCCCCGTACTTTCGTTGAAAAAGGACCTGTGTCCAGTCAGACTTTCCTGGTAAACAAATGTAAAATAAAATAAAGAAATAAAATAAAATGACAGAAAATGTATTGGAGCATGATATCCTATGTGAGAGTGGCATCGGTGAGACCAGCATTAGTAGTTGCCAGGCACCAGCAATTCCGTGGGCTCCCATGCTTAACACAGTCTTCACAAGGTAATTTTGTCCTTCCAGTAGACACTACTTGGGTAGTGTCCAACTGCAGAATACCTGTGTAAAACCTCCACTTTACCATCACGGGGTATACATATTATAGTTCCCTAATGTGTTTGTCTGCCCTCTGTAGACACCTTGGATGACTCTCTTCTTGGAGCCTGCTGGAAATAACTGCATTACTTAATTGCACAAGGGACAACTAGCATGTAGTGCCAAACAATGTCCCCTGATCTCTGAGTCATGTGACATGAAATGCCATGAGAGCTCACCTTACCTTGTCACCACAATAAACAGATCCCAGAGACTTCCCATACTCTGGAACAGACTACCTATCTATGTCAAATAGAGCTCCTCATTAGTACTCCAAGAAGGATCACTTCTGTGGCTCTGCTCGACAGGGGCACAGGAAAATTGGCTAAAGCCAGGGTACATTTTTAGTACCTAGCTATGAACCTATGAACCTATGAAAGGAGTTAGCATGGATATGAGCAGTAACACTGTTGTACACCTACTAACACTGTACCAAACACTGTTTGTTATGCTCAGGGCCAAATCATGCCTCCCCACTGTAACTGGTGGACTCCATTGAGTGCTACACTATGCAGTGGATGGCAAGAATAGTACTCACTCTACCTACCATGGCCTGACAAGGTGTTTAACAATATTAGGCCAGCAGGCCTTGCTGGAAACCGTGTAAGTTATCTACAGAGTGTTATGTCTGCTGGTGGATAAGGCAAGTGTCTGATTGTTATAATCTGGGAAGATAGCATTGGAAGACCTATGTTGCAATGACTCCAGTCACCTGTGGATTTCCCCAAACATCATTAATGGTGTACCCCTTCTAGCCGTTCCCTCTCTGCAGTCACAGGCACTATCAGTGACTTCTGACTGACTGCATTAGCAGGTGATTGGATGTCACTGAATCCCACACAGAGCCAACAGTTATCCAGGATGGCATGAGACACACATTCAGTTGTTGTCTGAGCCACTGGCAAATACTAAATGCCAACAATTGCACAATACTATCCTTTGTAAAGTCATCCACTCTTGGAAAATATAGTGGTTCTACACACCACACGTTGTTGAGCCATTACTCATGGAGTTATAGACACAGAGATTAATGTAGCCTTTGACTTTCACTGGTTGGTAAGATGTGGGGATGCATTCAATGTTGTACAACCTAAACAAAAAGATATGTGATGTAAATCCCATACATTCATTGCTATACTGAATGTGGCACTCATCACACTTATCATTATATGCAATGGCACCCTGCTATGTCACTACACAGGCATATCTTACAACTGTAGTAGTCACATAGTTTCCATGGTACACCAATACACATTGCAGATAACATTTCCTGTGGAGTCTATGTCAAGACTGTACATGTGTATTCTGTCTCCTAAATGCTTTGGAGGGGATGTGTATCGCTGTCATACAAAGAGGTGTCAGATCAAACTGTGCACCTCCATCATATCCACGATAGGACTAACATATGTGTTACCTGTTCTACACATCTACACCATCACTGTGGTATAAATAGCACATGGTGGAGAGACAGGTATGCAACAAAGACGGTACACCCTATATGTAACCGGCCCCTCATGCATGTGAAACACATATCTGCTGTGACACACATCATGTTCATGTCACACAATGGGATGCAGAACAAGACAATCATAGCTATTGTTGGACAAATGTATGTACTGTACACAGGAAATTTGTAGATGGGTCATCTACAGTACCACAGCTTGGGGACCCCCAGCTTGTAGATGTGTTAGCTCTCGGAACCCTGGTTACAATTATCAAGGGTATCAGACCTATTCACAGATTAGTGATGCATGACTACACTGAATGATGCCATTGTCCTTGTTAGCCTGTTATACACATATGGACCTATGGAAACATGCACCTCTTATGCTGTACCTTGCTGAAGACATATTTCTTCTATGCTGATAGTCTATCCTGTGCTTTGATGTCTCTGGCTTTATTGCTGTTGTGTATCCATAGGTGTCCTCAACAGAATCCTGAAACAGAAACAGAAACAGAACTATGACACACATTTTATTGTGTAAGTATACAGCCATTGCAACATAATACAACATAAAGTACACAAAATTATGTGGCATACTCATTACAAATTTCAGCTTACAGTATCTTTAAGTAACCACTACAAGTGGCATGGAAAAACAACAATGCATTAGTCAAGTACATGCTAATTTATATAGTCACCCTGTGCAACAGACACATAGCTTCATTTCCCTGCATTGATGATGAGGATGACAGGGATGTGGCACAGGTATTATCAAATGTGCATGGTATTGTGTGGAGGTGCAGGATGCCTAGACTGACCCAAAAGTTTGGCAGCATATCTTTGAGTCAGGAATGGAAGCAGGCAAGTAGGACCATGGAAATGTGTCATGTGTATCTGTAGGTGACCTGTGTTTGACAGTAGTGTGTAAGTGTGTGTGTTTAGTTTATACAGTCAAGCTCAGTGCTTGCCCTACATGTTTGTATGTTGGACAGCTTTGAAACTTGCATGGTAGATCTGACAGTTCACCATCTCTAGCCCCGAACATAAAAACTGATTCTGCCAGTAGTTGCACTGGTGCCTCCACGCCCAAGGTCAGAAGCGGTGCTAGTACCTGATGGTGACCGCTGTCTGCTGGGACTGTGTCCTCCATGGGAATGCCCAGAACCAGGAGCCTATGTCCTGCCATATCTTGGTGTGGACAGCACACTCCTCTTTCTAGTGCTGGATGTACTGCCACTAGAGGAGCGTGATTGTGCATGGCCTCTTGGACTCTCAGCAGATGGGGTTGCTGCCTTATGTCCACGAGGCTGACATTGAACTCCAACCACATGTTCCAGCACAGACACTGTGCATTCCAAGACAGACACTGTCTCAGCCCACCTTCTTTCCACTGCATAAGTGAACTAATCCAGGGTGTCACCAATGCCGTGAAGGCAGTCACAGATATCAAACTGTGCTGCATCCATAACCCTGAGCATACATCTGGAGTTCCTTTCAGAATGTGCTTGTGCCTCCATGACAGCCCAAAACATACGCTAAGTGACCCGTGATGTAACACCTGCAACAGGTGGTGGAAGGACAGCAGGGCTTCCACCCCTATCAATCCGCCTGTGAGGAACCTCACCAGCTCTACGGCTATGGCCAGTGTCTACACTCAGTGGAGCCAAAGTTGCCAGCCTTTTCTGTTCAATGTCCCCACTTTCTGACTGTCCAATATCTATGGCCTCCTGGGACTGGGTTTGTGTAGGCATACTGACTGTGTGCAGTGACAATGAGGGCAGAAAAGTGATGTCAACCTCTGGGACAAATTCAGCCCCTGAAATGTCCACCTGTGCCACACTGTGGCCACCATCATCATCAGATTCTGAAGAGACACTGACATCAGGTTTTGTAGGGGACAGATACCAGCATCCCTGGTCACCTGTGATAAGAAAGGAAATAGCAGTACATTAATATCTGCACTATTATGCTCTGTAGTACTACCTCACAATATATGTACAGCTCTACACACTGTTGGCACTATTACAGACCTGTTGAAACCCCAAACTCAAATAGTAGAGCAAGAGGACATTACTTTTCCCACAAACAGCTGTAGTTACTTGTACATAAAAGCTCTTTATACCAATCTCATCAACAACAATGAGGTACACTGTTTGCAAAGACTTTGCACCATTGACACATATGACAGTCTGCAATGTCCTGACAATACTGTCACATCTATCAGTGTGGTCATACCTACAAGACATACATATGACTCTAACATGTGCACAGTCAGAAAATATCTGTGCAGTTGACAGTAATACTAACAGTACACCAATCCAGGCAGCAGGCCTGGCATGACACTTTAGGGATTACATTGCAGTAAACCTACATCTATCACAAAACAGTGTCATGCTTACCAGGAGCAGGACCATGGGCTTGTCCGATACCTGATAGACCTGTGAAAAGTTGAGGGAGAGATAATGTCAGTACCACTGCATGTTACACCACAATAAGGTTATATGTCCATATATCTCACATATACAGTAGCTACTGTGTTAATTGTTATATTGGTCAACATCTGAGCATGACAGTCAAACTGCAGTTAAACCCTTTCCCCCAACAAACACAGACCTGACATCCATGTAAGAGTATGTACATCCTGACAGACTGAATGCTACAGTATTCCAGTGATGATCAAACTAAGCTTATCTGCATGCTCCTCTGACATGGAATCTGTGACACCCACATCCATGATGTACAGTGTGATGGATGCCTGGGAGCTGTCATGTGTGCCTAGGTTCACCAGGAATTCCTCACTGGCTGAGAGTGGTTGTTCAACTACAGGCTTTCCACTGGTGATGCCACAGTCCCTGACTACATCTGCTGCTCTTCTGCATGCAGCATTGATCATGTTCATGATGCGGTGTTAAACCTGCTCACATATCCTGCTCTGATGACCTGTGGCATTTACATCATGGACAAGGTCAGCCCACAGTGCTGCCTGCTGTTCCCTGTTTTGCCTCCTCCAGGACAGTAGGAGTTCATGGTGTTGCCAGAGGCCTTGAAGTATAATATCATTCTTTACATCCATGAGAGGTGCATGGCATCTTGGGTACATGTTTCCTGAAAGACAACAGAAGGAAAACATGTCAGAATCACACATGTAGATGTACACTATGTAGAGATACAGCAAGAACAAAGTGGCTGGTGGTATCTACTGCTTGATCACACATGTCATATTCCACAGTGTGCAAACATGCTAAGCGTGTGGATACAACTAAGATACTAGTGATAGTCAGCTATTTCCATGTGCGCCATGACAGATATTGCTTTATGATCATACACTCAACACTGGAGTGTACTGGAGTGTGTCATCTAGGGGCAACTCCCCCTGATAATATGTGAAAATAACAGTGCCAAACAAATAGCAGTGTGCTATTACAACCACTGTAAAGGGACAGTCCCACAAGAACAGTGTGCCACATTGACATTCCACCCTTAATGTATTGTATGTCTTCTGTAGGTGTAACAAATCTGGAGATCAATGACATGTCATTATCACAGTTCTAAGAAAGGCTTATTGCTGTATTCCCTTTACGCCATAAGTATAGTCACGCATCTGCATCATGTTGCAAACAAAAAGGTTACATACCTGCTGGAGTGCAAAACTCTTCTGTTGATATTTGGCAATATTTAAGTTTTTGCAAACGCATGCTCTGTGTGCAGAAAGTCTCATACAGAATGGTTTCCCATAGCCAGCAAGTACGCCATTTAACAAGCTTCTCATTAGCAGGTGATTGCCTCTTAACCAGTCTGTGGCTCTGCAATGCTAATTGTAGCCAGCACAGCTGATTTGTTATACTGGTCAACATCTGAGCATGACAGCCAAACTGCAGTTAAACCCTTCCCCACAATCAGACAATGACATGCAACCACTGTATAAGATATAAGGTCTCCATGTAGGTTAGAAGACCTTTCTGATATGTTGTGCTGGACATTACTTGGGTGAAAAGACTATGTCATCACAGCGGGTAGGTCTGTGGCAGCTACTTTACATAGAGACGTGTGTGCTACAGGCGGCAGCTGCTGCTGCAGGCTATAGGCATAGGCAGAGAGTGTGAACACTTTGGAGGACAACAAGCTGTAGGAGTACCTGTGGGAGCTGTGTCACCCTTGTTGTAGATGCAGAACCAGAGTGAGGGTACCAATTCCACTCCAGTTAAGGAATGTGGTTAAGTATATTAGGCAACTGTATCATTAACAGAGAATATGTTTGTTGTGTCCCTGAGCAACATACAGTTTAAATATAACATTATGCCCACTATTTGGGCAACTATCAGGCCACGTGTTACAGTCTGGTACTCATTTGGAACATGTATGCTGGCAGTCCTTGTTACAAGCAGGGGCTTCATATGTGTATGTTGGTTGTACAGCTGTGCTAATCTGCACTGTGAGTTTGAAAGGATTGTATACTGCACAGTGATATTAGCAGGCCTCATTTGCATTATCTGAGTTAAAATTCTCTGTGAATGCATATTAATGCACTTATAGTTTTGCTATAGGGTTATGTGAAGTTTTTTCCTATCTGCAGGCCTGTGACTTCAATCAGTGATAGTAGACACTTCATTTGAAATGCATTCTATGGATAAAAAGTGCATGACTCCATCATTAATTAGTGGGCTTCACAATAATGTAATAAAATGCTACACGCCACTGGATTTGAACCCAGAACTGTGTGTGTCAAAATGCACTGTGTGCAAAGCATTTAGCAGACTGAGCAACTGAGTCACTATTACAATAGCTTTTTTTGCAAGATATGAGGACACACACACAGGCTATGACATATTTTTTACAGCCATCATTTATATGCATGCATTTATATGGATGTATTTCAGCACTAGGGTCCCAGATGAACAAGTATTTTGCCAGTAATGCCTTAACAGGTGTATCTCTAAAGATTGCTGATAAAAGGGGACATTTACCTGCTATTAGAGACCTCACTTACATCCATTATTCTGTGTTTGGCTTTCTAATGGTGCACTCTTGCGCCAGACTCCAAAGTACACTGCCAGTTTTTCCATGCCAGTTTTCCATTACTCTTTAAGCAAGTTTGTGCGACACAGCATGATGTACAGCTCTGCTTAAACACACTTAATGAGTGCAACTTACAGTTACTATATTTTGCTTAAACCACCTGCTTTAATGAACAGCTGTGTGGCATAGCAGTTTAATGCAGTGGTCTACAGCTGCATTTGGGACAGGTGCCCATTTGTTTTTAAGGTGAGAGTGGAATGTTGGGGAAGGGGCAGAGGTACATGTGGGGGACATAAGCTGGGTAGGTGAGGAAGCTTTTGCAGACAGACAAAACTGACAAGACAGCAGACAGGGGTGTTATATGACAGAAGAGGGGGTGAACACCTTGGATGGAGAGGGTGTTGTGGAATCTCAGTCCAATGTGCCTCCACAAGGTAGCAGCGTGAGTCACATTCCCACCCATGGGACTGTCGACACTGCTCCATCACTACCCCGAGGGTGGCAGTGGTGGAGGCTGGTTTCTGGGGAGAGACTTCCCCACCAGGGTGGCCAGCATGCTCTCCATCTGATGCAGGTGTCATCCAAACTCATGGAAGATGATTCTGTGATTCAAACCCAGCAGTTCATCATGGGTGACAACTCCCCCTCCACTACTGCTCAAGAGTGGGGCCTGTCCCCATCCTTTGGGGCAGTACTACCCAACACCACAGATAGTGCAGGGGCAGCAGAGTGGGCATCACCAGGCTGGGTTCCAGACATGCTGAGACCTGGTCCCATGGCCGTATGAGGCAAGGTATGTGGATCACAAAGAACCAGCCAACCTTGACGTGCT
Organism: Protopterus annectens; assembly: GCF_019279795.1. NCBI lineage: Eukaryota > Metazoa > Chordata > Ceratodontiformes > Protopteridae > Protopterus > Protopterus annectens. The sequence continues at coordinate 474,311,013 of NC_056736.1, read as the reverse complement.
GTAGTAAAGTAGTTATAACAATAAGTTAACGTTATTAAAAACCAAAGCAATGTTAGTATTAACAGAATGGAACATAATATTTATTAATCCAAATCCATATTAAGGTAGATTATGTCTAACACAACATTAAGTAACATAACAGTAAGTATGTTAACAGCAAGCCAGTATGAAATAAACCATAAGGCCAACAAAACAGTTAGTTTAATAAAATATGTTAATATTAAATCATAATAATGAATAATAATAATAAATTAAAGAAAATAAAGGGTGGGGAAAGAGAGAAAAACATACCATTAGTTACCTCGCAGGTAATATTACTACACAGAGTACTACTACATACTTCTACAGGTATGCAGTGTCAGTTGTGAGTACTGTGACTACAATTCCTCTGTAGCTGATGTAGCACAGACATACCTCTGAAGCTGTTATCATGGGACAGTATGGGCCAAGCACTAACAAATGCAGGTACACAACTACACATAACAGTTTCACATAATGTGGACTTTCATAACTGCCAATGTGTTCTGTAAATGGATTTGAAAATATATTGCATTCCAGGTAATCATGTATCTGGTAATCATCAAACAGACAGATTAGGCAGTTGTAATTACATTACAAAAAATCATGACAGTTGAGAGGTATGTTTGTGTATATTAAGTAAACTAGACAGCTGGCATGCCTTAGTTGGCAGGCATGGGAGTAGAACCAGAAAGCTGTGACTGCAGCAGACATCTGCAAATAATGTAACAACTGACTGCAGCAACTTAAAACAGACATGCAATGAATACCGCCCTAATGCAAATATTAAGTCAGATTTATTTAGGAAAACACAATGCTGCTTAACACTTTATTGGGAGTGTTGTTTATTATCTGTGAAGTCTGCACACGATGTCTGTCCATAAAGTGGGCTACCTCACCCATATACCTTTCGTTCCTGAAATCAGAGGAAAAGAGTGCATTATGTAACTGACACTGGCCTGGAGACAGCCTTGAACCGTACTATGAGTTGAGCAATACATTTTTCAGGACACTACTTTTGCATTATACAGCTATTACAGTTTACACTTGACTGCAACAACCTTACCATAGACATGCAATGCATACAGCTCTAGTGTACTTATGTTATGACACCACAATCCCGTGTTACACCTTTTAGCTTGCTGTTATTGGTATTGTTTATTGTTTATTGCAATGCAGTTGTTATTGTTCATTTATTACACTGCAGTTTTAATTGCCCATTTATTGCATTATAGTTTTTATTGTTTATTCTTTATTGCAGTACAGTTTTTTTTTAATTTTTTATTGCTTATTGTAGTACAGTTAGCATAATATAGCTGTACTTATCACACTCACGGTGCAGCCTGGCCAGGCACCTGGCATGGGACTGAATGTTGCATTTCCTTTCATCTGCAGTTGTTGGGAGAGAAGCACACCATTATGCATACCGGTTTTGCACACATTCAGCTTGCATTTTAGTAAAACTGTGGAAAAAATACCTACATATGTCTAGGGCATGCCCAACCCTGGCCTCTTGGACTCAGGTGTCCAATGTTCCCCTATTTTTATGCTTTAGGTCATTGTAGTGGTGACAATGCTGCTCTCCAGCATAGGGGATACCAGTAGCACTGGTAAGTTTCCTGACCAACCAAATCCAGGCCTCAGTCTTACATTCTGAGCCCTGGTAACCACCCTGCAGCAGCCTAGGTTCATAACTGCATATCAGGAGCCCAATAAAAACCTTGGATTCATGCACACCCCATCTCTGTGCCAGAAAGCATGCACCCTCTCCAACACCATCTGGCATACTGTCAGTTAGATAGACTCCAACAAATATTGCACAATTCCTGCCTATTGCCTTTAATATAGGATGTTTTCTTGCCTTTACACGTCATTCAGCGACATTCAAAAAGTGCTGCAGTGCTTAGCAGCGCGCAAACCAGCTAAGCAGAGCTAAGCATCATGAAAACTTGCACAACCATGGTTATAGTGAAGCTTAGCAATGCACAAACAGTAGTAGCTGTTAACCATGTTTAAGCAGTGCTTAGCACCACGCAGCTTACCCCAAATGTAAAACTTTTGTTTTTAAATTAAAAGATTTTTACATTTCATTAAACAAAAGATATGTGTGTTAGGGACTCAAACCCAGGACCTGCGAAGCTTTTGGCTGTCACTCTAACCACTTAGCTACTTTGATAGTATGCAAAGTAGTGTACCTTCACATATGCTACTAAGCTACCATGGCAAGCTGCATAAATGGGCTTAAACAAAAGCAGAAATAAATAATTATATCCGGTTCCTATTTTTAGATATCTGGCAGGTGTCTGTTGTCTATGTGTAAGCACAGCTTGGCATTGCTGCACTCCACTCCATGATGTGCAAATGGATATTAAATAAAATAAATAAATAAATAAATAATTCAAAAAGATTAGACACTTAAAACACAAGCTATTAATTCACAGCACATTTCAACATCAGCAGGGAACATTACAGGGAGCTTTACCATGTGCATAACATCTGACAAGCCTTAACACTTCTGCTTACACAGATTCAATATCAAGTTTCTCCATCCAGTTCTCAAGGTTCCTTCCAAAGAGGCAAGAGGTTTCATGCTTATTATGTATGTTAGGATTATTCAGGGTCTGGCTCTCTCTGGGTCAGGAACCTATCCTCAGCTTGTTTTGTGCTATAGCGTGTTTATTTATTTTCCTGGGCGTGTGGCAGGACTTCTGAGTGGATTTCTTATAGTATACTTTGTCAACAGCTCTTTTTTTTGGGGTGGCCTATACAAAGGTAGGGCATCCTCTTTCTTCCTGGGGTCAGTCTTGTAAAGAGGTATTTATGGTTTAATCAGTCAGCGTGAGGCATGTGTTTTAGGGGGGCATTTTATTTAGTGAGGGTAGAGGCCTTCCAGGACAGTTGTTGGGATGACCTCATTTTATATAAATAAGACATTGTATTCTATAATGCCCTTACATAGGAGAGGTACAGTGGGACAAAATGCTCCCCTTTTTTCTCTATGAGGCCCCTTCGCCGATGTGTCCCACCACAAAGAAATTTCCTGCTCTCTGTTATCATGTGGGTATATACCAGTGAGACCACTGTCACCTGTGTCCTATTGGATCTTAGTCACTTTCTGTGTTTTGTGTGCTCCCACCTATATAGTAATTCATGGATACATGTTTTTTTTTTGTAAGGCCCTTTGTAGACAATCCATATCTTGCTTGTGCCAGCTTTCTTGGGGGCTCTGGCATTTTCTCTGTTTTTTTTGTTCATTCAACATGAGTTTTCATCATTCCCAATAATTGACTCTGCTGCCCAGAGCTGCAGATGCTACCAAGAGCTGAACCAAGGAGTGACCTAAGGTGCTGACCTGTACTTTGTCTAGATTTGGAACAAAAAGGTTCTACACTGAACCCATGGTACTCCCTTGTAAGCCAGTGTAGCTGGGTTGACATCAGCTTTAAGGGATTCTATAGTTCTATCAGTAAGCCCCAGAGTGGCCATTGGAAGGGATGGTTAGGAAGGCCTCCAACTTTAAGTTTGTCCATGTGTTACTCACCTTACCCTTGTAAATGAAGACTGGAGATCTACATAGAAGTCAATTCAGTTGGACCCAATTGTCCAGAAGCTCTTCAACTCCAACTGGGAAGTCATGGTTTGTTCAGACCCAAAATGTCTGTTCACCTATAAGTTCCTTGCCAATAAGCTTGATTTGAAGGTTGCCAATAATGTTGTTCTGAAGTGAGACGGTGAGGCTTGGGATCCAAGGTGGAACCTCAGACTGTGATTGCAGTTTCCGAGGATTGTTTATTGGGTGGGTTATCAGAGGACGGGATAGGCTGGCGCTAAACACTACACTTAGGTGACCTTGGTGATTGGAGTTTAAACATGACACTTAGGTGAGTGCCAGTTGTAGTTCATATTCATGTAGTACACAGCCGGGGATGTCATCTGGTCCATTAATGCTGTGATGGCACTTAGTGGAATTTTTGTACCTGTGGCGTTATTGCTGGGGGGTTGAGGGTGAGGGGGGTGAAGATGGCCATGGGGATGGGAGGGGTGAAGTTGGCACTGGTATGATTGTATTCCAATTGATATTGTGGGATTTTTCAGGCATTGAGAACCACCATTCATTTTTAATTTCCAGTGAGGTCATCTGGGAATCTTTCATTATATTTTTTTGAAAGAATGCTTTGGATTTTTTTTTGGAATCTTTGGCAATTTATTTTTTAACTAGGGCTTTCTTTTTTTTGCCATGGGGCTTCTTTTCTTCAAAAGTTGGCCTATTTGAGGGAGTTTTTTAGTCCAGCAGGTTTTCCTCTTTCTCAGTTTCTTTTCCCTTTTGAGCATTTTGTGTTATTTGGGGACCTGGATGGCATGCTTTTTTGGATTTGAAACTTTTTCTATTTTAGATTGCTGAATTCAGCATCTTCAGTGGATATTCCCATCTGCATGGGTAGTGTTGATTTTGTCACTCTGAACTGAGTAGCATGAAGCCCATTTGTCATGAAGTTTTGTGGTGGTTTCACTGAGACTGGGAGTGTATGCTTTTGGGGTGGTTTTTATTTTTATGGTTCACCTGAGAAATGGGGAGGGTGGGATAAGGGATGTAGCTGTGATTGGCTTATGGTCAGACCTGGAGAGGAGGATACTGGTAGGTATGGTGGATTAGTTGATCCAGGTAATGACCAGTCTATAGGATATTGGAGCCACTGGGAAGGACTGGATGGAGTTGGGAGAGTTGAAATTTTCTAATTCAGAATGGCATTCCAGAAAAAGATGTTGACAGTAGAGTTTTTCCCATCTTAAAGTTTAATTAGAAAGGTCATGGGTAGTGATTAGGTGTTTGGTTCTGGGGTAATATTTTCAGTAAATTTGATTGAAGTCTTAGTAATCTTATATTATCCATGGGATCTGTGAAAGCTACTATTTGGATTATTGTCTTAGCTGGTTAGCCTGGTGTCCTGAATGAATTTGGACATTATTGACACCAACTAGTGGGCCTTGTATCCTTGGTGAATATTGTGGCTCCTCCACCAGCCTGGTTTGTTCCCAGTTTGTGGTGGCGAGAACCTCTGGGTTAGAAGTTGTAACCCTTGGCTTGCAGGCTTGCTCTCTGGTCTGCCTTGAAGGAGGTCTCGGATTGCACATATCTTCGTTTAGACCATTTTAGGGACAGAGCATTGCATTTTGTTTTTGTACTTCTAGCAGTGAGTAGAGAGTGGTTTTTGGCTTGCTTTTTGTCTGCAAAGGATTGCAAGGGGTCTTTGAGTCCTTAGCCAAGAGGGGCTATAGAAGGGGCGAAGCCAGCAGTAACTTGAATCCCAGGGGCGACCACAGGCACCATCAGACAGATACTGATCCAGCTGTCAATCCCCTCATCCTGACCAGATGACAGGATCCCTTTTGATGACAACTATAAGCATGGTACTGTTAAGTGCCAGTTGGGCTTTTGAATTATTGGTATCTATACCTACCTGGCGAAATGCTACTCAATTGGAGTCAGATGTGTCTGGGCCCCTTTGATCCAAAGGCTGGGCGCTCTCTTTCATGTGCTAACATGGACAATGACAAATCATTCTATAACTATTCAATGACAGAGTCATGTTAGCATTGGCATATGTGGGCAGAAGTGGGGCACGGCAGATCTGGCATGACGAGATTCTGGCTGGTAATGAGGTGGAGAGGGACTGGCAGTGTATTCGCATCAGTGTACCTGGTGACTAGGTGTGTACCTATGATGTCTTTATGGTCTGTTGCTAGGTCACAGTAGGGACTGGTGGGTCTGGTGTGACCCACACACTGGTGTGACTGGTGTGGTGTTTGGATTGCTGCGCACAATTTGTTTGTTTTTCAGAGGACACATAAGGTTGCTTAAGTGCCTTTAAGACTCTCTGCCTATGTGTGGATTTGTGGTGGTGATTTGGGTTTAAGGGTGAAGGGTTGGGTGTTGTGTAGTGTGGTGCTTGAGGTGCTTGTTCTGTGTTCACCTTCTCTGCCTTGTTGGGTGGAGAGAGCTTTGGGTCCAACTTTGCTTTGTATTTGGCTATTGTTGTGCAGTTGGGTCAGGTGAGGAGAGGGTGTTGTCTGGTGTGTCTCAAGGCATGTGCTATTGCCAGCATGCCTGCATGGCCTGTGTATGCTCCACAAATGCCAGGTGGATCAGCTGGTGGACAGGCTGACCACTTGGGTTTTTTTTTTTTTTTTGCTTTTTTTTTTGCTTTTTTTTGGGTGTACTTTGCAATTATAGTTTGCAATATTAGGCTGTTTATGTTCCTTGCATTATGTAGGATATTATGATTTGTTTGAGTGCTGTGCTTCCTATCTCCAGTCCTGGGCATAGAAGCAGGTGCTGGAAAGTATGCTTCTAGGTAAGGCAAAAAAGAATTCAGAAAAATGGTAAGTGCAGTGAGAACTAAGAAGCACTTGGTAGTAGAGAAAGCAGGTTTTGTTAAAAAAAAGTTAAGGTTTGAGAGAGTTAATATTTTTAAAAAGTTAAGACGGATTGAAAGGGTGGTCACTTTAAATTTTGGTCACTTGAAATACTAGTAGGATGCAATAAAAGGAAATTAAATAAGGGGGGGGATTTCAAATGATGATGATGTGATTACTCACATAAATCAGTGCCAGTGAAAGTAGAGAGAAATGAGATAGAACACATTAAATGCAGAGGCGTTCTAACTAGAAAGTAGAAAGAACAAGACAGACAACAATTAAATGGGGAAAAAGGAAAAATGACCTGAACAGAAGAGAGAGAGAGCTCTTCGAACTTTGAAGTTTTAATATGCTGTTAAAACAGAATGCAAACAAACAACAAAAAAAAAAAAAAAACTACAGTATTCAAAATATAGAAAGGCAATACAGTAATACAAAAAATAAAAGCAAACTAACCTTTTCTTCACAGCAAAGTGTAGCAGAGTCTGGATGATCCTTTCTGGCTGTTACTATGGTCTACCTTGGCAGACCGCCATGATTAATATGCATGGCAGTCTACAGAGGGGGAATTGTGGCCATATACATAGGTACATTCCATGTAGGCTCTACATGGAGCCTACACGGACTTTATTGAATCCTGGGGTTAGAGTCTCAGGCACAAGTTCATAAGATAGTACTAGGCTAATTGCCCTTGAGAGCCATTTTAAGCCTAGCCAATTCATTTTTGTGCTTGAAGTAATCTATCCCATTTGGTTATACATTGGCCTTACCCATTCCATGGTCAATAATTATATATTACCCACAATTAAAATAGCTGGGATAATACCATAGATAATTTGAGAGGATCCGTGCATGGAATATAGCATTTGGGAGGTGCCTTCTGTCCGTTACTAATACAAGGGACATTCCTGGGGTAAATTTTCTGGTTCTCATCTATAGATCTAAGTTATGCTTGAAAATGGACAGTGATGATCTTTGTTTTATGTGGCTGGGAAATCTGTTCCACAGTAGGGGTATCCTCTGTGAGACATGCATGAAGGGTCTGATATGGTGAGAGAAAGAAATGATGAGGCTACTCGCCATGCTTTATGGGAAGAGGTGGAGTTTGTGGCAGAATACATTCTCCAGAGTCCTTGGTAGAGACAATGCATACCTTGGACATACTGTCTCAGGGTCAGTTGAATATGTAGTTTCACTCATCTTGTATATTTGAATAAAATGATGAGACTTGGGTGTTTGTTTAAGTAGTTTATTACATACAAATGCATCAGGATGGATGGCAGGAACTTTAAACTTAAACAAACTAACTGACTACTACACACATGCATGCTTTCACTCTGGCTGCTCACTTGAAATGAGACAATTGCTTTCCATGTGCTCAGTACTTATATGCATGTGCCCACTGACTAGAATGCTTATTAAAGGTATATCACACACTCTTATTGACATCCTCCCTCTTTACTGAGCTGTCTCATATTGACAATGACATTGGAATAGGCATGCAATTATACAGACAATAATAAACAAAACAACAGTCATGTCCAGGTTGCAGTGTATCTGGAACTAGGTATGGAAATGCAACCTGATCTTGTAATATAATAGTTAGGACTGGATTTAGCAACAGGGACAGTCACTGGAGAATGTTCTGCATCAGGATTCTCGAGTATATTCTCAGGAACAGGGATTGCTGACAGAATGTATTCCGGAACAGGAATATTGGACATGTCACTCTGAGAATTAGAGTCTTTGTCACAGGCAAGATCCTGTAACACCGGCTTGGACACTGGTAATAAATGCTTCCAACTTCACCTAAATTCCATTCCTTGTGATTCCACAATGTACGATCTCAGCTTTTGATACAAACTTTTCACAAACCCGATGTGATGAAAACCTTTTGATGCCTGCATCCTCACTATCTCTCCTTCTTTTAATAAATTGAGCAGTTTGCTGGTCTTATCATAGTAGGATTTCTGTGACAAACACTTTTTCACCAGTTGGGCTTTTACTACTTTGTTGTTTTTAGCACATGGAACCAGTAAATTGCTAATGATTGGTAATGTGGCTCTGGTTTGTCTCGACATAAGTCTCTGGGCAGGTGAACCAAGATAATCATTGTAAGAAATATTTCTGAGATTTAGCAAGTTTAGAAAAACATCAGCATTGTTATATTTGGATTTCTCTGACAGTGTTTTGCACTTTGAACTGCACATTCAGACAAGCCTTTTGACTGCATGTACTCAGGACTACTCATAATATGAACAAAATCCCATGTTTCAGCAAATTGTTTGAACTACTGATTTATAAACTGCACCATTGTCAGAAATGATTCTGATCGGACTAGCATGGACAGAAAAATGTCTCTTCAACTTAGTAATAATAGTATTGGATGTTATATTAGGCATCAGGTCAATCTCAAACCAGTTTTAATAAGAGTCCACTAACACCAAGTAATGTTGACCATTCCAATAAAAGATATCACTGTTGACCAAGATAGTTCGGGAATATGGCTTAACTGAAGTGGGTCTTTCTGTTGATGCAGCTTTGTACTATTACAAAGTGCTTTTTCAATGTATTTTGACACAGAAGGCCAAAATACTAGTCCTCTCACCCTTGTTTTGGTTGAATCAGTTCCTGGGTGGCCACAATGCCAGATCTTAATGTACTCTTGTTGTAAGGATTTTGGAAGAATCACTTTTGAACCTTTCATGATGATACCATTGTCTGACAAAATCTCATCTCTGTAAGGAAAGTACTGCTGCACATCTACTGGTAAACAAGATTGTTTTGAAGGCCATCCTCAACTAATAGAGAAGTTGAGCTTCTGGAGAATTTGGATATGAAGCTGTGTGAGTTCTAAGCTCATCAAGATGTGTGGAAGAAATATTTTTCACTTTAATGACTTCAAAATCAGATTGCTTATTCTCATGCTGTTCTGTAGTTTTCTTGGACAATCAGGATAAGGTATCAGCAAGATAAAGAAGTTTGCCTTTTGTGTAAACAAGATTGAAATTGTACTTTTGCAGTTTGAGCATCATGCATTGCAATCTCGCAAGAGCTGTGTGCATAGGCTTTCTCAAAACAGTGACTAGAGGCTGGTGATCAGTTTCTATCTGGATTGGTCAGCCATAAATATAATCATGAAATTTCGAACATGCAAATGCAGTTGCCAAGAGTTCTTTCTCAGTTTGAGAAAACTGCATCTCGGTTTGGGTTAGAGCTCTCAATGCATTACTGGTCTACCCTCTTGAAGAATGACTGCACCTAGACCAAACTTAGAAACATCACAGGAAAGAGTAACTGGTTTGTGAACATCATATAGTGTAGAGTGGGTGAACTGCCAATTTTCTGTTATAAGATATCATATACTCTCTGGTGTTGTTCTGACCAGGACCAGGCTATGTCTTTACATGTCAGCTCTCTTAGCAGTGCTGAAAGTTGACTCATATCTGGAAATGAACTTGCTTAGATAGTTGACCATGCCAAGGAAACATTGTAAGGCTTGGAAATTGTCTGGAGCCGGCATCTCAAGAACTGTTGTTTGCTTGGAAAGATCTGGTTGTAAGCCTGAACTAGTAAACAAATGACCCACATAAGTAACTTCTCATACCCTGAATTTACACTACTGAGGATTCAGCTTAAGATTCACTTCACGTGCTCTTTCTAGAACTTTCTTGAGGTTTCTATCATGTTCAACTTCACCATTGCCTTCTACAAGAATATCATGTACTATAATAACACATGGATAGGCACATGGATAGCCTGAAAAAAATTGTTCCATCACATGCTGAAAGACTTCACTGGCAGAATTTATTCCAAATGGCATTCTCAGAATTCTGCACCTCCCAAATAGTGCACCAAATGTGGTTAGCAATGAAGATTTTCAATCAACCAAAATTTGCAAAAGTGAACTTTTTGCATCTAAAACAGAAAAAAAAGTGGCATTTGGCATGAGGGCAGCAAGCTCCTCAACTGTGTGCATATGATGATGAGGTCTTTTTAATGCTTTGTTCAAATCTCATGAATCAATACATATTCTGATATCATCTGAGCTTTTCTTATGAAATACTACCATGGAAGATACTCATTCTGTTGGTTCTTCAACTGGACAAATTACTCCTAGCTGCATTATTTTGACTAGCTTGGCTTTGCCTCTGTTCTGCATAGCTACTGGATCTTTCCATGCTGGTCTGATTACTGGGCTGACCTCTGGATCTAACTTCACAGGGTACACAACTTGGAGTTTGCCTAGTTTGTCTGCAATCAGCATACTCAGAAAAAATAGTTTGGGTGAAATTTGAGCTGTTGTCATTCAAGCTTACATGGTAAAATTCTTTGTAAATAAAAGCAGTCCCATTTTCATACTGTCTTTGAAGCCTAATAATGACTGCATGTGTCTCTTGATTACGTAAAACTGCAAGTCATTGTTATTCCCAGCAGAGTAACATGAAAGCACTACTGAGCCATAGGCTTGAATTTCTTCACCACCATAAGCAACAAGCTTCACACACTTTCTCAAATCAAGTTCTTCTGCAGCTCTTACTCTAGCACATGTTTGTACTGACATAACACTGCACTTTGAACCTGTATCTGCTTTGAGCTGTACAGGACTCCCATTAATCCAACCAGTAGAAAAAATGTCATTCTTTGCCCACAAATCTATAGCATTGACTCTTTTACCAAGCACAGACACACCATCAACATAGAAAGTAGGGTTGTAGCTTTCTATTCAATCAACTTGCCTCTTTGAATGTTCTTTTTTAATAAAAGAATGTGCCTTGTTTGATTTACAAAACATTTTGAAATTATTCCACTTATTACAAGAATGGCACTGCTGACCAAAAGCTAAGCACTTTTCTCATTTAAGTTCAAGACTGCCACCACAATTACGACATTTGACTATAAGGCTAGCTATGGGTTTTGCTGATTTACCCCTGTGCTTTGCTGTGTGTACCCTAGGCCTTACTGAAGCCGCTCTGGGTTTTGTTGAAGTTGCCATGTCCTTAGTCCTGTATCTTTTAACCTTGTGCTACATACTATCTACAATAGCTTTGTAAGTTACCGGTTAGCTTGCTTTCTCATTTGTAAACATACTTGGGTGCCTTTCTGTAAGTTCGTATATATGACAAATCTCAATGGCCTTATTTAACATTAAATCACTGTCTCAAATCAAACTCGTTCTCATTATTAATACCATACACAAGCCTGTCTTTTATCAACTCATCTCTCAGATCACCAAATCTGCATATCTTAGCCTTATTTCTCAAGTCGGTTATGTATGCTGCAAAAGTTTCACCAGACTTTTGATCTCTTGGGTAACATAAGTGTCTTTCCATTGTAATATTTGTTTGGGGGTTACACATTTCTCTAAATTTATGTTTTAATCACTCAGGGTCTTCCCACATTTCAGCCGGTACCACAATATGGCTGTCTCTCCCTGCAAACACAGCTGGTGCATACACAAATGAATGCTCTCTTTCAATGACTTCTGAACCAGCTAAATTAAGCAGAATAAATGCCTTTGTACATGTGTCTTTGTCAGAGAAAGCAGCTTGTATGAAAATATCCTATTCCTGCTCAAACACTTTCCAGTTTTCTGCAATATTGTTATCAAGCACAAATGGTGCAGGTCCATAAAATCCTTCTGCCATGCCCACAAATTATAGTTTAAACACAATGCAATCTTGGTCCTTGTAATTATGTATGAACATGCACACACACCAGGTACTTGTAATAATATTCAAATACACAAGAAACTCTTTGAAAGACTACTTTGCGAAATAGTCTCTGGAATAATTGTACTTTGTAAAACAATTGGACTGTACTACAGCACACATTTGCCAACACTTTACACACTTCTTAACATAGCTTTTTTATACATGTTATGCAATTCGGATATTGTTTCAAATGTTTTCGTAACTATTTCAAATATTTTTTTATAAATATCTCGCACTTTCAGACATTTTGTTTACTTAGAAATTTGTTTTGAACATTCTGAGTGTTTTGTTTAATATTCATTGTGAGAAAAATCATTTAAGTGGGTTTTAGTACCTGGAATTTGTTTCAGACCTGTTTGCAAGTCATTTGAGCAGGAGGTATGATCCACTCATGTATATTCCTCCATTTCTAACCAGTTGCCTCATGGTTGTAACTCTGGGTCCCATTCTGATACCATATCACTTGTCTTGTATATCTGAATAAGATAATGAACCTTGGGTGTTCATTTACTTAGTTTATTACATACACACACATCAGGATGGATGGCAGGAGCATTAAACTTGAACTAACTAACTGACTGACAACTACACACATGCATGCTTTCACTCAGGCTGCTCACTCAAAATGGCACTCTTGCTTGCACATGCTCAGTACTTATATGCATGGGCCCGCTGACTAGAATGCTTCTTAAAGGTATGTGACACTCTTTGATCTACATGTAGCACAGGTAGATACAGGTGTACTTTGAAAATAATCTATTGAAAACCATTCTTAAATGTTTACAGGTGTGTGTGTGTTTATATATATATATATATATATATATATATATATATATATATATATATATATATACACACACACACACACACACACACACACACACACACACACACACACACACACACACACACACACACACACACACACACACACACACACACACACACACACACACACACACATATATATATAGAGAGAGACACACACACATGAACACACACACAGACACACACACACACACACACACACACACACACACACACACACACACACACACACACACACACACCTATAATTCAATGATTGGTTTCAATATACTCTTACTCCAGGGTCTAGGATGAGCTTGAGTAGGGTTATTGAGGAGATCTGCTTCACATGAATTGGAGTATATTCTAGAGGAACAGCAACCTCTGGGAGAAATATTATCTAACATGAAATGCTATGATTATGCTCCAAAACAGAAAACAAGATGAACCTGTTATGCACTACTGTAGTATGAGATCCAACTGTAGCAGCGCTTTCAAAGGTGTGAAACATTTGTTACAACCCCCTTAAGTGCTGTGTGAACATTCCTTCCATCCCTGAATATCTTTCTGCTTATGTCCATGAATGTTTACAGATGTTAGTCTATGAATAACTTATTTTACTTAGTAGAATTTAAAAATTATCCCTGACTTTTTCCTTGCTTGCTGTTTTTGCAACAATACTCACTATGTACTTTTTTGGTTTTCAAAGCTGTTAAAGCACATTATGTTTTTTCTCTTTCCTTTTGTACTGAGAGTATCTGGAGTAGATAAGATTCAATGCACTAGATAGAGTTATGATTGGGTATCACCAATCATAACCTGTTATTATGTGTTCTTGATATGGATGCCAAGATTTACCTTTGAGCTTTTCTCTCTAGGTGAATTTCTTTGCATCCATGTTTTGGCACATAATAGTGTGATGATGATCACAGACCTACCCCGGGATTCAATAAAGTAATTTTACTGTGCCAGAATAGTGTAGCTGCTTCTGCATGGAATATGGCCACTGAGTGATTCAGTAAACAAGGAGTGGAGCATGCACGAGCCTGCCAGCACTATTCTGCCACAGACACCACTGAATAATGCTAATTACCACATTTGCTAGTGAAAACCATACACATTAGGTGAATTAATGATTCAGTAAGCAGGCAGGCATCCGTGTAAGAGCAGTGTCCATTGCAGAAATGTATTTGATAGCTAACCATGTACATTTCTGCAAAAATCAAAATGGGGGCATGACGGCTCAAAGTAAAGCATGTATTATGATTATTAGGCATGCCAATGGCCAAAAATATGGCCATTGGCATGGAAAACAGTTGCAAAATTATAAAAATCATTTTTTTTAATTTTTTTGGACAATTTTGGCCATTTAAGCAAATGAGATCATGCAGAAAATATTTTAAAAAAATGTAAAAACACAATTCTGTGAAATTTGAATTTTGCTATTCTAGTCAGTAGCATGCAGAACCAAAACAATAACAAGTAGCACTGCTTGCTAAGGACATAGGCTCCAGTCTAGTGGTGCAATAAGGGACTAAGGCAGTGGGGTATGCAAATGAGCAAAATTTACTGAATACCAAAATGGGAGATCATTGTCTGGATGCATCTAACCATGTAGGAGCTATAATGCAGGGGTGTAAGCTGGAGAAGCAGCTGACATGAAAAGGGTGTATGTCATGCTTGGTGTAAGCACATTGGAGCTTCATGGCTTCCCTTTTGAGTTTAGCTAAGCACAGCTAAGCAAGGGGGGTGTGTCTGAGGATGTATTTACATTACTCCATGAAATGAAGAGTGTGTTCGTGTCCAGGGGAGGGCCATTTCTGCTTAAAATTGTTTACTTTAGCTAACTGGGTTTCTGCAGTGCGCACCAGGTCTTAAACAAAAAAAAAAACAAAAAAAAAACAGAACTAGCAGAACTGTTTACATTTGGGCAGCGGGTTTGCGCAGTGCATGGGTATTAAAAGGGGCAGAAATGGGAAGGGAAAAAAAATGGGAAATACCAGAATAAAATCAATCAAGTACAAATAATGTTGCTGGCAGGTGGAATGTATCATAGCCAGCCAATCATACAGGCTGCATCTGCAGCACAACAGTATAAACTATGCTAACAACTTTTAGTTTGTTTTTTCCCACAAACTCTGCAATGTTGGTGTACACACTCGAGGGAATGTTAACGGACAAAATGTTAGGGGCTGCTGTCACTTTGGTACATCAGTATGTGCTAGAGGCTAAGGGTGGTGAGGAGGATAATGCTGACAACTGCCACAGACTGAGGAGGAAGAGAAGAGTGTTCAGACCCAGGGTAATCTACCAGGGGCTACATAATCTGGAGATAATAGAGCACTACAGGGTAGACAGGGACATATGTCAGCAACTCATTGAGCTGTGTCAGCCTCATCTCAGACCCAGAGCCAACAGAGGGGAACCCATCCCAGTGGATACCAAGGTATCTATAGCCTTAAGAATACTAGCTACAGGCACTTTCCAAAGATCTACTGGGGGCATCATGGGGGTCTCACAGGCATCTGCATCCAGGATACTCCACCCACTCCTGGATGCCATGCTAACACATGCTGGTGAGCACATTTACTTCCCCAGCACCCCTGGGGGGAGGACCAGCAATATGCGCCTCTTCCACTGTGTAGCAGACTACCCAGAGGTACTGGGTGCCATTGACTGCACGCACATCCGCATCAAAGCACCACCCAGTGAACAGGGTAGAGTCCACATAAACCACAAGGTCTTTCACTTCATCAACTGCCAGGTCATGTGCAATGCCCAGGACATTATCATTAATGTGTGCTGGCAACCCTGGAAGCTATCATGACTCCCACATCTGGCATTCCTCACAGCTGTACCATGGATTTGCTAGGGGGACATCCTGTATGGCCATCTGGTGGGGGATGCTGTCTATGCACTGGAGCTGTGGATGATGGCACGCAACAGAAATGCGCACACACACACACACACACACACACACACACACACACACACACACACACACACACACACACACACACACACACACACACACACACACACACACACACACTCAAGAAAGCCATAATGAGGCACACGCACAAACCAGTATCATTATAGAGCATGTGTTTGGGATGCTCAAGTCACGGTTCCACTGCCTTGACATATCTGGTGGACCCCTGCAATACTCCCCAGCCACATATGCACACATGTTCATAGTATGTGCCGTGCTACACAATATGATCCTGCGGAAACAGCTGTGGCAGGAACAGCATGGGGAAGGGCCACAAAGCCCCCCACTATTGCCAAGGTCCCCAACAGGTACAGAGGAACTCTGAGGAGGAATGCCCTGAGCCAGCTCCTTTAGCCTGACTGAGGTGTGCCCAGTATGCCCTGGCCTTGGCAAAGAGGCAATGCATAGCACACACACTGAGACTGTAGGGAACCAGGTACTGACAGCTCTCTCTGACTAACACATACAGTAATATGGATGCCACACACATCACACTACCTGTACCTTACCATGTATAGACAGTGCACTGCGTGCATCTGACATAGGCAGCCCTCAAGCACTGTCTTCGCAACTACCACAGGCACAAGATAAGTCAGTCTTCTTAACAATAAATGAATGGAGTAGTATGTTCTGGTAGAATATCTATGGCACCACTGCATGCATGCAAGCAAAAGGGGTGGCCTACTGGGATAGCAGCAGACAACTGACAACTATGTGGGACACCAGGAAATGTTTTCCCAATACTGGCTTCCCCACACTATGCAGTAATACCCAAGGTGACAAATCCCACTGCAGTATACGTGGGGGGCCATAGGTCACAGGCATGGATGTCAGTGTGAGGGTCCCATACACACCCCTCAGCCTCACCCAGCAAGTCAGCCATATAAAACCATAAAGAATTGTCTGGAAAAAGCCCACAAATGGGGAGAATGATGAAATCCCCCTACAGACTTACACAATGATAATACAGCAGGTCTTGCAGTTTCAGTAAGGTTCTTAAGTGTAAAAAGTCTGAAACTCAAATGTAGGCTATTACAATCTGACCTGTGGACTTTAGTGATATGTCTCTAGTCTCCAAGATAGAGCATAATATTATGCTAAATGGAACCCAAATGTAAAGCAAATATCAACACAGTCTGTGCAAATGAGTACAGTTGACAGGTGTGCCTCCCACACACCCATATTCCCATAAAAATCTAGTAGCATGTATGTTTGCAGGGAAATAGCAGCAGAGCACACATTGCCAGGGCTGTCCCAAACAACATGACAACTTATTGCATGTCCACAATATGCAGGGGTCAATGCGCTATGTATATGTGTGGTTAATACTGTCAGGCTGTGGCCAGCACTTACTCCTGGCTGTTGTATCATAGTGGCCTAGGTACAGTACTGTGGTTGACAGGTCCCTGTTCCAAGAACTGCAGTGCCAACTATTCTGCATGTCAGCTACATCTATGGTAGGAGTTGTACACACTGTCCAGATGTCAATATCTGTTATTGCAGGAAAGCTTGACAGGTCATGGACAGGGGGCCACACATATGGAGAGTACACAGCTTGGAGTAACCTACACAGTGCCTACCATACCTCTCAACTGTACAGACCGATTGCAGAATGCCCAGAGGTTTGCATTATATTTGTGGTTTGTATATCATGAAATAGTGATTGTCTATCAATTAATTGGCAAATCATGTAAGACTAAGGTCAGAAAATAATGATAGATTATAGTATCAGACTTCATACCCTATCAAAAAATGCATGCTAATGCAAAACCTGTAATTAAATCACCTTTCTAGGTTTGTAAGGCCAATACTTGGGTTGGGAGGGTGGCCTAAAGGTTAAGGTGTTTGCCTTACAAACACAGCATGCAGGGTTTGAGTCTCACAAGGGATAATTGACTAGGCTTAAAATGGCTCACAAGGGCAGTTAGCTTAGTACTAACCTATGATCCTATGAACTTAAAAATGGTTCCTATATTTAGGCCTCTGTCCCCAATTACTTATGGCTTTCTCAGGATGTTTGGCTTTCAGAAGTTGAGTGGTATGGTGCCTAGTAGGACAGCAGGTACCTGAAGGTCAGTGTACTGCCAGTTTATAAAAGGCTGCCACCTTTCTGTGTCAGCACTAACCACATGTCATTGGCCAAAAGCCATACCCCTGGAATGACACAGGCTTGTCACAGATGGAGCACAAGTGTACTTGTATATCTGTTCTGCTTGTCCTAACATTACATTTGCCTTTCAACTATTTGCAAAACAAGAAAAGGTCATGTCAAACAGCAATGGCAGACAGTGGGGAAGCAGACATCATACCCGTAAGAGCAAACAAGCAATTAACAAACCGGTCTCCCAACTGTCTATGTTTGGCAGAACATGAATAAGACCCTGTCCCCATGTGTGGGCCTTTGTCTGACTGTCATATTTGGGCCTGTCCAGATGTAAGTCTGTGATGGTATGACAGCTAGGCCAACATGTAGCCTCATAATAACATACAGCAACACAAACTGTCTAAAGACCACAGCAAATGGAGTGGTGCAATAATGGACAACCTGCTAAATAGGTACACCGAGAGGTGTGACGTCCACAGCCTTGTGTGTGATGTAACGGCATTTACCCCACTCACATCAGAATTACAAATACATAACAGCAGCCACTGTGGCCAAAGCCTGTGGCTGAACTACAAAAGGACAAAGAGACACACATAAGAGGAAGGGGAACCACTGGCCAGACAAATGGAGAATGTACACACCAGAACAAATTGCGCAGTAACATAGGTGCCATGTAGTGTATGGAGTCAGTAAACATCACCTGCAAATACACACTACACACCCATGTAAGTGGAGGTCCGCAACAATACAAAAACCCAAACAATGGACACCTCAGCAGCAAAATCACATGAGAACTCCACAAACCTACACACCACAGACCATGCAGACTCCACACACCAGGGTCCTGCAAACACTAAGGCCATGCCCTAAACCCAAACACCTACCATACACAGATAGGCTAGGAGCACTGTCCCTCTACCCCATTCCATACAGACTCTGCTGAGGTGACCCCTGTCTGGCATACAAAGCAATCCAGATCCTGCCTTGATGGGACAGTTGCACATCTGGAACTCAAGGCCCACTCTATCAACCTGTAGGTGCAGCATCAACTGGGCTGTGATATCAGTGCAGCTTGTTGGTGTAACAGATATGTGTACCACACACTCCCCCATCTGTGGAATACACTCCCTGTGAGCAGCAAGTCAAGTGCCTCAATACCCCTAGTGATGTGCTCCCTGTATAAGTGCATGGAGAAACACAAAATACAGTCCTGTGATTCCACCTGTGTCTCTGCTGGACAGGGGCTCTGTGTACTGACATGTCATAACATGTGCTACACTCTCATCTGCGTGGGTTATATGGGCTTCAGGACCAATATCCTACTAATGTCATAGCAACCTATCAAACTATACGCAACTGTCTGTCAGTGGTTCACCACATTACTCTGTACTGCTCTCCCACTGACATACCTGGAAGTCACAGTGCAATGTGGAATATACTACATATATAATGGACATTTCTGCACAGTAGAATGCACTCTGTACCCACACCCATACCGCTCAACCTCTGACAGCAAGTCATCTGGACAAGGTCATAAATAAAAGTGGAACAAAGGCCCAATGACAGGCATGTGTTATAAATATTCACCTTACATACTGAGAAAGTTGGTAGAATAGCAGTTTTTGCATTAGCAGGAATTGTGTGAAGGTTATGAAATCTGAAACACCAATGTCTGTTATTATTTTGTAATGTCAGTCTTCGATTATATGCAACTAACTTGCCATAAAAACACAAGTTTATGTAGACTGGGTGAAACTTCTAGACAAACACCTGGACAATCTGCCAAAAAATGTACAGTTGAGAGGTATGGCCACACCAGGATATGACTTTTCAGGTAAGAAGAATGGCACACAAGCAGTAGAACCCCAGTCAGTATACAAACAAGTTGCTGGACTGTTTACACAGCTTCTTCAGTCAACTGGCTATAGCCACACCTCTCAACTGGCCATTTTGGGGAAGAATGTATATAGTCAGCCTCATAATATTGGTCTGTGCATCATACACCTTGTATTCCTTTGATAAAGCACTGTGATGATCTGAGGATGTCTGTCACTAGGTAATGACACAATACATTCCAGTATCAGTCTTCAGATATGTCAGAAAATGTCTGCTAAAACAAACCCAGTACCTCTAGGAAAATCCTGTTTACCTTTGAGAGGTATGGCTGTAGCACACAAAACCCCAGACTGGAGTACAACTATCTCTGGAATCGAGTGCCACTCCCACTAGAGAAGGTCATATTGGGCATGCTCCTACACTATGTGTTGTGTGACTATATACATATTAAGTAGGGTGATGTTTTTATTGGGTGGGGTATTTTTGATTTTAACTTATGGCTATGGGCTGAGTGCAATAAATATTTGAGAATGTGAAATTTTAAACGACTCTGAAGAAGCCAGTTGTACTGGTGAAAGTGCTAAGTCGTTTTGTCTTTGGTAATAAAAGTGGTTAATTCACCGTTCTCCGTGGAGCGTCCTTTGTGGTTTCACTGTTTCAATTGTTTTACGTTTTGTGCCCCGAGTGGGTTTTTCTGTGATTATCAATAGTCGAGTGATCGCGGGGACGTTGTTTGGATGTGCGGTGAAGTTTGTGTTTATTGCAAGTTACATGGAAGGAATTTTGAAAGAGCTAGCTAATGTGGTGGACAAACTCATCAAAGTGTATGCAGGAGAAGCGTCAGGGAGTAGAGTGGAATCGGCAGTCAGCCCCACGGACTCCCAAGTGGAATTATTCACCTTGCACTCACCCATTGATACTATTCCTCCAGGGCAGGAGGAAAATGCAAATATTTTAAACAGCCTAGTACTAGCAAAGTACCATTGGCTCTGGTGGTTGACTCTGGGTCGAAGGGCCGGAAACATGACTTCACTTCCTGGTTCCAGACGCCGATTTTTGGTAATGGAGGGGCAATGGAGAACAAAGTGAAGGCGCTACCATCCTTGAGGGAATAAATCAATCAGTATGAGAAGTTGTGCATCAAATATAAGGCAATTCAACGTGACAGCCTGTTCCTTAAGAAATCTAAAGAGTTAAATCAGGTACCGAAGGGTTTGCGTATCTGGAAGAGACCCATGGGGGTCGATGAGGGCACAGAAGCGTATCGTGAATTAACGACTCTTTTTAACAGAGCAGGTATGGATATGTTGGACATTATTATTCACAACAATGATGTCAAGTTGTTAGAAATGCAGGATAAAATTAGTAAATTAAATGTAAGTATTACTAGCGACCTCTTGTTTCAACATTATCAGGTTAATTTTGACAAAGTGGTTATGAACATTGAGACTTTTGTTAACAAGAACTTGGCTTTGAAACAGAAAAAGCTTGCAAGAGACACTGCTGACTACAAAAATAACTGTGCATACCCCCCGGGTTTCAAAATTCCATTAGATAATGGGGAAGAAAACCCTAAAAGTACTGTGTTCAATGACAATTTTGTGGAACCGGTCCATGATGATTTTTTAGAACAACAGAATGGACCACGGAGGTCAGAGAGACTCATGAACAGGGGGCAGACTGTGGGAAATCCCACAAGTGTCCTATATGCGGGGGGGGAGAGCCAACAGGAGGGGTCGTTATTAATTTATTGTGATGACAATTGTTTTATGAACAACAATGATGTTGATTTGATTGTGAACTATAGTATTTTACAAAATGATGGCACACTATCTTTGAATGGTGTTGGTGGGATGACATTGATGGATTTTTTTGGTGATGAGTTACCATGTACCATGAGTTTGCATGATGGTAACAATGGGGAAATGTGTCTGGAGGGATGTGAAGTTTTGACACATCAGATTTTGAGAAGAAATGTTTTTTGTATTTATAACTATACTGATATTGTTATTAGTGATGTACATTTTGACTTGTTTTGTAAGGGCATTAGTTTTGTACCTAACTTTAGATTGGATATTGCTCATTTACTCATTAATTTAAAATTATACACAAGACAATTGCATTTAAAAGTTTTTTTCTCAGCTTTGGGGAAGCAGAATGATGAGGGGAATTGTAACACATGTACCCAAGTTTTGAAAAGAAGGAGTACTTTTATACCGCCCCTTAATGCTGAAATTGTATTGTTTGAAAGGTTGGTTGAGTATGAGTTTAGCAAAAACTTAACGTCTAACATTAAGGAAGTAGACAATCTTTCAAAAGAAGAAAGAGAATTGTTGAAATGCTATAGGACTTCTGACCAGTTCAGATTTATGAAACCTGACAAGGGTGGGGGGATGGTAGTGATGTTCAAAATTGATTATGTTTCTAGAATGGTTGTGATTTTGAACAATGAAGAGACGTACAAGAGGGTTTCTATTAATGAGATCAATAGAGCGTACCTCAAAATTGATTTGTTTTTACAAGATGCTTTGTTTCAAGGGGTTATTGATGAGGTAGAATTCTATTATTTGAGTGTTAAGTTTCCAAAAATTCCCTGTATGTTTGGTATTCCAAAGGTACATAAGGGCACTGACAACTTACAATTTAGACCTATTGTGGCAGCAAGGGTGTCTAAGACTGAGCCTTTAGCGGCATACATTGATGTTAAGTGCAAGCCAGTTGTCAGTGAAACCGCCCATATACTTAGAGATTCATGGCATTGCCTTGAAAGGCTTAGGGCTTTGGATACGAGTGGTGAAGTTTTTGGGTTCTTGACAGTGGATGTTATAAATCTATTTTCGGTCATTCCACACCAGTCAGGTTTGGATTGGTTTTATGACAGCATGGTAGAGAGTAACACAGTGGACACAAATAAATTCAACTTTCTATATGATTTAATGGAGATTGTTTTGAAGAATAATTTTATTTCATTTGAGGGTGAAACATATCAGCAGGTGTCCGGAGTAGCAATGGGAGCGAAGTGTGCCCCTGTTTTTGCTAATTTAGTGTTACTTACTTGGGAAAAGCAGTTTGTTTTTTCTTCTAGATTTAATAGTAACATTGTGTTGTACAATAGATTTTTGGACGATTTGTTGATTTTGTGGAAGGGTGATGAGAAAGCAGGTGATTTTGTTGAATATTTGAATGGGACGACCAATTTTCTTAAATTCACATACACTTAGAATGAAGATGTTATTAATTATTTGGATTTAACCATTAGCAAAGTAGTGGGGGGTTTTCAAGTAACATTTTCAGGAAAGAAAATTATTCGAATTCCCTGTTACATTTTGATAGTTGTCACCCGTGGCATCAGAGGAAAGGTGTTATTAAGGGGCAAATGGTCAGGACATCAAGATTAGTGAGTGATGAAGAAATTTTTAAGGTGGAGATGTTTAAATTAATTGGGATGTTTTTGGAACATGGTTACCCTTTGAAATTGCTTCTCAAAATTAAAAAGGATGTGGTTAGAGGTAGGGCCACTAGGTTTATTCCCATTTTGCATTCGGGAGTTTCAATAAGTAGTAAAATTGATGGCAAGTACTCTGGAGCTTGTCTTGTGTTAAAGTATAACAACAGAGCACCGGATTTATGTAAAACAGTGAAAAGCCTGTGGAGAAGCGTTTTAAGTGATGAAATGAAAGGGATAGTGGGCTCTGATCCTCTGATTGTTTATGGTCGAGGTGACAACTTGAAGGGAATGTTGGAAAGAAAAGCCAAACCTCAATTCAAATCCAGTATGAGGAAATGTGGGGCATGTAGGTGGTGTAGATTTATCAGTGAAGGATCATATTTATGTGTGTGGGGTTACAAATACACTATACCATGTCCTGGTCAATGTAACTGTAATACTAAGAATTTAGTATACGTGGCCTTTTGTATGACATGTGAGGCATTCTACGTAGGTAAGACCATTAGGAGGTTAAAAGACAGGATATCTGAACATGTTAGATCTATTAGAAAGAATGATACACATAATGCGTTATATCTACACAGCACTACATGTTCCAATTTCAATAAATTCTTGTTTTTTGTGGTAGGACGGATTTTTGAGTTTGATGGTGGTGGGGATACGGTAAACAAAGTGGGTGCTTTGGAAACAGAATGGCAGTTAAGACTTGATGCACTAAAATTTCCTGGGCTTAATGACAGTGTGTCTTTAAAGCCCCTTTTAAAGTTGAAATTCCAACAAATTTAACTTAATGGAATGTTGTATTACTTAGTTGGGTGCATATACTAAACATTGGTAATTTATTGTTTATTAGTTAAATCAAGTATGTTTATTATGTTTTTGTAGCATTTATTATCAGTATGGTTATAATATATACAAGGTTACATATATATTATATATGAGACATATATATTATATATATATTTTTTTTATACAGTATACATATATATAATGTTTTTTAAAAAAATAATGTTGTGTGACTATATACATATTAAGTAGGGTGATGTTTTTATTGGGTGGGGTATTTTTGATTTTAACTTATGGCTATGGGCTGAGTGCAATAAATATTTGAGAATGTGAAATTTTAAACGACTCTGAAGAAGCCAGTTGTACTGGTGAAAGCGCTAAGTCGTTTTGTCTTTGGTAATAAAAGTGGTTAATTCACCGTTCTCCGTGGAGCGTCCTTTGTGGTTTCACTGTTTCAATCGTTTTACGTTTTGTGCCCCGAGTGGGTTTTTCTGTGATTACCAATATCCTACTAATGTCATAGCAACCTATCAAACTATACGCAACTGTCTGTCAGTGGTTCACCACATTACTCTGTACTGCTCTCCCACTGACATACCTGGAAGTCACAGTGCAATGTGGAATATACTACATATATAATGGACATTTCTGCACAGTAGAATGCACTCTGTTCCCACACCCATACCACTCAACCTCTGACAGCAAGTCATCTGGACAAGGTCATAAATAAAAGTGGAACAAAGGCCCAATGACAGGCATGTGTTATAAATATTCACCTTACATACTGAGAAAGTTGGTAGAATAGCAGTTTTTGCATTAGCAGGAATTGTGTGAAGGTTATGAAATCTGAAACACTAATGTCTGTTATTATTTTGTAATGTCAGTCTTCAATTATATGCAACTAACTTGCCATAAAAACACAAGTTTATGTAGACTGGGTGAAACTTCTAGACAAACACCTGGACAATCTGCCAAAAAATGTACAGTTGAGAGGTATGGCCACAACAGGATATGACTTTTCAGGTAAGAAGAATGGCACACAAGCAGTAGAACCCCAGTCAGTATACAAACAAGTTGCTGGACTGTTTACACAGCTTCGTCAGTCAACTGGCTATAGCCACACCTCTCAACTGGCCTTTTTTGGGAAGAATGTATATAGTCGGCCTCATAATATTGGTCTGTGCATCATACACCTTGTATTCCTTTGATAAAGCACTGTGATGATCTGAGGATGTCTGTCACTAGGTAATGACACAATACATTCCAGTATCAGTCTTCAGATATGTCAGAAAATGTCTGCTAAAACAAACCCAGTACCTCTAGGAAAGTCCTGTTTACTTTTGAGAGGTATGGCTGTAGCACACAAAACCCCAGACTGGAGTACAACTATCTCTGGAATCGAGTGCCACTCCCACTAGAGAAGGTCATACTGGGCATGCTCCTACACTTAGAGAATCACAGGCCTTGTCAGAACTCACATCGAGCTACATAACTGTATTGTGCATATATGTCTTTGCATACAGACAGCTATGTACACCTTAACTGTCCCTACACACACCCATCAGACAGGATTACCCTCAGCTAGCTGTAGGTGGCCCATATGTGATCTATCTGCATCTGTTGAATGTGACACACAGACATGTATATGGACAACATATAACAATATAGCAAGCATACACACACATAGATGTGGGGAAGAGAGAGACAGACAGTGATAGAAAGAGAGACACAGGGGGACACACAGAGAGTGAGTCATACACAGGGATATCCTGAATGGCATAAAGTAATGTCCTGCTGTGGAAAGTGGCATACCGGTCATAACCAGTCACACATGCTAGCATGAAGGTAAGCTCCATAGGTTCATAGGTAATAGTACTGAGTAATAGCCTGTGTGTGTGTGTGTGTGTGTGTGTGTGTGTGTGTGTGTGTGTGTGTGTGTGTGTGTGTGTGTGTGTGTGTGTGTGCATGTGTGTGTGTGTGTGTGTGTGTGTGTGTGTGTGTGTGTGTGAGTGTGTGTGTAGGTTTAAATATTAGGAGGCCATTCCCACTCCATACACTTCCCATTGCCCTACTTCACAAGATCTGCTGCTGTCATTCACATTAGAAGTACCATTGGACACCTGTCAGCCCTATAAGCTCTGTAGCGCATGTGATAACTGTGCAACACTATAGTTCAAATAAGTAGATAGGTAGGGGTTCTACTCTCAGTCTTGACAAGTGTGTGTGTGTGTGTGTGTGTGTGTGTGTGTGTGTGTGTGTGTGTGTGTGTTTATTTGTAGGTGAAACAGTTTTAGGCCATTCCCACCCAGTACACTTCCCAATCCCCTACTTTAGCAGTGCTGTTGATGTCATTCCCTTTAGAAGTACTTTTGCACAGCCTGAGTTCTAAAAGCTTTGTATTGTGTTCAATAACTGTGTAACACTATAGTACAAATAACTAGATAGACAGGAGTTCTATTTCCAGTTCTGGCAAATGTGTGTGTGCATGTAAGTGTGTATGTTTGTAAGATGATGTACATTTCCCAGTGCCCTACTTTAGCAGTCCTGCTGATGTCATTCACCTTAGAAGTACATTTGGGCACTTGTCAGCCCTATAACCTATGTAGCGTATGTGATAACTGTGTAACACTATTGTACAAATAACAAGCTAGTAAAAAACAAAAAAAAGGCAGACACTAGATTTTCAAGTATAAAAGGTTAGCGCTTTCATCAAGTTTTATTCCACTGAACTTCTTCAGACCTGTTCTGACACTACAGTCAGTCAACAGTACTAACAGCATTAGTGCATCGTGTAACAAGGTACATACACCTTGATGGGTACCCATAACTATTGCCAGCAGACAGCACCTTACACAGCATGACATTACTACACTGTGCTATAGTCGCCCTGTACATCAGACCCATATGAGCATGTACATGCACTGATGGTATGGATAACAGGGTTGTGGCACAAGTATCATCACATGCACTGGATGTGGTGTTGCATTGCCAGAGGCCTAGGCTGGGCCATATGGCTGACATCATGTGTGTGTGTGTGTGTGTGTGTGTGTGTGTGTGTGTGTGTGTGTGTGTGTGTGTGTGTCTGGAGGGGTGGTGTTCAACTGGGCCATGCAGAGAAGCTCTGCATGTCTGATGGTGACCAGCCTGTGATAGGGATGTATGAGGGTTTGTCTGCACACCATCAAACCATGTGAATGCCTGACACAGGACTATGTTGGACAGCTATGAACCATACATGGCAGGATGTATGGTTCACCATCTCCCAGCAGGGACACAGGAACTGGTTCTGCAAGGAGTCTCACTGGCACCATCAGGCCCAAGGACATATGCAGTACTACTGATGGTGACTGCTGTCTGTTGGATCCACGTCCCTAATGTGACTGGCCAGGACAACATGCCTATGGCCTGCTTCAGTGTGGCATGGACAACACCCTCCCTTCAGTAGTGCTGGTGGTACTGCCACTATGGGACTATGAATGTGCATGGCCATGTGGGCTCTCAGCTGATCATGTTGCTGACCTATGTTCACCTGGCTGATGCCCTACTACCACCACATGCTCAAGCACAGACACTGCACAGTCGAGCAGTGACAATGTCTCACCCCACTGTCTATCCATGACATTGGCAAGATGATGTATGGCATCACAAATGCCATGGAGGTAATCATGCAAGGCAGAAAGAGCTGCATTCATGATCCTGAACATCTGTCTGGTGTTGTGGTCAGTACATGCCTGTGTCTCCATGATGGACTGTAACATGCATCTGGTGACACCTGCTGTGGTACTTGTGACAGGGACTTGATGGGAAGCAGTCCTCCATTGAGCACCCTGTCCATCTGCTTGTGTGTGACCTCGCCTGCTTTCTGGCAATGGCTGGTGTCTACACCCACACTTGCCATTGTCAACACACTAGCCTGTTCCATGCCACCATTCTCCAACTGCCCATTATCCATGGATGCTGGGGACTGGGTATATGTGGGCATACTGACTGTGTGTGGGGACATGGTGGGTGAAAGTGGGATACCAAACAATGGCACATATTCAGGCCACAACAACCCCACCTGAGCCTCACTATGACCACCATCATCATGGCAGTCCACTAAAACACTGACATCAGATTGTGAGGGGGAGAGACACCAACCCCCATGTTCACCTGCAAGGGGAAGACAACATATGTGAATTAATACCCTGCAGTATTATGTTTACTGATACACACACACACACACACACACACACACACGCACACACACACACACACATGCACACGCACACACACACACACACACACACACACACACACACACACACACACACACACACACACACACACACACACACACACACACACTTCTGGTAAATTCTGCCACAGCTTTGACACCTATGGGCCCTTCAGGCCAGACCTTATGGTAGTTCTGGCTGCCACAATCCATCTCTTTCACAGTTACTGTAAGGCCCACAACAAAGGGTGACAAATCCTACTGTGTGATGGGCCTATTAGCAGAATGATAATTGTGACCAAGACCAGGGCTATAGGAGTGAGCTATACAGAGTCACCAAGTGCATATGCAAGTACTGTAAGAGCTGACTTACTGCTATACAGACCACACATGTCTCTGGACATCATCCTGCAGGCCCTAATATATTGTCCTTTAACTATATTTTTCTTGGAGTACAAAGGGTGAGCACTTTCAAAGTGCAAATAAGAGTTAGAATAGGTGTTCCTTCTATACACCTTGGAATTAAAATGTGAGTTTTCCTTGTATATTTCTATATCCAAGTACTCCAACTTCTCATAATTTATTCTGTAAGCAAATTCAAGAAAATTAATACTGTTGTTAATATATTCAATACATTTTTTATCTCTTCTTTTGGCCCTTCCCATAGGATACATATGTCATCCAGGAATCTTCTACAAAGTAGTTGTTACTGTATATTGATTTGGTTACCATCTTCTCTTCCTATTTGGCTAAGACCAAATTGGCATAGGTGGGTGCACAAGCAGCACCCATTTCCACTCCTTTTTTCTGGTGAAAATATTCACCTTTGAAGTAAATGAAGTTGAACTTTAGAACCAAATCTATAAGCTCCATCACCACAGCACACTCATCATGGGTTAAAGTCTCATCCTCAAAAATTAGTTCTTCCAGGTGTCTTAGTCTATCACTGTGGGGAATGCTTGAGAACAAATGTACAACGTCAATTGTTAGGAAACATAAATTCTCATTGTAGAGATCATGATTCAATGTCCTTAGAAGATCCAAAAATCTCTCAAAATGTTGGTACTCTTAAGCCACATTTTCTTAAGCTTAACATCCATGACTTTGGCTAGCGGTAAAGTTTTGGAGCCCTTAGCCAAAACAATTGGCCTCAAAGGGGGATCCGTTCCATTCTTATGCATTTTGGGGATTCCAAAAATAGTAGGAATTTTAGGTTTGTCCACTTTTAAATATTCATATGTCTTCCTATCTAACAATACATCTAAAAATAAACTTTCTAAGTCCATATCTATCCTTCTGTAGCTAATATTTATTTAATTTTTTGAAACTGTGGGGTCTCCTAAGAGTTCATTCATTTTCCCCTCATAGTCAAAGCTGTTCATCAATACTATTTCCCCACCTTTGTCCGGTTTCATAATTCTTAAGCCTGAATCCCCTCTTAATTCATCAAGGATGCTGCTTTCAGCCTGGCTTAAGTTCCTTGTATAGTGTACTTTCCCATTTCATTCTCAAGTATATTCTCTAGATTTTTTATTTGGGGGTGCAGTGGGGGATTGTGTGTACTTCTTTTTACCAGATCTCCTGCTTCATAATTTTTATTCTGATCAAATATAACCTGGAAGTTAATTTTCCTAGCAAAGGTTTTAACATCCATAATTGTTTTGGTTAAATCTCCCCTTCTACTAGGAATGAACTTGGTTCCCTTTGATAAGAGACTAAAATGTTCTTTGGTTAAGGAAATATGATTGAAATTGTATATACTAAAATATTCTAAAGTATATCTATAGGTGTTCATTTAGTCTTGCAGAATGGAATTGTTTTCCAAGTCGGGGAGGTTGGTACTGAGTTGCCCAAGTACCTCCCCCTCCCCCTTCTTGCTCCCCCTCGAAAATTTGTGTACCTATATTATTGTTCATAACCTTCCCTATTCCTTAGTCTGTCTGACCTATGCAAGGGGGGTTATTCGGAGACATCATCTAAGTCCTTAACCCACTCACTAACTATTGCATTATCCTGGTTATCATCATCTGTTGTTCTTTCCATATTGTTGTTACCCCATGTCCTTCCCTTCTTCTTTGGGTTCGGGTAACATACCTTATTTTTATACTCATTAAGATCCCTTTCTAGCTTTTTTATTTTTTTCTTAACTAAGTTATCACAATCATTACTTGTGTCAGTAAAAATGTTGTCATATTTCATTCTTTCTTCAGGAATTGTAAAAATCAAGTCATTTTTAATGCATTCATTTAAAATATCAATCTCTTTAAACAGTTCAGCTTTAATCCTAACATTTTCTTCAATCATACATCTTAATATATCTAGCCCACATCTGTTAAAAACTTCTAAAAGATCTTTGTGAAATATACTTCCCTCAATCACATTGTTAGGGTATTTAAATACCCTTAGCCCCTTTGGGACTATTCTTTCACTTATACATTCATTTAAATAACTATTTTCAATATCCAAACTTTTGTATTTGTATAACAATTCTGCAGTCTATAAAGTTTGGTTTTGTAAGAGTCAGTAACTGGTGCAGGTTTAACTACTTTTTCAGGAAAATTAATTGAAAAACTGACCTATAACCATTCCTTTAGGTCTGTCCATTTAGGTGTATTTCCCTGAACAGCCTCTGAACCTTGTCCTGGCATTATACCAGTTGAATTGTTGTTATTGGACTCACAAGCCTGGTTAGAGTTCCTTAAAAGCTTTGGCGTGCTTGAAAAACTTGCATCTGGGCTTTTATTTCCATTTATATTGCATGTACCCTGTCCATTCTGCATCACATTGACATTGACATTGTTTTCTTTCTGCCGCCCTCTCGCTCCATTGCAAGCAGCAGCTTCCTGGTTCAGCTGCCCTTGCATCTGTGATTCTACTGTCATCATTGATTGACTGAGGGGCACCAACAGATCTATCAGTTGTGTAAGTTGACCAAGCATCTTCCTGGTCTGCCCCATTTCCTCCTTTTCATGCTGCCCTTCACTGCTCAAGCTCATTTCACCTTCCATGAATATCAGAAACCAAGAAAAAACAAAACAAAATTCACAGCAGCTTCCAAATAAAACTTGTAATCCACAAAATGAAGCAGCTTTTCAGGCAAAACAATAAAGCCCTGAGCAGGGCAAGCTTAGAAAATTGTGAAAAAATTCACAGATGGCTCAGCACACTTCAGTTCACTTTATTCCACAGGAACACAGCATATTAACGCTCCACCATATGTTTTCATTTTAAAAATCACTTCCTCAGATGTGTTCAAACTACTAGCGCTTTTATACCATTCACTTAAATACATTGATTAGGTTAATGAACTAATTGGAAGGTTAATTTAGTTTAAAACCAAAAACTTTTCTTGTTGCAAGTTTTATTTGGAAGCTGCTGTGAATTTTGTTTTGTTTTTTCTTGGTTTCTGATACCCACCTGGTAACATACAGGTTGATGCCTAGCTGTATAGGTTTATGTATCCTGGCCACATAGGGATTATTGTGAGAGAATTGGGCTAGGTGAAGGTAAGCATTGTTCACCATCTTCCCCTCATCCTTGTGTTTGCTGACCACTTCAGAGAAGTCAACCAGGTTTAACAGGCCTGATCACCCTTTGACAATACCTTGCTGTGTGAGTTCAAGCATTTTGAGGTTGTCGATGTCCCTGTTCATCGTGTCTTTGATATTGACTTCCATGCCATTGCAGAGCAGGCTAGTTAGGCTGATGTGCATATGATTGGCTAGGTCAGTGGATTGCACCAAATTTATATATAGGGATGACAGTAGCTGTCCTCTGTGCAGATGGGATGACACTGGTGCTCTGGCTTTGGTTGACTACAGAGTGTAATGGAGCTGAGAGATCATGCCTGAGTTCATGTTGGATGCAGACAGGGATGGTATCAGGCCTATGGAGACTTCTGTGTGTTACCTTTGAGATGGCATTATGGACTTGTTTTCTGATTTTGAGGGGAGAGACCAGGTGCTGTGCATGCAGCTGTGTACCAATGGGGAGATGGGGGGTGAAGTTTACACTTCACCTCTCTCCAGCAAGTTGGCTATATCTATGCCGTATTTATATGTGGTGTTACTAACCACCACTACAGATCAGATTTAAGGGTTGCCTCTGGGATTGCAGGCATCTGTGTGGAAGACCTAGTGATTGGCCTTGATGGCTGTGTCCAATTAGCACTCAAAGATAGCCTTAGGGTAATTCAACTGTGACCTTCTTTGCTTGTTCAGACCAAGGTGACATTGCTTCCAATAAGGCACCTGCTCCTTCTTGGCCCTGTCCAGCAATTATTTCTACCTATTATGATATTTGTGTATTGCTGCTGGCTACCACAGAGGTTTACCCTACTTTGAGGGAGATGATGTTGTTCTGTCAGGTATTGCTGAGTCCATACAGCTATGTAGGTGCTCACATAGTATTGTGGTGTGGGCCTGGACTCTACTGCTAGTGGCTATAAAGCTACTCCTACCAGCTCTGAGGAGATTTATAGTAATTTTTGTAAAGTGTATTTTATTTGACCCTGACAAGGGCGGGGGGTGGACACAGGAAATGGTGACCTGAACAGTGATAGTTATGGAGTCAGATCTTACCAAGGAGGATGAAACTGTAGAAGTGCTACAGTGGTTACTCATGTTGGTTAGGACCAGATACAGGATATTCCCACCTGTCATAGTAGTGCTGACCAGCTGATCCACTGCATTGCCATTGACAAAACCGAGGAATCTCAGTGCATTCATGTTCAGGTAGCATAGGTCATGCACTCTATGGTTGGGCAGTTAAAGTCACCCAGGACCTGGGTAGACTGTTGAACCTTGACAGATTCTAGGAAGTCCAGATAGGTGTGGTGGGTGTCCAGAGTCATGGTTGGAGGTCTGTAGCTAGCTATGATTTGAGTAGGTGTTTTGTCAACTGTTAACTGCACTTGGGATGTCTCCCATGTGTCATACAGTTTGGCCAGCCTGGAGGTGAGTATGTGTATGAAAATGTTTAAAAACCTCCACCTCCTGTGGCTTTGCAGCCCTCCATTTGGGGTCTAAATGTATGATGGAATGAGTAACCTGGCAAGGTTAGTGTGCTCTCCACTGCTGTAAAGCAGGTGTCAGTGACTGCACAAATGTCAGCATCCTACACTTGCATTGTCATGGGTTTCATGCTAAGACATCTGACTCCTATTAGAGCAAGACATCTGCACAAAGGCACCAATCACTGGTGGCCAAAGGCTGGAAAATAGTGACACTTTATACATCTAGCTGTATCACACTTAGTTGCTAGTAAAGATGGTTTTGCATTCCAGGACTACTCCACAAGATATCACATCTGACATTCAAATGTATGCTATTCTGTTATGACTTCAATCTTTAATGCCAGTAATTTGCCAGACAGTACACAACTGTGTTAGGCATTGACTACAAATATGAGGCAAACGTGTTTAATCTACACTACTCTGGACAGTTGACAGGTATGGGATCAGTATATAACATACAGTTCAGCACTCACTTTTGCACCTTTTGTTTGTTATGCACATACCCTATATAAGTCTCTTACATTTGTAAGACAAGCATATGTATCATAGTACCATTCACAGATAACATATGAATATTTACAACATCCCAGGTAGCTGGCCTAGCAGTGTCACAGTCAGTATTGGACAACAGACAGTCCAGTAATAGTCATACATGAGCTGATCTTTGCTGGGGTGACTTAGGGGCCAGAGTTACGATCCATGTCACTGCAGATATGGCAGGCAGGAATGGCCATAGTTGTCATACAGCAGCATGTGAGACCAGCAGGTCTTGTTGTGACCTACTGTTTGACTTCCTATTTCACATTATTGCATCCCCCCTTCTGCATTCCATTACAAGCTTCAGTGATTGACATACCTGTTATAGTGCTGAAGAATTTCCTCAGAATAATGCAAATGTTTAGGTTTGTGTAGCTACACTCTGTCTTTATGTAGATGAGTTCAGACCTATGCTGCATAGGCTGTAGCTTGCCTTTTGTAGGTAATGCGTTTGAGCAGGTGATGACCTGTGCAGCAATCAGTGTCTCCAACTTGCTACTTGTATCCAGAGCAGCTGTGTTTTCTTTCCATTAGCCAATACCATAGCAACACAATGCTATAATTAAGTCCTTCATGTGGACCTTGCCCCTTTTCCTTGCCTGTGAGGAGGAAGTTATGGAGGTGTGGAGGCTACAGCTTCACAGACTGTAGGTGGAAATACCTCTCAGAACAAGAAATGTGGAGATAGCCCAACAATATGGGGGACAAAGTTCCAGAATTAGGTACAGATTGTAAGTAAGTATTGCTGTGATACACATAGAAGATTGCTAGATTATCAGCGTTTGTCTGCATATGCATTGTCTGTGTGCCTTAATGTCTGACAGTGATATGTCTTTGACATACCTATCAACTATCTAGATGCCCACAGACTGACCAGAGGTTTGCCTGTTATGTTTGGTCTGTTCCTGTTTTTGAGACATCAGTAGGATTATGTGAGGATTGTAGTCAGTAAATGCAGACATCCAGTTGTGTTTCAGACATCATATCCTTCAGGGATGTTATGTTACAACAAACCCTTTAACACCAGCAACTGTTTCAGTTTCTAACACCATTATGTGAGATATGTCCCTCTTTTTGGCCCTTGTCCCCCAAGTATGTCAGCCTTTGTCCAGATGTCTTGCAGTATATCATTATTTAGAGATTTCACTCCTGATATCATCCAAATGACTTAGCAGACTCCTGGAAGTGGTATGCGGCAGTGGTCATAAATATGGTTCCACATTCTGTGGAAATCTGTACAGTTGAGAGTTATGTATGCCTGGGCATTATTAACAGACTGCCAAGATTGTGTAGTAGTGTTGTGTGTAAATGTTTGTTGGACTGAGTAGGGAGAGTAGCAGATGTGAGTGTCATAGATCCTTTTTTATCTGACTGTGCATGCTGTTACAGTTGCTAATGGTCTATCAGGTGTATATGTTTGCAGGGCCAGACTGAGAAATGTCCTGTAACACCTCAGTATTCCTAGTAGACTGTGAGTTGGGGCAGTATTTGTCAGAGTAGTGTGTGACGGGCAATCAGGATATGTTTGTTCAAACAGTTGTTATACTCTAGAGTTCATTTGGGGTACTGGTATGTTGCTGTGACTGTGGTGCAAATGGTTTTGGGTGGACTATTTCTCACCAATGTCTGCTTTTCCCTACAGTTGCATCCCTGTAGTGCATGATATATTTGCAAATACATGGGTAATTCCCTAGAGCTGATTTGGGGTAATGTTGTGTTGGTCTGACTGTAGTTCAGAAAGTACTGGGTGACAGGGTTGGCAGCTCTCAGTTGTTTTTTCTCTTCTGTTAAATGACTGCAATCATACCTCTCCACTGTCCAAATATCTATACACTGTCCACCTAAGTGGCTCATATGTTTGGTCTGTTCTTCATAATAGTTGTGGGTTTCTGACAAATCACTGGGGTGATGTGAGCATTGACATCAGTAAATGATGGCAATTATTTGTGTTGCAGACCTAGAATCTATCAGAAAATATATGTTAAAACAAACCACGCTACTCTAGCAGACTTCTACGCATATAACAGCCATATTCCAAATATGTCACTATTGTTTGCCCTTTAACCCCCCACTTGGTCAGGCTTTTTGCAGATGTCTTGCAGTAAGAGGTTGAGTATATACACATATATATAATATTTATTTATACATATATATATATATATATATATATATATATATATATATATATAATATGTATGTATATATATATATATATATATATATATATATATATATATATATATATATATATATATATATATATATATATATATATATATATATATATATATATATATATATATATATATATATATATATATATATATGTGTATATATATATATATATATATATATATATATATATATATATATATATATATATATATATATATGTATATATATATATATATATATATATATATATATATATATATATATATATATATATATATATATATATATATATATATATATATATATATATTGATTGAAAATGGATATGTATGCAGTCAGTCTATCCAAGTAAACAAATGTAAAATAAATTAAAAAAAAAAAATATATATATATATATATATATATATATATATATATATATATATATATGTATATATATGCGTGTGTGTGTGTGTGTGTTTGTGTGCGTGTGTGTGTAGTTATATATACATATATGTGTATATCAGAGTACTATGGATATGTAATTTTTTCCTTATGTTAAATGACTGTTGTGTATGATATTTTTGTAAAAGCATTACAAATTCCCTCAGCTCAGGTGCTGTACAGGAATATTGTTGGCATTGCTGTGCACAGGATCGTGGTTTCAAGAGTTGGTAGTGATTTTTTTTTCATTAATGTTGATTGACTATAATGCATGATATGTTTGTAAAAGCTTTACAAATCTTCACAGCTCAGATGGTATAGTAACAAGTTGCTGTGATTGTAGTGTGTGGTGTCTTGGGTTCAAGACTTAGCAGTGCTGATTATTTTGTTGCTGGGCAGAAGAAGGGCTGATGGAGACAGAGTGATTAAAACACTTTTAAGCAGTTGTAAGTGGGTTTGTGTGGTTTTGTGCAAAGTGATGTTAAAAGATGGTTAAGGCCTCTGAGCTTCACTTTGCAGCACTTATTCCCACTTACACCCGCGCTTTTAATTAAAGAAAAGAAAAAATGGTGATAGAAAAGTGTGAAATGGGGACAAGCAGGGGGTAAAACGTTAGGAAAACCCACTAGGGATGTGTAGGACAGGTGTAGGAAAGGACCATAGCACTACATTTCTACTGCAGCAACAGATTTGACTGATGTTGAAAATTTTGGATTTGCAGCCTTGGCAACATACATTTGTATGCTAATTTCTGTGTTGATTGATTTATGTCACTGGACATGGGGCAAAATGTAGAGCTATGTATGGGGAAATATTTTTTTTGTCAGAGAGATGCCCTTTTTTATTACGGTGAGAGTGGAATGTTGGGGAAGAGCTGTAGATATGATTGGGGAGGTAGGTTGGGAAGGACAGATTACCTTCACAGACAGAGAATACACACAAAACAGCAGACAGGGATGGTATATGACACATGAGGGGGTAAGCACCTTGGATGGGGCGGGTGGTTGGGAATCAGAGGCCCATGAGCCATCAAATGGATACAGTAGGACTGAGGTATCCACCCATGGGCAGTCACCATTTCACATTCATGGCTCCAAAGTTGGCTGTGCTGGGGGATGGACAACAGGGGCAGCCTGCTGCTCCAGGTGCACCAGTCAGCCCTCCATGTGGTGCAGATATCCATTCAACTCAGAGCGGATGAGACTGCGCACCATATCATGGAACTTGCGGTGGGTGACAGGCTCCTCTCCACGCCCACACCCAGGGGATGATGGGCCCCGTCCCCTGAGGTGGTTCCATCCAAAGGTGGTGCAGGACCAGCAGATGAGGAAATTCCAGGTTGAGTCCCAGATATGCTGGGGTCTGGTGCCACAGCCAGATGGGGAGGGACAGGTGGATCCTCCAGGATCTGCCTTCCCAAACGTGCTATGGTGTTGAGGTTATCCAGGATAGATTGGTTAGTCATGAACAAAGCATTTCGAAATTAGTTATAACAGCATGCATTGGTGTTCCCATTAAGCCAAACCAACAGATCTGAAACAGCTGCATAGCAAACAGAACACATGCATAAATGGAACAACAGTAAGCATTTTAACAGCATGCAAGTTACATTGATGGCAACAGGCCACCAATAATAGTATTTGAACAAGGTATATTAATATGCGACCAATTAAATATATGAACAATAATAGAACACATGTCCCAGCAATAAGTTTTGGGAACAACATACCCGTAGTATATGAATAATAAGTATTAAAGCAAATGAGGGGTGGGGTGAGAGAAAAAAGTCCATTAACAACAGTATAGGCTTCCATTCTTCACAACAGTACTACTCAGTACTCTACAGGTCTTCCCTCACCTTACATCTACCTATGGCCCATAGCTTCTGTATCACATGCATACCCATTATACTGTCAACCTGTAATAGTGTGGGGCAGACTGAGAGGACAATAGCTACATTACTGTAGGGGGCTTGTAAATGTCAGGGTTGCACAGTTGACAGAGAAGGGCTACCTCACACTGATGTTGTCTGAGTCTGCTACTGGCATACTTTCCTAGGTTCCTATCTGTGTCCAAGGTTATTGGCAGCAGGGACCCCTAGCCATAACAGCATGATGTTTGAGGGACATGTATCGGGGAA
This sequence comes from Protopterus annectens, assembly GCF_019279795.1. Lineage (NCBI taxonomy): Eukaryota > Metazoa > Chordata > Ceratodontiformes > Protopteridae > Protopterus > Protopterus annectens. The sequence goes on along the minus strand of NC_056736.1, from coordinate 474,272,386 downwards.
AGTGCATGGTGTATGTACCTATCCTGCTGTCATTTGCAGTTATATGGGTTTGGACAGTGGAATAGTTGTATACAGTGTATTAGTATACCCTTCATACAGCTACTACACACATTTATTTATCTGTAAGACATGTGGATAAAATATTTCTTAACACTTTCTGACTGTTTCTACAAATATTCAGGATTTCTTTAGTGTATATGCACACATCTCAATACCACTACCTGGATTCGAATCATGTCTGGGTGTGCTAAAATGAACAACAGACCACTATTGTCCATCACACTGAGCTACTGGCAAACTATCTCTTGCTTGACTGATTTCTTCCTAATCCTCTCTGGGTTAGACAGTCTGACCTTGTAATCCTGACATTCTTGCATGGCAGATAGTTATTGTACTGTTTATTAATCATTTGAAATAATACAATCTGGAAAGCAAAGGTTAACACAAGAATGCACTGCTGCAGGGGACACATTATAATACTATAGACATTACTATTCAGGGTTCAGAACTTAGTGCATACAATATTTCATATTTCCTTTATATCTTATTTTACAGCTCCACATTCTACTGTTTTGCATACAAGCTGGTTTTCAGAACAGCATCAGTTACTTTATGCTGTCAACACCATATTTGCTAAGAAGAACCTGTACACATTCTATTTCTACAACAACATACCAGAGTAAACACAACAGTTTGTGTTATACATCTTTATTACGTGAAATGACACTTTTATTAATGAATATCCTGCGGATCAATATTAGTGTGACAAACATCATTTATTCATTAGCCACAGTACACACTATTTCTACTGGCAGTAAACAATGCACTCCTACTTTATGCCACTATATACTGCAAGTTAGATCTGTACTCACCATTATGAAAATGCATCCATGTCAGTCTGTCTGCATGAGCCTCAATATTACTAGCCCTCTCCATTGCACTTGTAGGGATGAGAAACTAACATTATGCATACCTGTCTATCACATACTCAGGCTAGAATCTGGTACACCTATACCTGTGATACTTACAAACTGCTGTAACATGGTTGTCCCGAGCATCTTGGATCCATTGTGCCAAGAATACCCCCCTTCCTCTACTTTAGGTTGACATAGTGATGCCGTACCTGCTCACCAGTTTGAGAGATGCCAGTGGCACTGGTGAGGTCATGTGCCAGATGGTCCCAGGCCTCTGCTTTATACTGTGAGGCCTGGTATTGCCCTGCAGCAGTCTATCATCATGGTTTGCTACGAGTTGCCCAGCCATGACCCTGGACTCCAAAATGCCACAGTGCTGTGCCCAAAAGTGCGAGCCTTCTCCAATACCTGACATGTTTCCTGCAGAGATCAGACTACAACAGGTTATGGCTGTATTCCCATCTGTGTGGTTTAAATAAAGCCATAGTCCCACCTTTTGCTGTCATTGGACCATTTTGAAAATGCTAAGCACAGCTAAGCAGTGCACATATCTGCTAAGATAAGTTGAACAGTGCTTAAAGAGGTAAATGCTGAGTACTGCTTAACAGTACACAAATTCACTTAGCTTAGCTAACTGCTGCTTAGAATGTATGTCTAAGCAATGCTTAAACTGGTTAAGCATAGCCGAGAACTGCCTAGCAGTTCTCAGTTTTTATTTTTAAAAAATATCAGGATTGTAGATTAATTCATCATTACTAACATATTAAGTGTATATGATTTACTTCAGATAACATTTCCCCCTATGTGCTTTCATTACATTACCTTAGGATGTGGTTATACTGTATGGGACACTTTTATATACATGGGTGATTTCACATGTTATATGCACTCACACTATCATTTTGGACCAGCTACACTACCCTGGGTGACAAGTATCATTTACTACATAATTTAACATAAAAATTTAATTTTAACAATGCTTTCCCATGTAAAAATAAAGTGCCTGTTTTGGTACTCGAACTTTGAATGCCTGCATGCAAAGCCCAAACTCTAACCACTGCACTCTCTTGTCATTGAGATTCTAACTATACATTTGTATTTAGCAGCTATGAGATGTTTACACAATGCTGAGAAGAGGACCCTAACATACAAACCTGCTCAGCTACGCTTAAACATACCTTAGAATGGAAAAAAAAGGAAATTAATAGAACCACTCTATTTAAATGTATGAATACTCCTTGTCAGTCTCAGTAAGGGCAATTGTACGTGGACAAATAGGGACAGATTTTAAATATTGCTCTTACAAACTTATACAGTTGATAGAATAATGGGTTGGCATTAGCATGACTTTTCTGATGGATGTGAAGTCTTAAACTCAAATGTTTATCCTTATTTAATGACTCCAGTCCTCTGCTATTTGACAGATATTTCGAGGAGCACAACAAAAACATGAGGCAATATATCTCTCAACTGTACAGATTTTTGCAGAATGTCCAGCTTATTGCCTCATATTTTTCGTCTATTTCTCATATGTCTGTGGTCTTCTAGCACATCACTGGCAAATCACTCAGGGTTTAAGTCAGAAAATAATGACAGACATTTGAGTTTCAGACTTCATACCCTTCAAAAAATCTGTGCTAATGCAAAACCTGTTATTCTATCAACTTCCCATGTTTGTAAGACCAATATTTAAAAAGTGTCCATATTTTTGTGCCTCTGTTCCCCCCTTTATTTATGGTTTTGTACAGATTTCTTGCTCTAGGAGGTTGAGAGGTTTGTGAGGCAGGAATCTGGACATTCTGCGAAAACCTGAACAGTTGATGGATATGCCTATACGGCACTTTCGCAATGCAGGTGGTGTGTGACAGTACCTGTCACACACCCCCTGCATTGCTTCTTATCTAAACTTCCTGCTTTCAGTTTCCATGGACACTGAAAGCACTTGGAAAGTGCCATACAGCACTTTGACAATGCAGGGTGTGTGTGACAGTACCTGTCACACATCCCCTGCATTTATTTATTGATCTCCTAGCTATTTCAGTGTCCGCAGACACTTTTAGACTATTTTATTTGCTTTTGTATCAGTAGACACTGAAAAGCATTTAAAAAGTGCCGTACAGCACTTTGAAAGTGCAGGGGGTGTGTTAGATGTGCATGCACTACTTAAACACGCCCCTGCACTCAGTAGTGTTTGTGTCCGCTTAGCCTTAGCAGTAGCACACCTTCATGAATATGCAAGATGTGCTGCTGTTAAAGCTATGTGGAAACAGATACGGTTCACTCTGTGCAGGAATAGCACTATTCCTGCATGGAGTCTATTAAATCCAAGGGCCAAACTTTACAGCATTCTTTACATTCCAATTATAAAATGCACTTTAAACAAAGCATGTCACAGGAAGTGATACAATACTCATGTTCACCACTCAAAAAGGGAAAGTGAAACTGAAGTAACTTTATGGTTCACACACAATTGATGAGTTATAATGCTCACTGAATGCAATGGCTTTGGATACATTGTTTAAAGCTCATGAAAGTGAATAGCTTATATAAGAAGCATTTACTGGCTGCATAGAAGTCACTTTAATGGCAGTGAAGTGGTATATACATATATATATATATATATATATATATATATATATATATATATATATATATATATATATATATATATATATATATATATCTTGCTGTTCACACTCAAACTAGAACATTGCACTTATTTCTGCTGCAAATGTTTCTCATTGTGAGGTATTAACAGTTTTAGCAAGTTCCATATAATTAAGAATATTGTTTAATCATTGAATGTCTTTACTTCTAGTAACTATGGCATAAATAGTGCATATTTTTCTAACTACTGACATCAAAAATTTATGCAGGCTGAAAGAAAACTTGGAATTATTCCAGGACAGTAGCTATTATTATCCAGCTTATTAAAATAACTTTAATTATCTTACCTGATCACTAATTTTCTGCATTTGGGTATGAAGCCATTTGTAGTCCATGTACTTTCCTTACTTTCCTAGTTTCACTGACTTCCATTTTATATAACAGATTCGATTCTAGTAGCTAAATTCATGGTAAAAATATTTAGCAAGATAAAATTGGGGTAGGCATGATGAAGAATGAAGAACAGTAACAAAGAAATAAAGTAGTAGAAATAATAAATATTGAAAAATTGAGACTCCATGTCATACCTCTTAACTCCACAGATTTTCGCAGAATGTCCAGATTTTTACCTCATATTTTTGGTCCTTTTTATTAAAATTCTGGTTTTCTGGCAAATCATTAAAGACTGAAGTCAGAAAATAATGGCAGGCATTTGAGTTTCAGACTTTATACCCCTCAGAAAATTCATGCTAATGTAAAACCTGTTATTCTATCAACTCTCAAAGTTTGTAAGAGCAATATTTAAAAATTGTCCCTGTTGTTGGGCCTTTGTCCCCCATTATTCATGACTTTTCCAGATTTTGTGCCCTGAGAGGTTGAGAGCTATGCTCAGTGTCAAGTACTGAAATGGAGAAAAAAATGAGTGAATACCAAACATTTCCTTTCTCTCTCTCTCTGTCTCTCTCTCTCTCACTTTCTCTCTGTCTCTCTTTTTTCTGAGTGGGCAAACTCCTAACAAACCCTGTTGTGGGGAGCAAGCTACTTATATGGCTAAACGTATAGATACCAATGCAGAAATCACCATTCTTCAGAGAAGATGGAATATTCAAAGAAATAGGAATCTCAGACTTAGTATATATTAAATCTGGACAGGTTTCATGCCATATATCTGATATTTCCCAAGATAAGACTCACTTCTCTTCCATTACCTTGAATATTATAAAGTGGGTATCAGAAAATTAATTCCTTATAGCTGTAATTTATTATTGCTAATCTTCTGCCACAAGTTACAAAAATCTATATTTCAGGAAACAACTAAGTTTGTATTTCAAGAAATAATTAAGTTAACTGAACCCATCTTGAATACACCTTAACAATTCTGCCTTATTTGTGGGATTTAACAATTCAGTAACTAGTATAACCTCTACCAACAGACACATAAGGATGTACAAATAACTGCATGCCTAAAAAATGCAAACAGAGTTGAGACTACAGTGACCTAATAAATGACACAAAAACCTGATGATTGATACATTCAGTACAGAGGCAGGAAAACAGTTTGGAGTTTTTACTCATTTCTTCGTCTGCCATATGGTGACCATGCCTACATAATTTTGAATTTTAAACAGTGAAAACTAGTTATATATTCAATCTTGGAGTTTATTTTTTACTCAGATGCATGAAGTGATAAAAGTTGTTCTCAATGCATGATAAGTAAGTTTAAGAATGTAGATCACTATATATATATATATACAAATTGTTCTGAGTAGTCCAGGGGGAGGCATAATGTAGGTTGAACCTAAGTCAGCGATAATAACATTTGATGTGCATTTGACTGCCATTACACTGTCATTAACATTTCCTAATCTGTACTTAACTTTTAAAAAGCAAATTATCTTGCATGAAGGAATTTTTTTTTATTCAGAAGAGTGCTAGCATTTTATACAGAATCCTTGTTGACAAATTCTGTGTGATCTCAACCTTCACTTTCCTATATGTGGAGCAGCAATTCTCTGCAAGTATAGAACAGATAAGCAAAATGTCAAATAGTTATACCTTTAAGCAAGTAGCACATTTTAAATGTGTTTTTATGCATATGATTTGCATTGCTAATGAAATAATATGGCTTAATAATATTTAACACAGGTAACAGATTTTTAAAGCAAAATAATGAAATATTCCTCAAAGTGAGGTATGATTCAAAGATATGCTTTCTGCAATTGTGAGCATTTGATTGCACAGTACATTTATCACTGGTAGTCACATTCTATTTTCATGCACCACAGTTTTTACTTGTATGCCACTAACTCATTCATATTACTTTATTTGTACCTATCATTACTCCACTAAGCCCAGATAAGGGTAACTTTATCTTACAGAATAATCTGCCAGCTGTATTAGCTATCTTTACAGCTTCAAAACTACAGCTTTATTTACAAAAATAAATAAAACCAAATTTGAAGGCAGCAGACAGATAAAAAGCAGAAAACAAAACTATAGTGTATTCTAAGGGGTTCTAAAGTTCAGGCAACAATCAGGCAATAAAGATTAGTTCACAGCTACAGCACTTTTATAAAGAGGTTTCTCAAAGACTGAAACAGTATTTCCTCAGTTCAGTTTTATTACTCAAAAAATCTATTTCCACTGTTCTGTAAGTTAACTTTGTCAGCCTTCAAATGTAGAACCACACTCCTGTTCTTTGTAGACCTCTCAGCATAGGGTAACACCAGTGGCAGCTCATGGTACTGGCTGCTAGGCTTCAGCCACCACCCCACCCCCACTAAAAACAGAAAAAAATGAAATGTGTTGACTCAGAAAGTCCACTATTATTTTTTTAAACTTTTTGTTGTGTTCCTGATCCTCGGAATTCTGCACATGCACATGTGCAGAGTTCCATGGAGATCAGAAGAAAAAAAAATTCTGCTTCTTACAGTCAACAGCACTGGATTTGATTGACAACATTTAGCAGTGACAGACGCATCGCTCAGTGAGCGACTCACCAGTCTGCTACATGATGCAGTGAGGAGCCCTTTGAATTAGCACAAGCTGCATCAGTCCAAGAAGAAGAATAAATTAGTTAATATGTAACAGGAAGCACAAGCCGGGGAAAAGTTTTTTTTATTTTATTTTAATGTGTTTAGTTTTTCAGAGACTATGTGTGCTACTGCCAGGATGCGGGAAGAAGGTAAATACTAAAAGTGTGTTTGTGAGTGTATGTGTATATGAGTATACATATGTGTACAAACTACTGAAGGGGTCTTTGTGGGAAATGTTTCATGTTGGTGCCAGTGCATGATTGTGCATACATGAAAAAGCTACTGAATGGGTCAGGGAGGGAAATGTTTCATTTTGGTGTCAGTGAAGTGCTTGTGCATAACAGACAAACTACTGAAGGTGTTTTGGGAGAAATATTTCATTTTGATGTCAGTGAAGTGATTGTGTATACATAGACAAACTACTGAAGGGGTTGTTGGAGGAAATGGTGTCATTTACATGGTTGAACTACTGAAGGTATCAATGTGGAAATAATCAATGTGTATGTGATGAAACATTAAAATAAATTATAAACTAGTGAAAAAAAGACTGCAAATAAAGATGAAGGCCACAAGCAGCAGGATAGGTTCAAAAACAGGGTTTATTCCCCAAAAGAGACCAATAAAAGTTAGCACTTTCATTTTTCTTCATTGAGCAAGACTTCTTCAGACAACTAAAACAGAAAAGTCTAACCATATTTAAATATGTTAAAACATGTCACATGACCAGATAAATTAAAAGCCTAAAAGGTACAATTCATCACAACAATAGAATACAATACATATAAAACCACCCAGTTTTATATGTATTGTATTCTATTGTGTTTAAACAGGAAGGCAATGGGAAGGGAAAAGAGCAGCAGGAAGGTAATCTAGGAAAACTAGCATAGCTGACAGGTGAAATGTATCAGAATCAGCCAATTACACAGGCAGCAGACCAGCCCAGCCCAGAACACTACTATAAACTATGCAAACACCTATCCCTCTGTTTTTTCCCACATACTCTGCACCACCGGTGTATACAAGCAGGGAACTTTTAACAAATAAAAACAACAAAATGATAGGGGCTGCAATAGCTATCATACAACAACATGTGGAATAGGCTGAGGGTGGTGAGGATGTGAATGCTGCCAACCAACCCACAGTGAGTAGACGGAGAAGAGTGTACAGACCCAGGGCAACCTACCAGGGGCTCCATGAGCTGCAGATAGCAGAGCACTATAGGGTAGACAAGTACCTCCTACAGCAAATTGTTGAGCTTTGCTAGCCATGCCTCACACACAGAACTAACAGAGGGGAACCCATCCCAGTGGATACCAAGGTATGTGTAGGCCTAAGAATACTAGCTACGGGTACCTTCCAAAGGCCAACTGGGGATATCATGGTTATCTCACAGCATCAGCATCCAGGGTACTCCACCAGTTCCTGGATGCCATGTCAGCACATGCCAGAGAGCACATATATTTCCCCAACACCCGTGAGGCGTTGGCCAGCAATATGTGTCTATTCCGCCAAATGCCAGAATACCCTGAGGTAGTGGGTGCTATAGACTGCATGCACATATGTATCAAAGCACAAACTGGTGAGTGAGGTAGAGTCTACATCAACCGCACGGGCTTCCCCTCCATCAACTGCCAGGTCATGTGCGATGCCCAGGGCATAATAATGAATGTGTGTGCTGTCTGCCATGGAAGCTATCATGATTCCCACATCTGGCAACTGACACAGCTGTACCAGAGATTTGACAGTGGGGATACCCCTTACGGTCACCTAGTGGGGTATGCTGGTTACGCACTGGAGCCATGGCTGATGACACCCATCAGAAATGCACACACACTCGAACAAGAACTCCATAATGAGGCACACGCACAGACCAGAATCATAATAGAGGGTGTGTTTGGGATGCTCAAGTCACAGTTCCAGTGCCTGGACACATCTGGTGGAGCCTTGCAGTACTCACCAGCACCATGTACTCAAATTGTCATTGTATGTGCCATGCTACACAATATGATCCTGTGGAAATAGCAGCAGCAGGAACAGCATGGGGCAGGGCCACACAGCCTCCCACCATTGCCAAGGCCTGCACAGGCACAGAGTGGCTCGGAGGAGGACCAACCTGAGCCTGCCCCAGTAGGCAGAAGGAGGCATGCCCAGTATGCCCTGGCCTTGATAAAGAGGCAATGCATAACACATACACTGACACAGGAGGGACCCAGGGAATGACACCTCTCTCTGACTCATACATACAGTAAAAGGGATGCCAAACATGACATTACCTGTGCTCAACCATGTGTAGGGAGTGTACTATCAGTATCCGACATAGGCAGCCCTCCAGCACCACCCTCAATACTGGCACACCCACAAGGTAAGTCACTCAACTTATCAATTGCCGAATGTAGTAGGGTTGTTACCTGTATCTATGGTATGGATGTGAGTATGCAAGGGAATTGGGTGGCTGAATGGGATGCCAGCAGATAGTAGACACCTATAGTGGTAACATGAGATCTGTAACAAATACTGGTGTCACCATAATAGCCAGTACTACACATGGTGACAATACCCACGTCAGGAAATGTGCTGGGCCACATGTGTGTCCATATGACACACACATGCCAGTCAGGGAGGTTCACATACCAAACAACAGTCACAGCCAGCAGGACAGGTGTGGACAAGCACAAACAAAGGTTGTGCTAAGGGCTCTGCTTGATGGTTATGGAGAACATCCCCCCCAGACCTACACAGACAGACTACAACAGATCAGGCAGTGGGATGTTAGTTCTGAAGGGTAGGAAGTCAGAAACTAATATGTAGGTCAATCAAACATAAGACTTGTAGTACACTGATATGCCTCTAGTCAGCATCATAGGTTAGAAAACAGAATGAAATGGAGTACAGTCCTAGCAAATGTGTACAAATGTCAGGTGTGCCCCTCCAATCCTGTGTAGCAATGTAGAAACAGTCAGCTGTGCCCCCATATGCTATGTAGACATATAGTAACAGTCAGGTGTGCCTCCCAATTCTATGTAGAAATGTAGCAACAGTCAGGTGTGCCCCACCAATCCTGTGTAGCAATGTAGAAACAGTCAGGTGTGCCCCCCCATATCCTATGTAGACATGTAGTGACAGTCAGGTGTGCCCCCCCAATCCTATGTAGAAATGTAGTAACATGTATGTGTAGGTATAATATCAGTAGAGCACAAATGCCCAGAGGAGGCCAAGGTAGCAGGATAAATTGTATCATTTGTACAATATGCAGGTATGTGTATGTTAGGTTGGTGTGTGTTTCATACTTTGTGAGAGTGGTCAGTATGTATGCATGTTGCGGTATGACCTGGTGGCCATTGCCCACTACTGCTGATGACAGGGCCAAGTCCTCACAACTGCAGTGCCAAAGACAATACCCACCAGTGTAACACATGCTAGCAGTAGGCCATTGTAAATGTATGGTGGTAATATGTGTTACCATCTGAAAGATTGCCATGACATGGCTGTTGGGCTAGATATACAAGCAGTACACAGGGGAAAGTACCCCAGACATACAGTATATAATGTGTAACTGTGAACTGGACACACCCTTGGAATTGTAAATACAGGCATGCATCACATTATCTGGGCCTGTAGTAGGGAATACCAGTGTCATCTGCCAAACACTTGCAGATCACAAAGGTGATAGGACATGTATTGGGAACCGCTGATGTACCTGCATATGCCAGCATAACTGGAATGCCCCATGCATATCCATGCATTATATGTAAGTAGTGTCCATAGCACACATGCACCCAGCTCACTCAAACACCCCACACAGGTACCTCTCTGGTCATATCCCTGCTGTTGGGAATGGGTACAATATGACCCCCACCTGTATAAGGCAATAGCGAAAGAATGCAGCATGCAGTGCAGATGTCCCATGCAGGTGTGTCCATAGCTGTAGGTAGCATCCTGCCAGCATCCGCACCACCTGATCAATACTGATAGAAAGTATTGCCATGAACACCTAGCACACCTTCCCTGTCACGCCAGGGTAATATACTGTATGGCGGTCTAGGACTGTAGGACTGACAGAATGCAACAGCCTGCCACAGCTGGCTCGCATCACCACCAAATGGCTTACAGGTCTCTGCCAAAGGCCTGTGTCTCACACATACTGCCAATGCATGTTATGTCATGGGCACCCAAATAACAACATAACACTCTCCACATAAGCCATATGCAATCCATGTGGATAAACCACAGTAACATGTCCACCATGTCCCACTGCATGGACTGTGGACCAACACCAAAACACAGCTGTGATGAGGTGATACCCTTATGGAAAGTATCAGAGAATGTATGCATAATGTATTGAAGAGGATAGAATAACAGAGGGGGTGAAAGCATGGACAGCAAGGAATGTGCAAGGCCCGACACACAGCTGTGTGCACACACTATCCCTGGCTGCAAACACATAAATGGGTGGCTACAAATCTGCCCATAGACCACAATAGGGGTAATGTCCTGACTTATGACCCCTGCCTCTGGGTAACCTGTGTGAATCTGTACAGCTGTGAGGTACTGCCACAGCAAGATAAGGCCATACTGTCATGTCGATGGATGTACAAGTACGGGATCCTCTGCCAGAATGGCATAATCTTCCATAAATATGTAGACGTTTGCCCACAATAATGCACACAGCTGCATTCACCCTTGTTCCCCAGGACATCACTGTGAGCAAGAATGTCCACCTGACAGTACTTGAGGACATAACACATCACAGTATATAACAGTACACATGTCTGAATATCTCTGCTAACACCAGTACCATGTAGCAGAAGCAGCCCATGTAGCAGAAGCAGCGCAGACACAATCACCTACAGTACACACTATTCCTTGCACAGTTTGACCCAATATTGCCAAATTATCTAGAGATACCCTGCAGAAACAGTTTGCTACCTGTACGTGTACAACACAAAGGTCTGCACTGGAGTACAAACTACCTGGGATGGAGCCACACATTCAATACAGAAGGGCATACTGGGAATGTCCACACACTTAGAGAAATGATGTCAGACAACAACATACTGAAAGGTCAAACTGGGCATGCTCACACACAAACAAATGAAGCCCATGTCTGCAAACCAAAGTGGACCATACATATCTGACAGTTGCAGATGTTAGTGCATACCCTCCTCAGTATGCAACAGTCATGCTTTACACACACATTGGATAGGAATACAGACATATATCCAAGGACAACACACTATAATATGCCAAAAGTAGACATATAGCTGTGTGGAAGAGAGTGACTGTGACAAAGAGCCATCCATCATGAGGCCTGTCCCACCCAGCACACAGCCAAATGGCTGCAACCACATGATGTGTTAATGTCACTCACTGTAGAAATTAGCCACTGGTATCTGTCAAAATTACAGACTATGTCGTGCAAGTGCTAGCTGTGCAACATGACTGTACAAGGATGTATTCATCTAGCAGCTGTATACACATACCTGTGAAATATAACCCTGCGAGTGCCTGCATGTGGTGTGTCAACCTCTAGATGAATGGGTTATGGCCCATGCACATACACTGCCCTCTCCGTAGCCCTACTATGACAAGTCTGCTGATGTCATCCACTTTGAAATATAACTTTGGGAATAGAGTAGCCCATTAATCTCTGTGCCACATCCTAAAACTATGTAATGCTGTAGTGTAATAAACTAGTTAGGTAGGAGTTCTAATCCCAGACATGGCAACTGTGTGTGTGTGTGTGTGTGTGTGTGTGTGTGTGTGTGTGTGTGTGTGTGTGTGTGTGTGTGTGTGTGTGTGTGTGTGTGTGTGTGTGTGTGTGTGTATGTGTGTGTGTGTCTGTGTGTGTGTGTATGTGTGTGTGCATCTGTCTGTGTAGGGAGCAATGCTTTTTAGGCTAGTCACACTCAATACAATTCAAATGCTCTACTTTGGCAAGGCTGCTGATGTCATTCACTCTGAAATATACCTTTGGGAAAGGTGTAGACCAGTAATATCTATGGCATGTCCTATAACTGTGTAATGCTGTTGTGTGCAAAACTAGTCAGGTTGGAGTTCTAATCCCAGACATGACAGCTGTGTGTGTCTGTGTGTCTCTCTGTCTGTGTAGGGAGCAATGTCTTTTTAGGCTAGTCACACTCACTGCAATTCAAATGCCCTACTTTGGCAAGGCTGCTGATGTCATTCAATGTGAAATACACCTTTGGGAAAGGTGTAGCCCAGTAATCTCCATGGCGCGTCCTATAGCTGCATAATGTTGCAGTGTACTACTAGTCAGGTAGGAGTTCTAATCCCAGATATGGAAACTGTGTGTGTGTGTGTGTGTGTGTGTGTGTGTGTGTGTGTGTGTGTGTGTGTGTGTGTGTGTGTGTGTGTGTGTGTGTGTGTGTGTGTCGGGAACAATGTTTTTTAGGGTAGTCACACTCACTACAATTTAAATGTCCTACATTGGCAAGGCTGCTGATGTCATTCACTGTGAAATACACCTTTGGGAAAAGTGTAGCCCAGTAATCTCCGTATTGCATCCTATAACAGTTTACTGCTGTAGTGTACTAAACTAGTTAGGTAGGAGTTCTAATCCCAGACATGGCAACTGTGTGTGTGTGTGCATGTGTGTGTCTGTCTCTGTCTGTGTAGGGAGCAATGCGTTTTAGGCTAGTCACACTCACTACAATTCAAATGTCCTACTTTGGCAAGGCTGCTGATGTCATTCACTGTGAAATACACCTTTGGGAAAGATGTAACCCAGTAATCGCCATGGCACCTCCTATAACTGTGAAATGCTGTAGTGTGCCAAACTAGTTAGGTAGGAGTTCTAATCCCAGACATGGCAGGTGTGTGTGTGAGTCTGTGTTTGTCTTTCATATCCTGTGAGGAGGTGGCTGTGAGTATGCAAAAACTGGACTCATTGTGGAGCCGGTTTTGCAAATTTCTTATATGGTGGCCCTATTATATGTCACAATGTCCACCTTACAAGGATAAGAGATGTGAAAAAGCCGGGAGGCTGGGGTGGCAATCCATACTCCTACATGTGACATCAAAGCCTGGCAAACAAAGTTAGCAACCTTTGTATTACACAGAGAACACTCTCAACCCATGGCTCATATACAAACACACTTGCCTAGGCAACAACTGCTATGTTGGTAGTACCCTGCATATTGCCCACAGATAGTAAACATGATGTGATTGCTGTGGACGACAGAGGCCATGGCACCTTGTCCATCAGTAAAATATGCACGTACATGCAGACAGTGTGCCTTCACTATGCTCCCCACTGGATGCCTGCAACACCTGTGGTGCCATCAAATGTGACCTACAAAGGAAATACCATGACTTATGCATATGCCCTGTATGGACAGATGCCACTTACACCAGGCAATACTTGTATCATGCTATCTTTGTAGGTGCAGGGTCAACCTGCTGTCCATTACCTGTTCCCAGCACATGAGGCATGGACAGGCACATCTGATTACAACAATTTGTGTACACAACATGGGCCAGACACCCCAAGTACAGTTCCACATGTCACTGTACATGCATGTGAGATGTGTGCATATCCCAGACAGCATCCATGTCATGGACTACAGCACACGTACATGGCAAGCATTGAACAGCAATGGTCACACTCAATAGTTACCCAGGTGACTGGATGGTGAATACAATACTAACCTGTGTGGGCCAATCCAGACACTACACCCCTGAGCCACACTCCAGACCATTGTCATGTGGCCTTATGCCAAGGTATACCCTTCACCTAGCTGTGTATAGCCTTCTGGCACAGTCAACCACTATGACCCCATGAACCAATGCCCGCATGCAAGTCAGTACTGGCACCCTGTGTCGGTGTGTGTGGTGTATGATGCTTTTCACCACATTCACATTCACTACAACCCCAATTGGCATACTGAAGCATGCCTTCTGATGTCAGATACCTCTACATACCCTTTGCCTATATAAACTCCAGATAACCTCTGTGGTGCATGTGATACCTGCACAGTACTATATTGTGGCAAACTAACTAGTGAGGAAGTGTATTCCTGACCCTGCTAAGTGTGTCAATGTGTGTGAGTCCCTGAGAGAGTGCGGCTGTGTTGACACTGACACCTGTTCATGCGGACAGGCACTTGTACTACACCTACCGTATTGCTGCCATATCACTATTGCAGATGTCACTCACCATCACATATACATTTGGAGAGCTCCTCAACATGTAAGCAATGTAGCACATCCAATAACTGTGCAGACGTGATAGCAATACATAGTCAGTCAAGGGTTTGATTCCCTGTACTTGTAGGTGTGTGACACAAACATGCTTAGGTTTTACTCTCCCACACCATCCCTGACTTATCTTTGCCTCTGTTTGCCTCTCTCACTCCCTCTCTGGTGGATGTGGAGAACTACACCTAATTTGCTTAGGCAGCAGCATGTGTTTTGTAAGTGATGCTCATGATCAGCTGATGGCCTCTGCATAAATTGCAGCTCTCCTCTAGCTGATTGCATGTGGACCAGCTGTGGTAACATTCCCATAGCCAATTGTATGGAAACACACTCCAATATCTAGGAACATCATGTTGGGCCTTTTCAGTCACTGTGAGCAGGATCTAAATCTGGTGTTTGGCAAACAGCATCACAGATGGATTGGGGATGTACCTCTAACAACATACACTGTGGAAACAAGCCAACACACAGGAGGGGAATGTGCCTGACATGACTACAGAATGTAAGTGTAGCAGTTCTGCATTTGGAGTAATGTTGTTTTAACAGGCAGTGTGTGGATATGGCTGGTCTACATGTTTTAATACCTGTCATGACAGTGCTATGTTTCTGAGGAAACCCCCATCTGTAGGTTCATCTGCAGACTGGGCAGTGTGTGGTGCCTTTTGTTACTTGTGTTACTCACAGAGCACTTATCTGTGAACTGCAGACGCAGAGTGTGAGGATTACAGTCAGTACATGGTGACAGCCATGAGAGTTACTGACTTCATATCCCTCATAGGACATATGTTACAACAAACCCTGTTACAACAGTAAATGTATGAGGTTATCATGACAACATGTCAATACTGGCCCTGTGTTTGTGCCTCCAGCCACAACACTGTCAACCTTTGTACATATGTCATGCAGTAAGAGGTGCATATGTTCTGTACACCATAATTTATTGACATCATATCTGATAACAAGCCAGTGAGATATCAGACTGCTACATATGTTATGTATAGTAAGGGTTATATTTGAGGACATAACCTGGGCATTCTATGGTTGTGTGTACAGTATTTAGGTCTGTGTACCTATGGTGATTGTCGACAGTGTGTGTAATGTGAATATGTACCTTGGCCTGTGTACAGACTGTGGTAGATGTCATTGTTCTTGGTCCTGCTCTATCTGATGTTACATGCTGCTCCACTGTATGTTACTCTATCGGCTTACATGTTTGTAGGGCCAAACACACACCTCCCATACCACAGACAGGCATCAAACCACACTGTATAGTGGTCCAGTATATTTAGGGTTAGTGTGTGAGTTGCAGATATGAGGATGGTGTTGATCAGATAGTCTATATACTGTAATATTACATTAGCTTACCATATGTGGCTGTGGCTGTGTTCACATTGGTTGTGGTTATACACTTTCACACAGATGTCTGTTACTCTGTGCTGTGACATGCCTGTAGAGCCTGCTTTATATGCAGGTACACATGTATTCCCCCATAAGAAATGTAGGCCAGTGCTGTGGCAGTCTGCCTGTAGCCTGCACAGTGCTTTGTTACATGCCCAGGAGCTTAGTGTACATACCCATTGTGATGTTATGTCCAGATACTTGCCAGATGTACTGCTGTCAGGTCACCATAACAGTCATGTATGTCAGACAAAGCAGTGGGATGATGTGCAGATGTATGTCACTAACTAGTGGGTAGTATGTGGCCATGACACCTTTGTACCAGCTGTTATTATGTGCCAGGACAGACAGGGGTGTGTGAATGCATAACCAATGGGCAAATGTATACCAGTATTTACGAGATAAACCCATCTACATGGCTGTTAACATCCACATTGACAGGCTAGGTCCACATGTCTTGCACTAAGGGGTTCTTTATATATCTCTGGACTGACCAGAGTGTGTCTGAGTGTCCTCATTTATTGGCCATATCGTTGCTGTAGTCCACAGGATCATAAGTGTGCTAGCAGTGGTACTGTACTATGATGTCCTTAGGGTGTCTGACAGTAGCCAGTGGCGCACATGTTAAAAACAAATGTGGCCTCCCACACACAACATGTCATTGAAGACAACCCCTATTACAGTAGCAATACTCTACATATATACCTGCAATGCATACCTGACATCCCCTTGCACTAAGAGGTTGGGACTATCGGGGCTGAGGTAGGGCTCCACTTCATGTTCAGGACATATGGTGAACATATATGTACATATAATTATCCATATATCTGTATAGATATATACACATATACATATTGGCATACATAGCTGGATATGTATATGTACGTATATATATATATATATATATATATATATATATATATATATATATATATATACATGTACACAGCAATATATGTCTATACATATAGAGATAGAGATATATATGCACATATATTTATGAATATCTACATATATATTGACAGTAAAAGGTATATCAGAATAGATATGTATGCACATATAGTTATAGATATCTACATATATATCGACATAAATAGGCATAATCTGTATTATAGGATGTGCATACATATATAGCTATATATATATATATATATATATATATATATATATATATATATATATATATCTATATGGTTTATCTTTGATTAATTGAAAATCAAATAGTCGAACATTCTGTCCTATATGTTTTCACACATCCGAATGGGAAGTAAGTGACTGTTGCGATAATAAAAACGTGAATCAGTACCTGTTATGGGTCTGTTTTGCTTCCCCAACTTTTGTTCTGTCACGTAAACTGTTAGCTGGTTTGAACTGCATAAAGGCACCATGCAGGTGAGAAATATAAATTAATATAACGTAAATGTCATGAAATACACTACAGCTGTGTTGTAAAATGCTAGTATTTGTGTACTTCTAGGATGATGCGTGTAATGTGCATTTTAAGCCTGGAGTGGTGAATGCTGTGTACAGTACGAGTACAACCCAGAAAAGGAGACAGCTGTTAGTTGTGGATGGGTATCAGTACTATAAAGAAAAAGCTATCAATGACAAGCAGTACTGGTGCTGCATTAAGAAGAACAGAGATAAGTGTAGAGGCAGGTGTGTCATGGAAGTGGAGTGTGAGGGCTTTAAACTACTTAAGAGTATGGAGCACTACCATGTCCTGATGTCCTCAAGACAGAAGTATTTAGGGTAAGAGACCAGCTTAAGAGGATGGCAGAGCACTCTACTGAGGACCTCTGTAAGTGGTCTCAGAGGTACTGGCCACCACTTCCTCTGATGTTGTCCACGAGCTTCTAAATAGAACTGTCTTAAAGCAAGAGATTAACAGGCATAGGTACAACAAAAAATCCAAGAAATTCAAAGCAATGAAGTCATTGAGGGACTTAAGCCCTAAAATGCTTCCCATTAAGATGGGTGCTTTCATAGTCCACCATAGTAGTGTTGATGCTGAGGATGCATTTCATATTGTTGTAATAACTACCCCTGAGAACCTCAAACTGAGTGTATAATTGCAGACAGAACATTCCTCATTATCCCAACAGAATGTCGTCAAATATACAGTAGACATTGTGCTCTTGATAGTGCCAACAGTAGGAAGGAGTGTCCAGTGATATACGGTATACTGCCCAGCAAGTCAGGACTGTGTTACGACCTGTTCTGGGGCATAGTGCTACAGTTGTGTGTTGAGCATGATTTAAAGCTGATGCCTAACATGGTATTGACTGACTTTGAGAGAGCCCCATTGAACTGTATCAATCGACATCTGACTGAATAAGCAGCGAAAGGCTGGTGGTTTCACCTTTGCCAGATAGTCTGGCAACAGATACAGAAGCTGCATTTAGCGGCAACATTTGGTGGTGGTATTACCTTTGCAATGCTATGTAAGGAGATCCCAGCACTTGCCTTTGTGGCTCCAGAGGATGTTGCTTCCACTTATCTCAGAAATTGAGTCTGACATGCCAGAAAATGGTAAGGCGCTATGTACATTCTTTAGGGAAAACTACATACTCGTCGGACCATGCTGATATGGGATGAGTGGTATAACTTCTGAGAGGTTGCCTCCAACATTTGAGATATCCTTTTGGAACCAGTTTGATACATGCACCATGGGTTATCCACTTAGCCAAAATGTGGTGGATGGATGGCACAGGAGACTAAGAAGTTTAATGGGGAAGAAACAACTGTATCGGTTGGATGTGTTGCATGCCATCCAACTTGAACAAAATCATGTGGATGACATGCGTGTGAGACATGAATTGTGTGTACCTGCATCACCAAAGAAGAAGAGGCTCATGGACAACGAAGTAGCCTTTGAAAGGCTGCTATGCAATAGGGCACAATTTACTGCACGGGGCTTTGTACGCTTAGTAGCCAAGCATTGCTCATTTTAGAACACGGAGAAGTGATGAAATATACTTCAAGGTTTATCTCCTTGAATTATGCAGGCATATGGTCATATAATGCACTAAGAAGTGGTAAGGTTTCACATGGGATGCATTCTAAGTGTGAAATGTACGTCAACCATATGCTTTTAGTGATGTGTGTTGCTTGGAACGGGATTTGAATACTCTGCACTACGGAACTTTCACACTGGTATGTGTTGGACTGCTCACTATCCAGTATTGCACGGTAAAAGCTTATTATGGTATCGGTTCTAAAAAGGACAAATTCTGGATTCCACTATGTGTCATTTGACATTTTGGTAGACAGCAATGTGTACTTTCAATCATACGAGTCACACATATGCATGGTCACATAAACGACATTCTATTATTCAAAGGTAAACCATATATACATATATATATATATATATATATATATATATATATATATATATATATATATATATTGATGATCATATGATGATCAACAACATTTTCAGTGAGACCAAAACACCTAAAGCTCAAAACACCGACAACTCATTTGGTCGAAACTCATAACATCAACACATGGCAGTCAAAGCATTATGCCCTTTCCCCACTGTAACACGACCCTGGAGTTAGAATTAATAGGTGAGGTGTGGGGGGCATAGCCCCCCACATTATTTAGATAAATATTGTTATCTTTGTTATACCTATCCACATGTATCTGTGAAATTTACTATGTATGTGGGGGTCTACGCCCTCCACACCCCCCCTATCTATTTATTCTAACTCCAGGGTTGTGCTACAGTGGGGAAAGGGCATAATCCTTTGAATGCCATGTGCCAATGTTATGAGTTTCGACCAAATGAGTTGTCAGAGTTTTGAGCGTTAGGTGTTTTGGTCTCTCTGAAAATGTTGTCGATCATATGAACTGTCGATCATATGAAGTAGACCCATATATATATATATATATATATATATATATATATATATATATATATATATATATATATATATATATATATATATATATATGTACATATAAAGAGATTTACACATGGCCATATATATGTTGCACTATACACATGTGTATACAGACATATGTATGAATATACATGTGTATGTACATGTAGACATATATCAACCTATTATATGTATATATTCATATTCCTGTCATGTGTAAACCTCACGGTTGTGTATGCCCTCCCAGATGTATCTCACCGTATGTATCTGCTATGTGTACATTATGATAAAATAACATATGTGTTGGAACAGTCATATTAATAACAAGTACTACACAATCGTGAAAGTAAAGGCAATTGTTCAATACTAATCAATATGTGTATTGACAGATATATTGGAAAACCAACAGCTGTCTTCACAATGGTCATGACATAGTGATTAAGTGTTGTGACTATAGTGTACAGGGTCCTGGGGTCAAGATCTGCAAGGGCTGTTCATTTTTTTGCTGGGCAGAACAAGGGCTGTCAGAAACATAGTGGTTAAGGCAGTTTTGTGCAGCTTTAAGCAACTTTGCTTGGGTTTGCGTGAAGCTAAGTGGTGCTAAACTACAGGTAAATGTACGGGCGCTTACACAGTGTAGGCTTCGTTTGCCAGTGCACAAATCAGCTTAGCTGTTATATTGTAGCAATGTTGATATCTGCTAAGCATGGCTTAGCCCTGGTAACTAGTTCACACCACCCAGTCTGATAACATAGCACTGTAATGACATCTGTAATAAGTGTATGTAATGCCATGTACAATATATGCACCTATGTGCTGTCATTACAGTAGCAAGGGGAGCGAGTGTCATGTGTGGGACACAGATGTATATGAGGCCTGTACAGCACTTTCATCCATGTAAATTTGTTACATACAGGGTTAGTAGCCCAGGGTATGTGCTGTCACACTGGCATGTAGTGCATCATGCCGGTACTACTGTTGACAGTGCTCACCCAGGCAAGAGTACAGTGCTAAATGTATTACTGACAACAGGCACACCTGCAGCCATAGCTGGACTCTGAGGCCTCCCTGTTGTATCCCTGGTGTGTGAACTGTGTCACAGTATATAATCCCTACTGGGTAATGATCTGACATGTGGAATGTAACTGTAGACTACTGTCTGTACAGCACATGTTAGTGAGGGCTTCTGACATGTAATTATGGCATACATATTGTTGTCAAATGTCTATCTGTCAACACATTCATGCTACTGCATAGCTACTTGCCAAGCTGATGACTGTCAGTCACTGTACAGATGTGTAGATAGCAGTATCCAGCTAGGATATGCACAGGCAACCTAAGCTTGATTAACACTGACATGTCAGCCCATCTTTGTAAGAACTGGCACATATAGAAAATAGCACCTTGTACGCACCACATGCCATGGCTATCTCCACTACACTATCACAATCAACAGAACATGCTTGGGTACAGGTCTCCATCACAGACACTAACCATGTGTTGTAATGCATGTTGAATACATGTCAACTTGATCACCTCAGTGACCATGTGCAGGAGGCACCTGGAGGATTGGCTGATGCATGTCACTCTCACCCTGAAGAGCACCACTGTAGTGTCTGTCGATAGATTGCCTGCAGCCACATGGCAGGTGGCAGGATACCACTGTACACACAACCCCTACACAACCCATATCTCCTCAGACAATAGCTAGATACACAGCTATGACCACCTGCAGCAATGCACCCCAGTGCTAACACGTGTACATGTGCATGACTGAGTATAGCAGTGTCTGTGTGTTAGCACACCTGTACTTGGGAATTCCATGAGGGCCTTCACAACCACCGCAACACCCATTACCATAGTCATTTGTGGCTGCTGCTGTATGGGACATTACATGTACCCTGTTAAGTTCCTCTCCATACCAACTACATGAGTCTTGCAGTACCAGCAAAACAGTGTTGTACAAATGGGTTGATAGGCATGGAATACCCATTGTTTTCTGGCAAGTGTGTATATGTGCGCATGTCTGTATATTTGTAGGGTACAACATTCCAAGGCCACATACTCCTATTACAATACCCATTGCCACACAGTAGTACAGATAGTGCTATTGCTGCCCATAGGTGAGGCATGATGATGCAACATTCTAGTATGTGTGTAGCATGTGCATTAGATTCATATTCCCATAGTACCACTGTTGGGATATACAATGGGTTGTATCACAGTCATGGTCAATGTGTGATGGTGGGTATGTCAGCGTGTCTTCCTGGTTTCAGGGAGTAAAACATCCACTGGGGGATGTGGGTGCTGTGTACACTGTCATTACACCAAGGTACACCCAGTATATGTCCCATGTACCATGTTATGGTTACCACTGTCACCACCAACCATACAGGTAACTGATACCACAATCCAGGCCAGTTATGCATGTGCTGTGTGCAGCCTACCTGTAACACATTGGACACACAGTCAAGTTAGTTAGCAGTGATAGGCCCAGGTCTCTCAGACGTGTGTCTGCCTGTTATGTGTCTGTTAATGAGTATATGAAGGTATGTCACACTATGTACCATCCACATACACCCGTTACATCCCACATTAGCATACTGTACATGTCTGGAGATGTTCTGCATGTAACATGTAACCTAGAACACACCTGACCCTAAACGCTGTGTGGTGTGCACAATGAAAGTCACACACTTCAGTATCACTACATACCTAGGTAGGGATCTAGTCCCAGTGTTGCCAAGTAAGAGTGTGCATGTATGTGGATGGGTCTACATCAGGTTGCAGAGTATACACATCCCAGCGGGTCACCTGTCCATGTGGCACAGGCAATAACTGCTAAACAAACCTGTGACATGTCTTCAACTGTACCCCGATATGTCACAGCCATGGTGTCACCACAGTGCCATACCCCGTTGTGGAATACGACTGCAGATCATCCACGTGCTGACACATGTACACCTACAACACAAATGGATAACATTATAGAGACCACAATCAGCTGGTGTTACTAACAGCTATAATGCATCATTGCTGGATGGCTACAGTACCTGACATATATCTATTACACTTTACTCCTTACAACATGTTACACTGCAGTACTGTGGTACACTGTAGTACAGTCACCATGTGCATCAGAAACATATTAGCCTGTCCCTGCATTCATGGTATGGATGACAGGGATGTGGCACAGGTATCATCATATGCACAGGGTGTGTTGTTGGTTTTCCAGAGGCTGAGGGTGGGCCATACATTTGATACCATGTGTGTGGGTGATGTGGTGTGTGTAGGTATGGGGTTGCCCTAGATGTGTTTGTATAGTGTGTGGGTATGCATGCACACAGTTCTGCCATGTGGCTGCCCTACAAAGGTGTTTATGGACAGCTGCAGACCATACTTGGCAGGGTGTGCAATTCATTGCCTCTGGCGACAGACACATGGATTGTGCCTGCCAGGGGTTCCATGGGCATGTTCAGGTACAGGCCTTGATGTGCTACACTCACCTGATGATGACAAATGTCCACTGGAACCAGGTCCCTCCTGGGACTGGCCAGGACCACATGCTCATGGCCTGCTGTAGTGTGGTGTGGACAGCATCCCCCTGCAGTGCCAGGGCTGGTACTGCCACTATGGAAGCCCCGTGGTGTCCTAGCATGTCCACGTTGACTGCCAGCTGTTGGCATTGCTGGCCTTCATCCAAGTGGCCATGACAACACTCCCACCACATGTTCAAGCACGGAAAGACCACGGCTGATGAGGGACATCATCTCACCAGACCATCTATCCATGAGCTCAGTTAACACACGGATAGCACCAGACAGTTCATGGGAGTTGTCACTTGCAGATGTGAGACCAGCCCTCTGCAGCCTCAGGTCCTGTCTGGTGTAATGTTCCATATGTGCCTGCACTGCCATGACAGCCTGAAACATGCACCTGCAGGTACCAGCTGTATCGTGTCTGCCAGGGGCATGATGATCAATGGCCCTACCATGAGCACCCTGGGACATCTGCCTATGAGGTGCCCTGCCGGACATCTTTCTATGTCTGCTGTGACCAGACACAGTAGGCATGGTTACCACACTTTCCTGTGCACTGCCTCCAAACACCAGGTTTCCCTCCCCTATGGCCACTGGTGATGGAGCATGTATAGGCACTGAAACTGTGTGTGGGGTTGGGGTGGCTAAAAGGGTGATGCCAAA